>NC_057813.1:162965218-163265218 GCF_018294505.1 Triticum aestivum
CCGCAACACTCACTGTTCATCTAGAGGCAGCATCGATCGGCTTTACTTAGCAGTAGTACCGAAGGAATCGCTCAATCGGGTTCAGTTAACAACCATCGATCGATCTCTCGGCTTCAGTAACGTGTAGCCCGCAGTGCAATCGCTCGGGTTCAGTTAGAGCCCAACGCCTTGCTGGGGTTCAGTTAGAGCCAACGCCTCGCACACACGCGCGTACGTGTATGAGAGAAACGTGCATCGCTCGGCCCCCGACCACCCACCGTAACCGGGAACTCCCTGACATTTTCCTCGCCCTCGCTTCTACCACGGTTTTTTCCATCATGGACGGCCCAAAGAATGTCATGCAGCTGCGTCTCCGGCCCGCCCACAACAAAAAGCCCATTTTCTGTCATAGAAGTAGGAGCCCACCACATCTATGATGATACCAGGTTTTGTCACAATTATCGTCATAGAAGTGTCATAAGTATGACAGAAAAAAAATTTGTTCGGCCCAAAATGTCACAGATGTGTCTTTTTTTGTAGTGCTTCCAGCAGAACAACGCCGTATTCTCGCGCTTCCTTCACCTACGCCTCCGTGTACATTGTGATGCAAGGTGAGTCGAATTCGATGTCAGTTGGGATGACAGCCTCGGTCCCATATACAAGGAAGAAAGGAGTGAAGCCGGTTGACTTGTTCGGAGTGGTGAGCAGGCTCCAGAGGACGGCCGTCAGCTCATCGATCCAGCAGCCGACCGAGTGCTCCAGTGGCTCGACCAGTCGGGGCTTGATGCCGGAGAGGATGAGGCTGTTTGCTCGCTCGACTTGGCCGTTTGACTGCAGATGGGTGCTCCTTTGAGAAAGTTTGTGCCATTGTCAGCGATGATGCTGTGTGGTATGCCGTACCGGACGGTGATTTCTACAATGAAGGTCACGGTAGTCGGCCCATTCAACTTCTTGATTAGCTTTGCTTCGATCCACTTGGTGAACTTGTCGACGACAACAAGCAGATGAGTCATCCCGCTGCGTGCTATCTTGAATGGGCCCACCATGTCCAGCCCCCAAACGGCAAAAGTCCAAGTGAGGGGGATGGTATTGAGTGCAGAAGCCGGCATTTTTTGCTTGGAGCTGAATTTCTGGCACCCCTTGCAATGCTTGACCAAGTCTTTGGCGTCTTCAGAAGCAATCGACCAGAAGAAACCGTGGCGGAAAGATTTGGCAACAAGTGATCTTGAGGCTGCATGGTGGCCGCATTCGCCTTGATGTATATCTTTGCGGATTTCCATGCCTTTCTCTAGCTCCACGCAATGTTGGAGGACTCCAGTCATGCTGCGCCTGACAAGCTCTCTGTTTACCATCATGTAGGCTCCTCCTCGGCACTGCACTTGTTGGGCCGAGATCTCATCAGCCGGCATGTCAGGACCCCGACTCGATGTCACATTGATCTAGCTGGTAACACCTCATATCACTTTGCGGCCTCACGCACGGTATCCCCACGGGTGTCGTCTTACCTTTTCCCGGGACCGTTTGCGCCTTTTGGCTCACGTATATGATAGTGTCGCTAGCATCCATATGATAAAGAGCCCGGGCTGACATGACTAGTCGTAAACCCAAAGTGGCACAGACTTACAGGGACAGGCATCCATGACCCAGCTTCGAACGTGTCGGTCATCAGCAAGTGGGTCCGGGCTGTAGCACTGGGCTAGCAGGACTCCGGTAAACCGGGCTGTAGCGGGCTAACAGGACTCCGGTACTCAAAGCGTGACATTTCCCCGAAGGGACAGACACAGGAACGAAGAAGGACACATGCCGGCCAGCCTAAGTGTTCTAGAGCAGTAGCAAGCTACCATGGCTCAGCGGTAACACTAGGAGACATTTCCCGGTAAGAGAGGCTACTAAAGATAAACAACTAGATAGTTAGATCCCACACATACCAAGCATTTCAATCATACACACAATATGCTCGATATGTGCAAATACAACGAAGCATCACAACATGACTCTACGACACCAGTACTTTATTTAAGGCTCAGGGAGCCATACATAACATTCACAAAGGTACGGGTCTCACGACCCAACATACAAGTCATACAATCATACAAGCCAGCAGCGGAAGTACATTGTCTGGGTACAGACAACTAGTAAAATAAAAGAGGCTTGGAAAGCCTAGCTATACTACGTGGTCCATCACAAGCTCAGGGTCACCACCTGGGTCTTTAGCCTACTCGTTGATGTCAACGTCTACATAGAACCCATCAGAAGGGGTTGCAGCGTCTTCTGTAAAAATGTAGATTATAGCAACATGAGTACAAAGGTACTCAGCAAGACTTACATCAGATCCTACATACATGCATAGTATCAAGAAGGGTTGGTGGAGTTATTGCAGCAAGCCAGCTTTGACTCTTGGCTAGGCTATCCTACGATACTCCAACTTGAAATGGTTTTGCGCACACGAGTCCACTACTCACCACTTCAATACACTACCGAGGATCCACCTCCGTCTTCCTACGGAAGAGCCATCCTCGGTACTCACACTTATCTTGAGGCTTTTAGTAGTTTCCATTTACTTGTCTATGAACTGTATAGGCAACCAAGTAGTCCTTTACCGCGGACGCGGCTATTCGAATAGATCATGTTAACCCTGCAGGGGTGTACTTCTTCATACATGTTTCCACCACTTAGCGTCTGCACACGACATGTGCTCGGCAGACTTCAAGCGAAAGCCGACGTGGGTGTAGACCACGACCTACCTAAACACTTACGCCTCTAGTCCAGGTTTATCGCCTATTCAGGTTCCATCCGCAGGGAGTCCGGCCGAGGTTTCCCATACGGCCCCGAACGATGTGAACAGGGTTCCCGAGATACCTAACGGGTATTCGGTACACCCGGCCACGTACCTACCGCATCACAGCCCACCCCTACGGTCAGCGCTGTCCACGGCCTCCAGTAGGCTACAAACACCAGAAACTACTTGCAACTCCTGGACAGAGAGCTAGGGTGAATAAGAAGTCGAGCGGGGTCATATTTCAGGGCCCAATGCATGGTAGTAGCTGTATCTTAAATCACACATACAGATCTCAGTGCTTAAGGTCGGCTTCAATGAAACAACCCACCATGTACTCCTACATGGCCTCTCATCGATACCTTTACCAATCGTGTTCACCGCACCACTCTTATTACCGACATAAACATTTCACTCTAGCCCATCACCCAGATGAACCAGACCTGACACAACTCTAAGCATAGCAGGCATAGCAAGGTAGGAACAACACATACATATGGCTCAATCAACTCCTACACATGCTAGTGGGTTTCATCTAGTTACTGTGGCAATGACAGGTCATGCAGAGGAAATGGGTTCAACTACCGTAGCACACAGCAGTTTGAATCGCGTTGTCTTAATGCAGTAAAAGAGAGCAGGAGCGAGAACATGGGATTGTATCGATATGATCAAATGGTTGGTTGCTTGCCTGATGGTTCGTTGCACGGATACGATTCTTCGTTAGGGTAATCACGGTACTCCTCGGGGACAGATCCTGTCGCAAAGGATAACGATACACAGGCATCACCAAACAATGTGCAACAATATGATGCATGCATGAAACATGGCAATATGAGTGTGTTGGGCTAATGCAACTAAAGCCAGAAGTGTTTGAGCAAATTTGAATCAAAGATTCAAATTTCAAATTCAAATATGGCCTTTTAAAGTGCCTTTTCTTATTCTGATTAAAACATCAATTTAACTTGTTTGATCATGCATGAAAATAGTACAGATGGATAGATTGGATTTTTCTGATCATTTTTCATATATAATTTGTCCAATTTGGAGTTACAGAATAAAAGTTATGAATTTTTGAAGTTTAAATAATATTCTGGAATTTCCTGATTTAATTTAAATCCAGAAATTCAATTACTGCGTCAGCCTGACATCACAGTGACATCAGCAGGTCAACGGGGCTGGCTCGGGTCAAACCTGACGTGTGGGGTCCACACGTCAGTGTCACAGGGGCTAATCCCGCGTTGACCCCGGGCTGGTTAGCTTTGACTAAGCCCTGGGCCCACTTGTCAGCGTCTGTAGATGGTGGTTTAGTGGCTAATTAACTAGGCCACGTCAGCTCGCCGGAGTTCTGGCCGGCGGCGACCAACAGTGCGGCGGCGATAGTGGTTTTGGTCGTTTCGGCCACCAAATGGACCGCGGAGATCACCGGGGTGAAGCTGAGGATGACCCGCGGCTCTTGGCGGAGTCCGTTGGGGTCGGGGTGGCCGGAGTTGACGGCGGTGAGCTCGGCTGCGGCCGCCAGGGTTCGGTCGTGCACGGGAGTGGTGCTGGAGCTCGAAGTCGAGCAAAGTGAGGCGCTAGGGATGCTCTACTGGGTTCTGTGAACGCGTTGGACTCGCCGGGGTGACCAAATGGTCATCGGAGCTGCGTCGACGGCGAGCTCGGCGACGGCGGAGGTTCGGCCGTGGTGGAGATGAAGCTACGGTGAGGGAACGAGGGGGAGGAGAGGGGGAAACGGTGGCGTAGCTCACCGCGGTTGCAGTGGGCGTCGAAGCGGGCTCGGGGACGCGCTGGAGACGGCGAATTCGTCGGCGACGGTGGTCGGAGCCCGAAGAGGGGAACGGCGACGTGGCGGCGATGCAGGGCTTCCGGGGACTCGTGGAGCGGTGGGGAGGAAGAAGGAGTTGTGGCGGAGCTTCTGAGCTACTCGGGGGAGCGAGGGGTGGCCGGAGACAGTGGCTACGGCGAACGGCAGCGACGGTGTGCTTCGGCCGAGAGCGAGAGAGAGCGAGGGAGAAACGGGGGAGAGTGAGCGAGAGCAGGGGGGATCGGGACGGGCTGCGGACGTCGTCCACGCGGCCAGGAGGGCGTCGGCAAGCAGGAGGTGGCCGCGCGGTCGTGCGCGCGCGAGCACGCAGCAGCTTCGGGGCGAGGGGAGGAAGACGACGGGGAGCTACAGTGTTGGGCTGGGTCGGTTGCTAGCTGGGCCGGCCAGCTGGCTGGGCCGCACAGGTAAGTCTTGCCCTCTCTTTTCTGTTTTCTGGTTTTATTTAATACATCTGCAACTTTGTTGAATTAATTAAAATACCTAGGCAACTCCAAAATTCACCAAACTACTCCTGGTCCATAGTTGGATTATTTCCAACATGAAACATTTTAGTTTGGAGATATTTGAGCATTTAAATATTTTATATTATTTTAAATGCCCAAATTCAAATATCTATGATTTAATTCAAAGACCCTATGATGGCCTAGAAAAATGTGCACCACTTTTGTCAGAGGTTCTGAACCAAGGCTAAAATGATGGACATTTTAGAAGGGCATTTCAGGTTCATTGAAAAATTATTTTAGTAACCCTAGTTGGTTTCAGAGGGGACTGGGGGTTCTGTCATCCCCATTTCAAGTTTCTGATGAAAGAGTAAACATGATGCAACACTCTAATGCATGACTAGCTAGGTTGTGACAACTCACCCCCACTCAAAAGAATCTCGTCCCGAGATTTGGGTTCCTCCGGGAAGAAGGCGGGATACTCGAGTCGAAGACGATCCTCCCTTTCCCAAGTTGCTTCATCCTCAGAATGGTGCGACCATTGAACCTTGAGAAACTTGATATTATGACGTCGCGCGGTACGTTCGGCTTGATCGAGGATACGAATGGGGTACTCTCGATATGTAAGATTATCTTGGAGATCAAGCGTTTCGTGGTCCACTTCACGGATAGGATCCGAGAAGCAACGCCTGAGTTGAGAAACGTGGAAGACATCGTGAACTCTGGAGAGGTGCGGAGGTAGTTCCAATTGGTAGGCAACTTCTCCTCGTTTGGCAAGAATGCGAAAAGGTCCAATGTAACAAGGAGCCAATTTGCCTTTGATACCGAAACGATGGGTTCCCTTCAGAGGGGTGACCCGAAGGTAAGCCTTCTCGTCAAACTCGAAAGTCATAGCCTTATGTTTTCGGTCATATTGACTCTTTTGACGAGATTGGGCTGTTTTCAACTTTTCACGAACGATACGAACTTGTTCTTCTGCTTCCTGAATCATATCCGGGCCAAAGAATTGTCTTTCCCCGGTCTCTGACCAGTTAAGGGGTGTTCGACATCGTCGTCCATAGAGAACTTCAAAAGGGGCTTTACCCAAGCTAGATTGATAGCTGTTGTTGTAAGCGAATTCGGCAAATGGAAGGCACTTCTCCCAGTCCATTCCGAAAGAGATAACGGAGGCTCGAAGCATGTCTTCTAGAATCTGATTGACGCGTTCCACTTGACCACTTGACTGAGGGTGGAAAGCGGTGCTAAAAGAGAGACGAGTTCCCATAGCATTTTGGAAACTTTCCCAAAATCGAGAGGTGAAAAGACTTCCTCGATCCGAATTGATTTCCAAAGGAACACCATGGAGAGACACTATCCGGGAGATGTATAAGTCTGCCAGCTGACTAGCGGTTATACTCTCACGAACAGGTAGGAAATGAGCTACTTTGGAAAGACGATCGACCACGACGAAAATAGCATTATTCCCTCTCTTGGTCCTGGGAAAACCGGTAATGAAATCCATACCAATTTTATCCCATTTCCATTCAGGAATAGCTAAGGGTTGAAGGGTGCCAGCAGGTCGTTGATGCTCTGCTTTTACACGACGACAGACGTCGCAATTTGCAATATACTGAGCAATTTCTCTCTTCATCCTAGTCCACCAGAACCTCTGGCGTAGGTCCTGATACATCTTAGTACTACCGGGATGAATGGTGAGAGGAGATTCATGGGCCTCCTTAAGGATCAACTGCCGCAGATGCTGGTTCTTGGGAACCACTAGACGATTCTCAAAGTACACAACACCATGATCATTTGTGGAGAAACAACTAGCGCCTCCGCTAGCAATGTTCTCCTTGATTTTAGATATTCCCTTATCTCGCTTTTGGGCAGCGATGATTTGATCCGTAAGAGTAGGTTTTGCCACCAAGGTGGAAAGAAAACCTTGAGGTACAATGTGAAGGTTAAGCTTCCGAAATTCCTCATGGAGAAGCGGTTAACTTTGTTGTAACATCAGATTGTTACAATAAGATTTACGACTTAGCGCATCAGCCATGACGTTGGCTTTCCCTGGGGTATAGGTTATTCCTAAGTCGAAGTCTGTGATCAATTCAACCCAACGTCTCTGCCTGAGATTCAAATCCGGTTGGGTGAAAATGTACTTCAGACTTTGGTGATCAGTGAATATTTCGCAACGATTACCGAGGAGGTAATGTCGCCAGGTCTTAAGTGCATAGACTACGGCTGCAAGTTCTAGATCATGTGTAGGATAATTCTCCTCATGTGGGTGTAATTGCCGTGAAGCGTAAGCAATTACGTGTCGATCTTGCATGAGAATGCAACCTAGTCCTTGTCGCGAGGCGTCGCAGTAGATAACAAAGTCCTTGGAGAAGTCTGGCGGTACCAGCACAGGAGCAGAAGTCAGGCGTCTTTTCAGTTCCTGAAAACTGTGCTCACATTGTGGAGTCCATTCGAACTTCTTATCTTTCTTGAGGAGTTCGGTTAGGGGTTTAGCAACTTTGGAGAAGTTCTCGACAAAGCGACGACAATAGCTCGCTAAGCCTAGAAAACTCCGAACTTGCTTGACCGATTCGGGTGGAGTCCAATCAAGGACGGCTTGAACTCGCTCAGGGTTAACAGCAATACCTTTACCAGATATTACATGGCCCAGATAGGTCACTTCTGGCAACCAGAATTCACATTTTGAAAATTTGGCATAAAGGCGATGCTCACGAAGTTTCTGCAACACTAGTCTTAGATGTTCGGCATGTTCTTCCTCGTTCTTGGAGTAGATGAGTATATCATCGAGATAAACTACGACGAATTTATCCAAATACTCCATGAAGATTGAGTTCATTAACCGAGAAAAGGTGGCTGGAGCGTTGGTTAAACCGAAGGACATGACGGTGTACTCGTATTGGCCATAACGAGTAACAAAGGCCGTTTTAGGAATGTCCCCGTTTCTGATTTTGATTTGATGGTATCCCAACCTCAAATCCATCTTGGAAAAGACTGAGGATCTAGCGAGCTGATCATACAGGTCGTTGATCCTGGGAAGTGGATATTTGTTCTTGATTGTGACCAAATTGACAGGTCGGTAATCTACAACCATCCGGTCCGTACCATCCTTCTTCTTAACGAATAGGACGGGGCAAGCCCACGGAGATGAACTGGGGCGGATGAAACCCTTTTTCAAGGATTCATCGAGTTGTTTCTTAAGCTCGGCTAGTTCTAGGGGTGCCATTTTGTAAGGTCTTCTAGCAATCGGAACGGTTCCGGGGATGAGGTCTATTACAAACTCAACATCCCTGTCAGGTGGAACCCCTGGCAATTCTTCTGGAAAGACATCCGGGAAGTCACGGACTACCGGAACGTCCTCAAGGTCTGGCAAAGGGCTGGCGTTAAGAGAATATAATTGTCGCTTGGCTATTCGAGTCAAGACATTGACTATCTTCCCCGAAGGATGGGTGAGTTGAACAGTCCTAGAGAAGCAATCAATTTGGGCATGATGAGCTGACATCCAGTCCATACCCAGAATGATATTAATATCTGAAGATTTAAGGGCTATCAAAGACGCAAGGAAAACAAGTCTGTCGACTTGGATCTCATTTCCATAACTTACCCTAGAGGTCTGCCATCTAGACCCAGGGGTAGAGATTTCCATAGTGGACGGCAGATCACAGAATGCAACGTTATGCAAACGAGCATAATTTTCAGATATAAAGGAATGAGAGGCTCCTGTATCGAAAAGAACAGATGCCGGGTGGCAATTAACAAGAAGCGTACCGAGAACGACGTTGGGATCTTCTTGAGCTTCTTCGGCAGAGACACAGTTGACATGGCCACGTGAAGCGGTGACCGGTTTAGCATGAAACACTTTTCCTGTCGGCTTGCCACGGCCAACAGCTTTAGCAGATTGATTGGGGTTGGTCTGGGGACACTCACGCATATAGTGACCAGATTCCCCACACTTGAAACAAGTCACGGAACTGGTACGTGGAGGAGCATTATTGGTTGGACCCCCATAGGGCTTAGCTGGAGCAGACTGTTGAGCGGGGCGAGGCGCCTGGAAAGATGGCCTCGGTGTGAACCTGGGTGGCAAGGCGGTGTTGGGTACCCACACGCGGCGCTTCTGAGGACCGGCACCGGATGAGGAACCCGTGTCACGTCCATGCTTGCGTGTTGCGTCATAGTCAGTCTGACCAGTTTCAGCACTGATGGCTTTGTTGACAAGTTTCGAAAAGGATGTGCACTCATGCAGACGGAGGTCGCGGCGAAGCTCAGGACTAAGGCCCTTGCGGAACCTTGCTTGCTTCTTGGCGTCAGTAGAAACTTCCTCGGTTGCATATCATGCAAGATTACCAAACTCCCTGCTATAGACATCTACAGAAAGTCGGCCTTGGGTGAAATTGCAAAATTCTTCACGCTTGCGGTCCATGAGACCCTCCGGAATGTGATGTTCACGGAAAGCGTCACTGAATTCAGCCCAAGTTGTGACATGGCCCGCTGGGCGCATAGCTCCATAATTCTCCCACCATAGACTGGCGGGGCCTTCAAGATGATATGCAGCAAAGGTGACCTTGTCAGCCTCCGCTACCAGCGCGGAACGCAGTTTGTGAGAGATACTGCGAAGCCAGTCATCAGCGTCGAGAGGCTCGACGGAGTGGTGGAACGTGGGTGGATGCAATTTAATGAAATCACTGAGTGACACCACGTTAGCCCTCTGATGGTGTGCTGTGTTCTGTTCAATACGCTCCAACAACCGGTTTGTCTCCCGCTTGTTTCTCTCAGCTTCCATCATAACCTCGGCTAGTGAAGGAGGTTGAGGCAGATGTTCATTTCTGGCTTCACTGCCTTCGGCCTGCTCTTGGGAAGCAGGGTTAGCGCGCGTGTTGACCATCCTAGGTAAACAAGACAATGATTTAGTCAGAATGATAAAATTCCGACATAGAATATAGAATGTAAGGAATAACTCGAAATGCAAGATGATCATCCGTATGACATGGTAGATGCAGAAACTGCTTCTTTATTCCATCGTCATACACACCATACAGGTTTAGTACAAGACCAAGCAAAGTACTAAAACGGTGAAAAGAGGATTACATCTCATCGGAGGCATCTCAAGCTCCTATACATTATTTTTCTACACCTCCGGAAAGAGTACAAACTAGGTCATATCCCACGAGTCACGCAGGACGATAGACGACACAGCTAGTGCGAACTAGTGATACTACTACTAACTCAGACCGATCCGTAGTAGTCCTCGTAGAAGTCACCTCCATAGCCTGGAAGCTCCACATGTTCATCCGGAAACAGACAGTCTCGCGGAGCTTGTGGACCATAGGGGCTAGGATGAGGCCTTGGACCAACAAACGGTGGCCTGCGGGGACCGCGAGGTGGGGTGATGCCTCCTACATCACGCCAAACCATCACGTCTGGCAGAGCAGATCTCACAGGATAGAGATCGCGCATATCTGAGAATCCAGCTTGCACTGCCGGTGCGAACCGAGTCAAAGTGGCCCAGTGGTCAGCACGGGTATTGAAGAGCTCTAACCTTAAGGCCCGATTTTCACGGTCCTTATCCTCGAGCATCTCAGCCGTGGTGCGAGTCCGTGAATCCTCCTGAGTGGAGTCAGCATAGATAGCCTGGAGATACCCTTGTGCTCCCGGAAGTGATCCTGGCATATACCGCTAATCAGAGTCCCGAAATAGACCAGATCTGACTCGCATAATGGTCATCATAGAGTAGGCGGCATCCTGCACAGCCATCTCGATAGTAACCCCGAGTCCATAGGAGCAATGAAGAGGCTCAGTGGATCCAGGATAAGATGGAAATATCCTGACAGTGCAGAGATACTGGCTTTGATTAAAGTCTCGGAATTGCTCTTCGACCGTGTACTCAGGATACCAGCGGTATCCAGCCTCAGTCATTACCCTGACCAACTTAGCAGTATGGCCGGGTACATCTAGGCATCGAGTCAGGCGAACCACTTGATTGAGGTCGCGAGTGGCCATCTGAAAGCATAATTATAATGCAAAGGCATTAGAATTTCTAGCAAAATTTCGGCAGCATAACAGCTGTAAATGCTCAAAAAGGATATTGAGACATTTGACAAAGGATTTCGTACACACTCAACATCATCATATCAAGTCTTGAAACCATTCCTACCACAAAATGTGGTAGTAGAACTGAACTAGGCTTGTAACCATCAAACTTATAAGGTACTACTGATTAGTAACACGTGATCCTGATAGAGAGAACAGATCCTAATTCCTTAACCCCCGGTGGAAGAATGGACTGACTCAGATCAGAATGTCACAAGGTATAAGGAGTAAAAAGAGCCTTACGTTCCAACCCACAAACAATTCCCCTACATATAACTAAAGAATTTCTAGACTCAACATCGACCAGTTTGGCTTGGAGAACCTACAGGCAGTCCGGCTCTGATGCCAACGCTGTCAGGACCCCGACTCGATGTCACATCGATCTAGCTGGTAACACCTCATATCACTTTGCGGCCTCACGCACGGTATCCCCACGGGTGTCGTCTTACCTTTTCCCCGGGACCGTTTGCGCCTTTTGGCTCACGTATATGATAGTGTCGCTAGCATCCATATGATAAAGAGCCCGGGCTGACATGACTAGTCGTGAACCCAAAGTGGCACAGACTTACAGGGACAGGCATCCATGACCCAGCTTCGAACGTGTCGGTCATCAGCAAGTGGGTCCGGGCTGTAGCACTGGGCTAGCAGGACTCCGGTAAACCGGGCTGTAGCGGGCTAACAGGACTCCGGTACTCAAAGCGTGACATTTCCCCGAAGGGACAGACACAGGAACGAAGAAGGACACATGCCGGCCAGCCTAAGTGTTCCAGAGCAGTAGCAAGCTACCATGGCTCAGCGGTAACACTAGGAGACATTTCCCGGTAAGAGAGGCTACTAAAGATAAACAACTAGATAGTCAGATCCCACACATACCAAGCATTTCAATCATACACACAATATGCTCGATATGTGCAAATACAACGAAGCATCACAACATGACTCTACGACACAAGTACTTTATTTAAGGCTCAGGGAGCCATACATAATATACACACAAAGTTACGGGTCTCACGACCCAACATACAAGTTATACAATCATACAAGCCAACAGCGGAAGTAACTTGTCTGAGTACAGACATCTAGTAAAATAAAAGAGGCTTGGAAGCCTGGCTATACTATGTGGTCCTTCACAAGCTCAGGGTCACCACCTGGGTCTTTTAGCCTACTCGTTGATGTCCACGTCTACATAAAACCCATCAGAAGGGGTTGCAGCGTTTTCTGTAAAAATGTAGATTATAGCAACATGAGTACAAAGGTACTCAGCAAGACTTACATCAGATCCTACATACATGCATAGTATCAAAAGGTTGGTGGAGTTATTGCAGCAAGCCAGCTTTGACTCTTGGCTAGACTATCCTACGATACTCCATTTGAAACAGTTTTGCGCACACGAGTCCACTACTCACCACTTCAATACACTACCGAGGATCCACCTCCGTCTTCCTACGGAAGAGCCATCCTCGGCACTCACACTTATCTTGAGGCTTTTATCAGTTTCCATTTACTTGTCTATGAACTGTATAGGCAACCAAGTAGTCCTTTACCGCGGACGCGGCTATTCGAATAGATCATGTTAACCCTGCAGGGGTGTACTTCTTCATACATGTTTCCACCACTTAGCGTCTGCACACGACATGTGCTCGGCAGACTTCAAGCGAAAGCCGACGTGGGTGTAGACCACGACCTACCTAAACACTTAAGCCTCTAGTCCAGGTTTATCGCCTATTCAGGTTCCATCCACAGGGAGTCCGGCCGAGGTTTCCCATACGGCCCCGAACGATGTGAATAGGGTTCCCGAGATACCTAACGGGTATTCGGTACACCCGGCCACGTACCTACCGCATCACAGCCCACCCCTACGGTCAGCGCTGTCCACGGCCTCCAGTAGGCTACAAACACCAGAAACTACTTGCAACTCCTGGACAGAGAGCTAGGGTGATTAAGAAGTCGAGCGGGGTCATATTTCAGGGCCCAATGCATGGTAGTAGCTGTATCTTAAATCACACTTACAGATCTCAGTGCCTAAGGTCGGCTTCAATGAAACAACCCACCATGTACTCCTACATG
This sequence comes from Triticum aestivum, assembly GCF_018294505.1. NCBI lineage: Eukaryota > Viridiplantae > Streptophyta > Magnoliopsida > Poales > Poaceae > Triticum > Triticum aestivum. Next base: position 162,978,387 of record NC_057813.1, read on the forward strand.
GCCTCTCATCGATACCTTTACCAAATCGTGTTCACCACACCACTCTTATTACCGACATAATCATTTCACTCTAGCCCATCACCCAGATGAACCAGACCTGACACAACTCTAAGCATAGCAGGCATAGCAAGGTAGGAACAACACATACATATGGCTCAATCAACTCCTACACATGCTAGTGGGTTTCATCTAGTTACTGTGGCAATGACAGGTCATGCAGAGGAAATGGGTTCAACTACCGCAGCACACAGCAGTTTGAATCGCGTTGTCTTAATGCAGTAAAAGAGAGCAGGAGCGAGAACATGGGATTGTATCGATATGATCAAATGGTTGGTTGCTTGCCTGATGGTTCGTTGCACGGATACGATTCTTCGTTAGGGTAATCACGGTACTCCTCGGGGACAGATCCTGTCGCAAAGGATAACGATACACAGGCATCACCAAACAATGTGCAACAATATGATGCATGCATGAAACATGGCAATATGAGTGTGTTGGGCTAATGCAACTAAAGCCAGAAGTGTTTGAGCAAATTTGAATCAAAGATTCAAATTTCAAATTCAAATATGGCCTTTTAAAGTGCCTTTTCTTATTCTGATTAAAACATCAATTTAACTTGTTTGATCATGCATGAAAATAGTACAGATGGATAGATTGGATTTTTCTGATCATTTTTCATATATAATTTGTCCAATTTGGAGTTACAGAATAAAAGTTATGAATTTTTGAAGTTTAAATAATATTCTGGAATTTCCTGATTTAATTTAAATCCAGAAATTCAATTACTGCGTCAGCCTGACATCACAGTGACATCAGCAGGTCAACGGGGCTGGCTCGGGTCAAACCTGACGTGTGGGGTCCACACGTCAGTCTCACAGGGGCTAATCCCGCGTTGACCCCGGGCTGGTTAGCTTTGACTAAGCCCTGGGCCCACTTGTCAGCGTCTGTAGATGGTGGTTTAGTGGCTAATTAACTAGGCCACGTCAGCTCGCCGGAGTTCTGGCCGGCGGCGACCAACAGTGCGGCGGCGATAGTGGTTTTGGTCGTTTCGGCCACCAAATGGACCGCGGAGATCACCGGGGTGAAGCTGAGGACGACCCGCGGCTCTTGGCGGAGTCCGTTGGGGTCGGGGTGGCCGGAGTTGACGGCGGTGAGCTCGGCTGCGGCCGCCGGGGTTCGGTCGTGCACGGGAGTGGTGCTGGAGCTTGAAGTCGAGCAAAGTGAGGCGCTAGGGATGCTCTACTGGGTTCTGTGAACGCGTTGGACTCGCCGGGGTGACCAAATGGTCATCGGAGCTGCGTCGACGGCGAGCTCGGCGACGGCGGAGGTTCGGCCGTGGTGGAGATGAAGCTACGGTGAGGGAACGAGGGGGAGGAGAGGGGGAAACAGTGGCGTAGCTCACCGCGGTTGCAGTGGGCGTCGAAGCGGGCTCGGGGACGCGCTGGAGACGGCGAATTCGTCGGCGACGGTGGTCGGAGCCTGAAGAGGGGAACGGCGACGTGGCGGCGATGCAGGGCTTCCGGGGACTCGTGGAGCGGTGGGGAGGAAGAAGGAGTTGTGGCGGAGCTTCTGAGCTACTCGGGGGAGCGAGGGGTGGCCGGAGACAGTGGCTACGGCGAACGGCGGCGACGGTGTGCTTCGGCCGAGAGCGAGAGAGAGCGAGGGAGAAACGGGGGAGAGTGAGCGAGAGCAGGGGGGATCGGGACGGGCTGCGGACGTCGTCCACGCGGCCAGGAGGGCGTCGGCAAGCAGGAGGTGGCCGCGCGGTCGTGCGCGCGCGAGCACGCAGCAGCTTCGGGGCGAGGGGAGGAAGACGACGGGGAGCTACAGTGTTGGGCTGGGTCGGTTGCTAGCTGGGCCGGCCAGCTGGCTGGGCCGCACAGGTAAGTCTTGCCCTCTCTTTTCTGTTTTCTGGTTTTATTTAATACATCTGCAACTTTGTTGAATTAATTAAAATACCTAGGCAACTCCAAAATTCACCAAACTACTCCTGGTCCATAGTTGGATTATTTCCAACATGAAACATTTTAGTTTGGAGATATTTGAGCATTTAAATATTTTATATTATTTTAAATGCCCAAATTCAAATATCTATGATTTAATTCAAAGACCCTATGATGGCCTAGAAAAATGTGCACCACTTTTGTCAGAGGTTCTGAACCAAGGCTAAAATGATGGACATTTTAGAAGGGCATTTCAGGTTCATTGAAAAATTATTTTAGTAACCCTAGTTGGTTTCAGAGGGGACTGGGGGTTCTGTCATCCCCATTTCAAGTTTCTGATGAAAGAGTAAACATGATGCAACACTCTAATGCATGACTAGCTAGGTTGTGACACGGCAGCTCTCCGTTCACCAGAAAATTGAGGATGGGTTGTGCCCATGATGGAGCTACGACTTCTTCTACTGTCAGCATGTCCACTACAACTAGGGTGGTTGGGTTGGAAGGTGGCGCGTTGGAGTCGGCCACCGCCTGCTGTGTCGTTGAAGTCCTCAGGCCGGCTACTGCAGTCCCCGGGCCGGGCTCTGAAGTCCCCAGGCCGGTTATGGCTGCAGCAGTCCCCGAGCCGCCTGCCAAAGTCCCTGAGCTGTCTGCTGAGGTCCCCAAGTCAGATCCGACTATTCCTGGAGCAGCCGGTATGAAGATAGATTCTGATTCCGGTGAGGGCTTGATAGATGGCTTGAGGAGGCGCTGAAGGGAGACGCCGGTTGGTATGGCTTGCCGGGTGGAGCCGATTTGTGCCAGGGCATCTGCTTGCTCGTTGTCGGCCCATGGCACGTGAAGGAACTCGCACCCCTCGAAATACCCGCTGAGTTGTTGGACGAGGAAGCAGTAGCTTTCGATGTTTGCATCCTTGGCATCCCAGTCACCTAACGACTATTGGACCACTAAGTCCGAGTCACCGTAGCACAGGATCCGGCGGATGCCGAGTTCTTTGGCCAGCCGGAGCCCATGTACGAGCGCCTCATACTCGGCCGCATTATTGGAGGCGGCGAAGTGGATTTGTTATGTGTATCTGAGCATGTCGCCCTTGGGAGAGGTGAGGACGATGCCGGCCCCTAGTCCAGTGTGCATCTTGGAGCCATCAAAGTGCATTCGCCAATGGGTGGAGTCCGGCGCTAGCGGCAGGTACTGGGTCTCAGCCCAGCCGACGAGGAAGTCAGCTAGCGCTTGGGACTTGGTGGCGGTGCAAGGCTAGTAGAAGATGGTGTATGGGGCCAGCTCGATGGCCCATTTGGCTGCCCGGCCAGATGCATCCCGACTGTCCATGATCTTGGCAAGTGGGGCAGTGCAAACAACCGTGATGGGGTGCTCTTGAAAGTATGGCTTGAGCTTCTTGGCGGCAAAGTACATGTCGTCGCACATCTTCTGATAGTGGGGATAGTTCTGCTTTGAGGCTGACAGCACCTCTCTCAAATAGTACACATGCCTCTGGACAGGCTGTGCCTTGCCGTCCTCTGGGCGCTGTACCACAATGACTGTGCTGACCACCCAGCTGGTTGCGACAATGTAAAGAAGCATGGGCTCTTTGTCAATCGGAGCCACCAGGACAGGTGGTGTGGTCAACATCTTCTTCCGCTGGAGAATAGCTTCGTCCGCCTGGTCATTCCACTCAAAGTGAGTGGTTTTCTTCAAGAGCTGGTACAGGGGAAGAGCCTTCCCTCCCAGCCGACTGACAAAGCGGCCGAGGGATGCCAAGTACCTGGTGAACTTCTGGACATCTTGCAGTCGGGTGGGTATCTCCATCCTCTCAATGGCTTTGATCTTCACAGGGTTGCACTCAATGCCGCGCTCAGAGACCAGGAAGGCAAGAAGCTGGCCGGTTGGTACTCCAAAAACGCATTTCTCGGTGTTGAGCTTGATTTTAAAATGGCGCAGGTTCTCAAATGTTTCCTTGAGATCTTCTAGGAGGGTACCTCGCTTCTCCGTCTTCACCACAATATCATCTACGGCGTGGGCACTTTTGCCGAGCTGTTTGAGGGGGCACTTCTGCATGCAACACTGAAAGGTGGCACCGGCATTTCTCAAGCCGAATGTCATGGTCAGGTAGCAGAAGGCTCCGAATGGTGTGATGAAGGCGGTCTTCAGGCGGTCGGCCGGGTTCAACTTGATCTGGTGGTACCCTAAGTAGGCATCCACAAAACTCAATAGCTCGCATCTGGCTGTGGAGTCTATCACTTGATCAATCTGAGGCAAAGCAAACAGATCATTGGGGCAGGCTTTGTTGAGGCTGTTATAGTCAATGCACATGCGCCACTTGTTGTTCTTCTTTAGTACAAGGACTGGATTAGCAAGCTATTCTGGAAAGAACACTTCCATAATGAAGTCGGCTAATAGGAGCCGAGCTATCTCTTCACCAACAATTCTTCTCTTCTCTTCAGACAGTTGGCGGAGGGGTTGCTTGACTGGTTTTGCATCTGCTCTGACATGTAGCTTGTGCTCGGCGAAATCCGTCGGAACACCCGACATGTCCTTGGGGGACCATGCAAAGATATCCTGATTCTCATGGAGGAAATTGATGAGCTCGCTTTCCTATTTGCTGTCAAGGTTGGTTCCTACAAGAGCGAACATCTCCGAGTTGTCTGGGTCCAAGGGTATCTTCTTGGTTTCTTTGGCTGACTGGCAGGAGCCCTGGGTCTCTGACTCCTTGGGATCTAGTGACAGGTCCGGCTGCTTGCCGGCCATGGCCACAACCCGGCCAAGGAGCTTCTTATCTGCGGCAATCACGAGGGACTCGGCCAGCCGACTGCTTGCTACGACACAGGTGGATGACTTCTTGTCATCTTTGTCTATGGTGATAATGCCCTTGGTTCCCGACATCTTCATCTTGAGGTAGGCGCAATGATGTACTGCCATGAACTTGGCCAGAGAAGGTCGGCCAAGCAATGCATGATAGGGGAACTCCATGTACACTACCTCAAACCAGATTGCTTCGTGGAGGAAGTGATCTTTGTGTGCGAAGAGAACATCAATCTTGGTCTTGCCGGTTGGTGAGCAGGAAAGGCCGGGCACAATGCCATGGAAAACAGTTCGGCTGGGCTGGAATTGCTTCGCCTTGATGTTTAGTTTCTCCGTCATATTGTGGTAGAGGATGTTGATGTTGCTGCCGCCATCTATCAGGACTCGGGAGAAACGAGCAGCTCACCTCTCTGTTGCAAAGGTGGCATCCAACACCAAGGCATAGGAACCTGGAGAGGGCATAACTTCCGGGTGGCCGGCTCGGCTCCAACTGATGGGTTTCTCGGACCAGTGGATGAACTTTGGGACCTTAGAGGTGACCGCATTGACTTCTAGGTGCTGCTGGCACCGGCTGCGCCTGTCATTAGCCTCGCTTGTGAAGACAATGTAGGCTTTGTGCTCTTAAGGAAATTCATCTTGGATAGCACCGACTGCTGGGCAGGCCGCCGGCTGCTGAGGAGTCGGAGGCGGCTGGCCAGCAGGAGGCAGGGGCAGTAGCCCTTCACCCTTGGAGATTCAGGTGAGCCAATGGCAATTCCGGGTAGTGTGATTGGATGGCTCCGCGCCGCTGTGGAACTTGCAGGGTGCATCAAGGGTTTTCTCATAGGAAAAGACGGGCTACCAGGCCGGCTTGCTGCCTTTCTGACGCTTGGGTATGGGTTGCCCCTTTGGCTGCTGATCTTCGACTGTTCCCACCTTCCGGCTGGTGGAAGCCGACATTGGGGCCTTGCGCTTGTTGTCATTCTGCTGTGGGCGCCAACTGGTGTCACCAGCCGGTGTTCTTGGAGCCGGAGGGAGCACCTTCCCAGAGGCGTCCACCCGAAGCTCCGACTTCATAGAGGAGTCGGCAGTTGCATACTTGTGTGCTATGATCAACAGCTCATTGAGTGTAGCCGTCTCGTCGCAGAGGAGTCGGTGCTTGAGTAGGGTGCCTTCTCTGCACCCAGCGGGGAAGTACTCTATGGCTTCCACCTCGTGCACTCCTTCACAGGAGTTGCAGAGTTCGGCCCATCGCGTCAGGTAGTCGCGAGTGGACTCGGCTGGGCCTTGGAGGCACAGAGAGAGCTTGCGAGGCTTGGGCGGCTGCTTGTAAGTGCTGGTGAAGTTGCGGATGAATACTTCGGTGAAATCTACCAAGCTGTTGATGCTGTAGGGCTTGAGGCTGTTCAGCCAAGTGTGCGCCATGCCCTAAAGTAGGAGGAGGACGTACTTCACGGCAACGCGCTTGTTGCCATTTGCTATGCAGACTGTGGTGGTGTAGTCGACCAGCCAGTCTTTCAGCTTCACCAAGCCGTTTTATTTGGGCGTGTCTCTTGGGAGCAAGAACCCTTTGGGGAAGGGCTCATCGTGAATGAGGGGGCCAAAACAAGGCATACCAATCACGTCTTCTTCTTCTAGTGTGAGGGATCGTGCCAGGTGATCAATCCAATGACGGGCATCGTTTTCTCCGATTCCTTCGCGGCGGCCCAGCCGGTCGCTGAGCGTCGGGTGCTCAACAGGCGGCGAGGAGGCATACCTCTCCCTGCGGGGTGGAGGGGAGGCGGACCGTCGTCCCGCTGCTCCATAGCTCGCGGGCGTCCATCTTGGTCGCGCTCGATGGTGACACACGTCCGACTGCGGCTAGCAGCCGGCTCTCTGTCCCTTCGGTCGCGGGCGCCGCCTGCTGTCGGTGTTCGGGAGGTTGAGCCTTGCTCTCAGTCGAGGGGGGGGGGAGGATTCTTGGTGCACACGCCGACTTCTTGCTGCACGGCTGTCGCATCGATGAGCTGCTGAACGCGCTCCGTCATGCAACGTCGCTCGTCACCATCCAAGCGTTCTAGCTCATCTGCTGCCGCATGGGCAGCACGAAGGTTCTTGATGGGCATGCCGTAGACTAGGCGGTCGGCCCCCAACATGTTGGCGATGGTCGCGCCGTGTTGTTTGACAACGCCCACGCAACTAGTCCCGGCAGCAGCCTGCCTGCCACAGACGGCTCGATCAACCTCGCGCTGATAGGCCTCGGTGAGGCGTCTCATAGTGGCTAGCTTCTTGCCGCTCTTGATCAGCACGAAACGGTGGGCTTCCAGCATCTTGGCGTCGGTGTTGCCTGTGATGGTACCGATAGGTCGCGCATCATCGCCTGCAGCGGGTCGTGGGCGTCTGCGCCGGAGGCTCTGTCATGGCTGATGACGAGCACCTCTGTCGGATATCGGGTTCCGGCAAAACCCTTAAGGTTCGAACTCTGGGGTGTGCACGAAGATCTTCTCCCTACCGATTTACGCCCAAAACCTCGCCGCGAATCTAATCTAGCATGATGAAGAACACAAGGGACACAAGATTTATACAGGTTCGGGCCACCGTTGTGGTGTAATACCCTACTCCTGTGTGTGGTGTGGTGGATTGCCTCTGGGGCTGATGATGAACAGTACAGTGGAAGAACAGCCTCGCGAGGGGTGTTCTTGTGGTGGTGGTATGCAGATCCACCTCCCTTTCTATGTGGTCGCTACCCTATATATATAGAGGCCCTGGTCCTCTTCCAAAATATTGATCGGGAAGGGAGCCAACAACAGCCATTTTGAAAGGGGACAACTACTACAAGCTATCCTGACTAAAGGTGGTCTTCGACTGCCAAAGGCACTGGCGATGACGCCGTCTTGGGCTCCATGGTGACCTCCGTCATGCCGCTCTGCTAGTCTTGGTCTCGTTGCACCGATATGGAAACCATTGCCTGATGCCTCGGTACTCCACGCCTGCGCTTGCCCCCTTTGCTCCAAGGAGGAAACGAGGACACTGCGCAGGCTGGCGCCCGCCTAGCCTTGATCGTCATGGCTTGCATCATGAGCACCTCGTGAGGTACCCCTTGCCTTGAGCTCTCTGCCCCCTTGCGAGCCTGCCTAGAGAGGCCGCCCTTGAGGAGGCCTTGCACAGTCTGCCCCGCGAGGCTTGGCCCCTCGCAAGGGTCTTGAACTTGGGTTGATGAAGACGGGCCGTACTGGGCCACTGCTGAGCCACGCCATAGGCCGCATGCAGTCAAGTCTGGGGACCCCCGTTCCCAGAATGCCGACAACCTCGGTGACGGGGCTGCCACCGTCGTCGGCACGAGGGAGCGGGTCGTCGATGACCACCACGTTGGTGGGGAAGGCATCGAGGGATGCCGTGTCGGAACCACCAATCATCGGGTCAGTGGAGCTGCTTGACTCCAAGTTGGAGGCGGGCTCGTTGGTGATGTCGAGCTTGCCAAGGAGATCAATGAAGAAGCTCTCAGAGCTGGCAGCACTCGTGCCTGGCGTGGGCTCGTCGGAGAGGCGGATCTCGCCGATGAGATCAGCGAGGCAGCTCATCACGCAGGCGACTTCCACACCATGCAGCGCGTCGGTGCAAACGCCATCGGGCGTGCCGGGCTGGCTGTGCTCGCCAGGGAGGAACAAGGTTCCCGTCTAGAGCAGGTCTGCGAATGACAGTGGACCTAGCCCCACAGTGGGTGCCAAATGTCGGGTGGTTGGTGCGACATATGCCAAAGGATGGCTAATCATAGTGGGAGCTAGTACGACGTCGCCGGTGCCTGGAAACGGGATAAGGCGTAAACATGCACGCCAACGCATCTTACCCAGGTTTGGGGCTCTCCTAGGAGATAACACCCCTAATCCTGCTCTGCGGGGTCTCCGCATGATCACTAGATCGACAAGTAGCTACAAGCTTGCTCCTTGAGTTGTTCGGCTAGAGGAGGAAGAAGAGCAAGGCTAGCTCTACTCCTCTCTCTATAGGTGTGTGTAATCTCTAAGAGCTGAACCCTTTGCATGGGTGCCCTTGGGGTTTATATAGGCCTACCCCCCCCCCCCGCAGGGGTACAATGGTAATTCGTCTACGTGTAGGCCCAGGCCGTCAGTTTCTATGGTCGCTGGCTTCTCCGTCTGTTGCTGGGGCCTGCCGCTTGGTGGAGCCCACTAGCTGCCGGGCTCTCGGCCGACACGTAGGGCCCGCTGCCTGTGAGCCCTATCGGCTGCTCATCACTATAGCCCTGCCTCCGATGATGAGGGCTTGGTCGGGGGAGCGTGGATAAAGTGCCACCGCCTGGTGGGCGTTCACTGTAGCCGATCCCCGTCTTATCTGGTTAATGACGCACAAGCTTCTATGGAAGGGGAGGGCCGGCTGCTAGGAGTCGGCCTCCCCCCATGTCGACTGGTCAGGGCCTGCCGTCTTTGGGCATCTCATAGACAGGTAGGCCTGCCGCCTGCGGGCCGTACCGACAACCCATCGTCGGAGCATGGCTTCGTCTACTATGGGTGATGTCATGGGCATCGTGGCAACAGTGCCATGCCGGGCTAGGGATGGCCGCCTGGTACGCTGCATTGTTGCCACGTCTGCCCCTGGATTCGGGGGTGGTAGGTGATGACCCACAAGTATAGGGGATCTATCATAGTCCTTTCTATAAGTAAGAGTGTCGAACCCAACGAGGAGCAGAAGGAAAAGACAAGCGGTTTTTTAGTAAGGTATTCTCTGCAAGCACTGAAATTGTAGGTAACAGATAGTTTTGTGATAGGATAATTTGTAACGGGTAACAAGCAATGAAAGTAAATAAGGTGTGGCAAGGTGGCCCAATCCTTTTGGTGGCAAAGGACAAGCCTGGACAAGTTCTTATAATGAGTAAAACGCTCCCGGGGACACATGGGAATTATCGTCAAGCTAGTTTTCATCACGCTCATAAGATTCACGTTCGTTACTTTGATAATTTGAAATGTAGGTGGACCGGTGCTTGGGTACTGCCCTTTCTTGGACAAGCATCCTACTTATTATTAACCCCTATTGTGAGCATCCGCAACTACAAAAGAATTATTAAGGTAAACCTAACCATAGCATGAAACAAGTGGATCCAAATCAGCCCCTTACGAAGCAACACATAAACTAGGGTTTAAGCTTCTATCACTCTAGCAACCCATCATCTACTTATTACTTCCCAATGCCTTCCTCTAGGCTCAAATAATGGTGAAGTGTCATGTAGTCGACGTTCAGATAACACAGCTAGAGGAGAGACAGCATACATCTCATCAAAATATCGAACAAATACCAAATTCACATGACTACTAATCGCAAGACTTCACCCATGTCCTCAGAAACAAAAGTAACTACTCACAAAGCATATTCATGTTCATAATCAGAGGAGTATTAATATGCATTAAGGATCTGAACATATGATCTTCCACCAAATAAACCAACTAGCATAAACTACAAGGAGTAATCAACACTATTAGCTACCCACAGGTACCAATCTAAGGTTTTGGTACAAAGATTGGATACAAGATATGAACTAGGGTTCGAGAGAAGATGGTGCTGGTGAAGATATTGATGGAGATTGACCCCCTCCCAATGAGAGGATCATTGGTGATGACGATGGTGATGATTTCCCCCTCCCAGAGGGAAGTTTCCCCCGCAGAACAGCTCCGCCGGAGCTCTAGATTGGTTCCGCCAAGGTTCCGCCTCGTGGCGGCGGAGTTTCGTCCCGTAAGATTTCTTATGATTTTTTTCTAGTGTAAAAGACTTCATATAGCAGAAGATGGGCACCGGAGGGCCATCAGGGGGCCCACGAGGCAGGGGGCGCGCCCTGTAAGGGTGGGCGCGCCCCCACCCTCGTGGCCAAGGTGGGGGCCCGCTCTGGTACTTCTTCCGCTCAATAATTATCATTAATTCCAAAAATGACTTTCATGGAGTTTCAGGACTTTTGGAGCTATGCAAAATAGGTTTCCCATATTTGCTCCTTTTCCAGCCCAGAATCCCAGCTACTGGCATTCTCCCTCTTCATGTAAACCTTGTAAAATAAGAGAAAATAGCCATAAGTATTGTGACATAACGTGCAATAACAGCCCAAAATGCAATAAATATCAATATAAAATCATGATGCAAAATGGACGTATCAACTCGCCCAAGATTAGACCTTGCTTGTCCTCAAGCGGTAGCCGAAATCGAAAAATATGTCCACATGTTTAGAGATAGAGGTGTCGATAAAAATAAAATACGGACATGAGGGCATCATGATCATTCTCATAACAGCAACATAAATATATTTGTCATATGAATTCTTATGCTCAAGTAACAATCTATTCACAATGTCAAGTATGATTCAGAAACTTCATTGAAAACTAACAAACGATAATCTCAGTCATTGAAGCAATTGCAATTTATCATAACGTCGGAAAGAGTCAACATAAGAGCTTTTCAGCAAGTCCACATACTCAACTATCATTTAGTCTTCTACAATTGCCAACACTCGCGATATACTTATGGTTCTTGAGTTTTAATCGGCACATACAAAGATAGGGGCTTATAGCATTGCCTCCCAATGTTTTACCTCAAGGGTAATGTCAACAATAATAGTTCATGCTAACTTACTTCCAATTGGATATATATATATATATATCAGGATCTTTCCAACACGAGGTGCTTGCCAAAAGGATAAAATTGTCAGTGTACAAAAGTAGGGGCTCTCCCTTTTGACCCCTTTACTTGTGCACGGGTAGTTAGAGCCACCCGCCACGGCCACGCATAACAGGGCAAGGGAGGGAAGCCAGAGAGAAGCTGAAAAGCACAAGACAAACAAAGCAATGACAAGGACCAAGGCCACAAAGATAGGATGGACGAAGCAGGTTTCCCCGGCAAGGACCCTTGCCGGGGCAGCCTCAGCAGCCCCGGAATGACCCTAGCCGGGGCGGCTCGCCCACACCAACGGAGCGAGCCACCCTCGATGCACATAGTCTCCAAGACCAACAACTACATGGGGACAGGGCTCGGGAGGCACCTCCATGGTGGCATGCAGATCTTTGTGAAGACAAAGACATCTCAAGATCAGATAAGGATTGGAAGGCAACGCTCCTCAGCAAGGTTCTTGCCGAAGAAGCCCACAAGACCCTCGGCAAGTTCCTTGCCAGGGACAACAGCGCGCCACGGAGAGACCCTTGCCGGGCCACCCTACAAGGGCCTTGCCAAGGGCGCCAGCGGGGCCACTGCCAGGACCACACCAGCCAAGTCTCCGCCGCCGTTCACATGCAACTGCCGACCCAACCAGCTGGGCAGGCACCTGCGTGGCAGCATGCAACCCTTCATGGAGGCTCCGCTACCGCGCCACCTCAGCTACTTTCCTACCTACATGGCACCGCATGCATCGCTGGCCAGGGCGCGTGTCGAAGCAAGGAGGAGCGGCGACGGACGGGACGGGCCTCGCCCCCGCCCCCGACAAAGTGAAGGGACACCTAGGCCACGCATTTAATGCGTCTTGTCCTATAATACGAGTGATAAGATCGCAGCACTATAGGCCTTTCCACCTCCTGTGTGCCACTATGGCAGCCCCTTTCGCCTATAAAAGGAGGCCCATGGCGCACTGGAAAAGGATTCGGCTCTTTGGAACCAGGAAGCACTAAACACTAGTTTCAGATCTCAAGAACACTGAATACATCCACCAAAGCAGGACTCTAGGGTTTTACGTATCCTTGCGGCCCGAACCTGGGTAAACCATCCTTGTGCTGATTACTAGTCCCGCTCCTCTCACGATCCCGCGCCCCGCAGCCGTAGTAGGGATTCTTGTGATCCCATAGGTGTCGTTTCCCATCGACTTCTTTGGCACCCTAGGTAGGGGAGCAATAGTGAGAATCTAGTCTAGTAGTTGGCCCAGCAGTTCATCATCGCCATGGCTCCTAAGAAGAAGACGACCACGGCGATCGGTTCATCCGGGACCGGGCTGCCATCACCAGTGCGGGCCAGTAGCGGGTCAGTCGCGGAGAGAACCCATGGCGCGGCCCGTGAACACCCACATCACCCTGGCAGTCCAGGCCCGGCGGGCAGTGTCGTTTGTACGACGGGCGACGATCCGCGCGGCGCCGGCCCCAGAGACGGAGTCGGGCCCCCCGTAGGCGGCGTGGGTACCTCCAGGGACATCGTCATGCCGCCAACCGACGGCGCGGAGACCTCCAAGACACCAACACCAGCGCCAACGGCGCGCTCTTCTCAGATCGTGCGCGATGAGCAGCGCCGCCCCACTGGTGACCCAAGGCACCGCCCTGGGAAGAGTCCCATGCACCCTTTGCAGGATGAGGGAGGCCAGCGTGCGCGCCGAGGCACCGACGAGAGTGGCGGACGGCTGCGGAGCCGTGGCGAGGCTCCTTCTAACATGGTTAGAAGTTGAAGCGCATCGCGGTCCACCCTGCTCTCACCACCGCCCACGCCAGCAGAAGCCCTAGCACACGCACAATTGCTCCTTGACTTCCTGCCCACTACAGAGAAGCTTGACGAATGGAGGGCCACCGTCCAGAGCCTCGTCGGCATCACCAACAACGACGAGTTGTGACTGGCGGGACCCATAGGCCGTCACTCCGTCGAGCCACCGCATGCCAGCGGGGGCCGAGCCGGAGGCGATGCGGCCACGGTGCATTCCCCTCTTCCATCCCGGCCACCGCGTGTGTTAGTCCGTCGCGACGACGCTCGTGATGACATCTCCATAGCATCATCCGACCCACGAACCCACCATGACCAATGCCAAGTTCTTCGGGAGTGGGCTCATGAGGACGCTCGAACCACCATCGAGCGCCGACGTGACGCGCGCCACCAGTCGGATAGGCGGGCAGGGCCCGCCACGGACCACCCAGCACCGGGAGGCTGCGGTGGCCTACCCTACGAGGTGGGTTGTTCGGCCTTCACCCGTGAGCTGCGGAAGTTCGAGTGGCCCTCCCACCACACGTTCAAGCCTGACGTTGGAGAGAAGTACAAAGGCAAGACTCACCCGTCAGAGTTCCTCAGCATCTACACCATCGCGATGTAAGCTGCTGGGGCCCGCGACGATAAGGTGCTTGCCAACTACTTCCCATTGGCACTCAAGCCTAATGTTATGTCATGGTTGATGCACTTGCCGATGGACTCCATTTCTTCTTGGGTGGATCTGTGCCATGATTTGTTGGCGCCTTTACCGGAGGCCACCCAGCTCATGGCCGGGTAAGTGATTTACATATTATCCCCCAGAAGGAAGGAGAAAACTTGCGCAAGTACATCCAAAGGTTCAGCCGAGTGCAGTACAACATCCCCGACGTCCATCCTGCCGCCATGATTAGTGCCTTCCACCAAAATGTGCGCAACCACAATATGCGTGAGGAGCTGGCGATGAACAAGGTCAAGGATGTGGCCGAGCTTTATGTTCTGGCCGATCGATGTGCTCGCACTGAAGAGGGAAGGAAGTACCCTGGTGAGGACGCCGGCGCGGAAACTGACTCCACGGATGATACTGCCACCCCGGCGAAGAAGGGCCATCGTCGTAACAGAAAGTGCAAGGGCAAGGCCGTGCTTGCCGTCGAGGGGTCAGACGACACCGGTGCCACCAAGAAGACCAAGGCGGGCGACCCTGATAAGGAGGTTGCTGGGTGTGTCGCTTGCCGGGCCTTGGCGGCTACCGACAAGCCAGGGGGCTCCGACAAGCAGTATTGCAAGATCCACCTCACCAAGGGCCATGACCTCCAAAACTACCGGCAGGTAGAGCTGCTTGCTGATAAGAAGAAGTCCGAGTATGACCGAAAGGACAAGGAGAAGGGCCAAGATGGTGTCGAAGGGTCCGGCAAGAAACGTGGCAGCCAAGGAGGCCGCCGCGGCAAAGATGATCAGCAGGAGAGGCCTGCCCGGGGTCGCGACACGAAACAGGAAGACGATGATCATGACGGGGACGACGAGTCCGGCAACCACGAGTTCCAGAAAGCTACAAAGGCCATGTGTGTTGATGGTGGTGCCTCGCTGCATACATCCCACCGCCGGCTCAAGCAGTGGGCCCGTGAGATCACGGCGGTGGAGCCATCGTTTGACGAACGGAAGCCGCTGAAATGGTCCAACATGCCCATCATCTTCGACACCGAGGACCACCCTGACCGCACTAGTGCGGTCGGGTGCTTGTCGTTGTTGGTTTCACCAACGATCCTCAACCTCAAGGTGACAAAGATGTTGGTTGACGGCGGGGCCGGCCTGAACTTGATCTCGCCTGTTGTGGTCAAGAGGCTGCAGATCCCTGATGGAGACCTCGAGGAGACGAGCACGTTCCAAGGGGTTAACCCGGGGAGGAGCCAGCCAAAGGGAAAGGTCACGTTGCCCATGACGTTCGGAGGTGAGCTAAACCATAGGACGGAGAGGATTGTTTTTTATGTAGCCGAGATCCCCTTGCTTTACAACGGGATCCTCGGCCGCCCGGCACTAGCCAAGTTCATGGCGGCTTCACACTATGCCTACAACATGCTGAAGATGCCCGGGCCGATGAACATCATCACCGTCCCCTCCGACAAGAAAGATGCGTTGATTTGCACTGACCAACTCTACCGGGAAGCAGTTGCAGCAGCTGCCACTACGGCACCTGCTCCTGCCGACGGAGCCCCGGGAGGGAAGAAGACCAGTGAGACCCCTCGCACCCATTCCGGCAAGCGCACCTCTTCGGGGTGTTGCACTCCTGTTGAGGACGCGCCAGAGAGCTCCGCCGGCAAGAGTAAGAAGTCCAGAGCTGCACCGCCGGAGACCAAGAAGGTGCCCGTCAAGAAGGACAACACGGGTGGAGCTTTTACCAGAAGCTCCACTATTGGGGTCAAAACCGGCGGATCTCGGGTAGGGGTCCCGAACCGTGCGTCTAGGCGGATGGTAATAGGAGACAAGGGACCCGATGTTTTTACCCAGGTTCTGGCCCATCGATGGAGGTAAAACCCTACTACTACTTGATTAATATTGATGATATGGGTAGTACAAGAGTAGATCTACCATGAGATCAGAGAGGCTAAACCCTAGAAGCTAGCCTATGGTATGATTGTTGTTCGTCCTACGGACTAAAACCCTCTGGTTTATATAGACACCGGAGAGGGCTAGGGTTACACAGAGTCGGTTACAATGGGAGGAGATCTACATATCCGTATCGCCAAGCTTGCCTTCCACGCCAAGGAAAGTCCCATCCGGACGCGGGACGAAGTCTTCAATCTCGTATCTTCATAGTCCAGGAGTCCAGCCAAAGTGTATAGTCCGGCTATCCGGACACCCCCTAATCCAGGACTCCCTCAGTAGCCCCTGAACCACGCTTCAATGACGATGAGTCCGGCGTGTAGATTGTCTTCGGCATTGTAAGGCGGGTTCCTCCTTCGAATACTTCATAAAAGATTTCGAACACTAGGATAGTGTCCGGCTCTACAAAACAAGTTCCACATACCATCGTAGAGAGAATAATATTTGCACAAATCTAATCTGCTGACGTATTCTGCAGCGTGACATCACGCCACGGCCAAGCCTTTATTCGTTTTACTGTCCCACCTCAGCATGTTTAGCGAGGCGGTTTCCTTGGCACGTCTTGTCAAAGCAGAGATCGTGTCCCCTTATTCTGGGATCCTCACCTAATACGGGTGTGGGTAGCCCAATCGTGCATGTTGGTATGTCTCCCCAATCGAAGGCGAGTCCCAAACGGTCGCGGGGAGGGCTCTTGGTATTCAACCTCTTTATAAAGAGACCAAGGATCGACTCCTTTCTTTCAATCTCAATCAAATCCGCCCCTCACCTTGAGTTCCAGCACCCAAAGCTCCAAATTCAGGCGCTTCGGACCTCCAACGATGTCCAGCTCCGCCCCTTCAAGGCCGGTGGATGCCTTCCTCCGTTACGGAAGAAGACGTGTGAAAGCTAAGAGATGCCAGGTATCTAACCGACGAAATCTCGCATAGGCTGCCTGCTCAAGGGCAGGTTATTCCCACTCCCAAGCCCAGTGAGAGCATGGTGTTCGCGTCTCACTTCCTTCGGGGTCTAGGATTCCTGACGGACCCCTTCGTGAGGGGGCTCATGTTTTATTACGGGCTGGAATTTCACGACATAGCTCCGGAGTCCATCCTCCATATCTCATTGTTCATTGTCGTGTGCGAGGCCTTCCTCCGTATTACTCCTCACTTCGGATTGTGGCTTAAGACCTTCAAAGCAGAGCCGAAGATAATCGAGGGGCAGCACGCAGAGTGCAGAGGTGCTGTTATAAGCAAGAATGCCAACGTTCCATGGCCCGAGGGCTTTTTTCAAGAGGAGTTCAGCTTATGGCAATGAGAATGGTTTTATATCACAGCTCCCAGGGGCACCAAATGGGTGGTGCCACCTGCCTTTCGTTCGGGTCCCCCACCACAGCTAGCGTCATGGGTCAATAAAGGGCTTAACTGGGGGCCGTCCAAGGACGTGCCCTTGTTGCAAGGCCACGTTCGAGATCTTCTAGAAAGAGATATCAATCTGGCCGTAGTGACGCAGGTTATGTTGATTCGCCGCATCCTTCCCTACAAACATCGCCCCCTTCGCCTGTGGGAGTTTAATCCGGAAGGACCGCGAGCCCTCCAACATTTTATGGGCACGAGGCACATGGAGATGTACAATTTGTTCTTCGGATCACAAGCAATGTGTCCAGACTCGTCCGAGGACGCAGGTCTGAGCTGCAATCACCCGGATACTCAAGTAAGTAACCCTGTACCCGGACACGCTATCCGTATATTTATCATAAAACTGCCTTTTAAAAGAGTTGTCCCTTAAACAGGAGTGGATAGCGAAAGCAAAGCTAATCAGGTGTCCAGCCCCCTCCCTGAGACTACGCCGGATCCCGTGTTAACCAGGATGCTGGAGGATGCGCCTTTGGAAGAAGGCGAAGAGGGGAACAAGGACGCTACCGTCTCCCCAAAGGAGGCTGTCAGGAAAGGAGGAATCGAGAATTCCTCTAACCAGGGGAAGAAGTGGACCGCCTCTGAATACCCGGAGGCCTTGGCCTTAAAGCGGGGGAAGAAATCTTCGTCAGAGGGTCCAACGTCGGGGGGTGTCTTGATCGCATTGCGCCCCCAAGGGGATCAGCTCTCCACCGAGCCGTATGTAAAGAGGGGGGTTTCAAAATGAGAGACATCCCTGTTCTATTTCCGAGGAAGATAAAATAAATTTTACCTTGTAGTTCGGATCTCAGCCCTTCTCACCAGAGCTCATCTTCAGGGGACCTTCGTTCGGAGATGATGGAGAGTGGAACGCCTTCCCCTGCCATACCGCCTTGCAAGGCGAGCGACCCTGAGGTGTCGTCACGGAGGGTTTCTCCGAACCCGGCAGGGCCGAAGGGCAGTCGTATGGCCCCCCAAGGCCCTCCGTGTCCGGCCTTCGAAAAAGGCCATCGGACGAGTCCGGCACCATCTGGTGCACGGTCGGAGGGGCTAAAGGATCTGCTCGGGCGAGCGTCTATCTCAGAAGAACACCGTGCATTGATGGATATGGTGATTGGAAGGATTCATCCGCGGAGAGCGGGTTGTACGAGGCCGTCAGGAGTTTACTGATAAGTTTTGAGGTACGCGAAATGATGTACAGTTTGACAGATCCGCATATATAAGATGCGCCCTGTATAGATAGTAGCCCCTGAGACTCTGTGTGTTGTCAAAAATGACGGCGCGCTGAGGATCATAATCCCAGGTATAATATGTCACCTTTCCTATGTAGGTGGCGAAGTGTCCGGTGGCTAGCCGGACTGATGAATTTGCCGAGCTAAAGCGGCAACTTGACGTGGCAGATGCCGACATCACACTTCTCAACAAGCGGCTGGATGAGAAACAAGGTATGTAATTTCTCCGAAGACACCTGGTAAGAGGAGCTTGATGCCCGTACCTTACAACATGTGTGCTTGATGCAGATGGTGCCGCTGCCATGGAGAACCTTCGGGCGGAACTTGCCCGAGCCAAGGAGTAGGCCAGGAAAAGCGATGCGGCTGCCTTAAAGGCGGCTGAAGAGCTGAAAGCCGAACATGCTGCTCACTGCCAAAGCAAGAAGGAAATGGCCAAGATGGTTGTAAAGTTGAAGAATGCTGCCGACCGCTGCAAGCTTCTTGAAAAAGAAGATCAGGTGGCACAGAAGGACCTAGAGAAGGTCACTATCGAGGCCAAGAATGCTTGCTCTGCGATGAGAGCTATGAAGGAGGAGCTACGTCAGGCCGGAGATATCACGGCTGGAAAGCCCTTTATGCTGCAGATGAAGTTCGGGGATCCTAAATATGCTCCGTTGGACTGGGAGTGGAGTGCGGCGAACACTTATCTGGACTTGGCGGCGAGTGCCGCGGATGCGGCCGAACACTTCCGCAATCAAAAGGACCACGAAGTGGACAAGCTTTTTTGGTCGCAGTTCCACAATCCAGAGCGCCCACTTCCATTAACTGATCGTTTGGCCGCGTGGGCGGAGCTGAATAGGTTATCCGGACTCGCCATGAAGTATGTCGTGAGTCATCTGTGGCCGAAACGGCCCGAGCCGAAGAGTTATTTTAGCTTGGTGTAGCAGTTCCTTGGTGCGGTGCCGCATATAACGCAATGAAGAGGTCAGCATGCATAGAGGGTGCGCAGATGGCTCTTGCCCATGTCAAGACATACTGGGCGGAGATGAAGGCCATTGATGTTGCATCCCAAGATTCGGATGAGAGCCGAGTACCTGCCGAGCACTATTTTCAGGAAGTTCTGCAGGGCGCTCGTTTAATAGAGACGCAGTGCTCGAAGGATGATATGTTCGAATAACATGTATTCTTGTAAACCAATGTTTCGATGGAGTATAAGAGCTTTTTATACTTGTGCCTTCAAGAATTAGAATACCTCCTATGCGGCCGTTAATGTATATGTGTATATAACCTGAAAGATGGAAGTCTTCGGCTTCAGCCCCCACGCATATAATGCGGGGGTGTTCGCAGAAGGCACATGTTCACACTTCATCCAACGTCTTGGTCCAATTAAGGAGGTGAGAGCGCAGTGAACTAGGCAACCTGACTATAATGCTTTATCACTTTCACTTAGCCATAGGAGTTTGATAGTGGGGCTACTATATAGCCCCTAGGGGCACCGCTCTCACCCGAATTCGGGGCGCGTGTGTGCCTGGACGGGAAATGGCCCTTCGTTAATGTGGAGGAATCCTAAAGATTCCGGCGGGTCATCGAGTGGTTGACCAGTCTCACTCTATATCATGACAGTCAGTTTTCGGCTTTCTCTACTGAGGTGCTCGCCTGGCCGAACCAGGGCACAATCGCAGTAGTTCTCCTGGTGCCGCCTTAGCCGATAGAGCGGAATGTAAGGCAACAAAACACAGGAGCCGGGCAAACCCAACATTTGACCAAAGACATGATTCGGAGCTGATGCATATAAGGCCAAACTCGCGACACCGAACACTCCCTAAGGTATTCGGTCTTTATGAAAATGGACTGAACAACACCCTTGGTAAGAAGCCCTTGGTGTCCAGGTATGCGCAAAATTCTGACGTGGCCACATGCCAAGACGCCAGCCTCCTCCTCGGTTATAACAAGAAACTGGGGGATGTGTATCAACAAGAGACAGTGAGAAAGGTTTACAGAGGGTCTTAATCTGAAAAGAATCCTTAGAACGGGTCCCTACTGCACGTTTGCACCTGTGTCTCCGTTGTGCCGTATCCTGGACGGGTGTAGCATGGTGTTCATCTGTAAAAGAGAGGACCTTAGTTGAAAATGATCGTGCGAAAATCTGTGTTATATTAAATAAACAAAGTATAATTCAGAAAATGGGTAGAATTGAGCTTTATTGTCTCTTGTTGTACATGCGTGGAGCCCCTTGTACGGGGGTATGCGGCTAGTATGCCCTTGTATGCTTACGCCGGACTCGTCTAGCCATGTCCGGGGTCTGAGCGACCTGTATAGGTGCTTTGACTAGTGAAGCTGGTTTAGTGTGTGGCTGTCAAGGCAGCCGCACAATCTTTCACGCTTGAGGAACACTCGATATTTCCCTTTAATGAGACGATGCCTCGCGGACCGGGCATTTTAAGCGTGAGGGATGCATAATGCGGTATTGCATTAAAGCGGGCGAAAGCTTCGCGTCCCAGTAGTGCTTGATAGCTACTTGTGAATGGGGCGATGTGGAAGGTTAGCTTTTCGCGTCGGAAGTTGTCGGGGGAGCCGAACGTAACTTCTAACAGGCAAGAACCCGTACAATGGGTATCTGGGCCTGGCGTTACCCCTTGAAAGGAAGTGTTGCCATGGTGAATTTTTGTTGGGTTTATCCCCATTTTGCGGATTGTGTCCTGATATAGCAAGTTTAGACCACTGCCGCCGTCCATTAGGACTTGTGTAAAGTGGAGTCCGTCAATTATTGGATCTAATACCAAGGCAGTCCAGCATGCGTTCCGGATACTTCTAGAGTAATCCTGATGGTCGAAGGTGATCAGTTGTAACAACCAGTGGCGGGACTCCTCTGGGACAGGCTGTATGGCACGCATCTCTATAGGCGCCACTCTGTTTTTCCCTTTTGTCACGTGAAGTGAGTTTACTGTTTTGACTTCTTGTGGGAACTTCTTTTGTTCTCCGGTGCTCTGCTTGTGGGGTTCGTCATCGTCCTCGCTTGGTATGTCAAGCCCCTTGTGTTCGGCGTTGAGTTTGCCGGATTGCTTGAAGACCCAACAATCTCTGTGGGTATGGTTTGCAGGCTTCCCGGGAGTACTGTGGATTTGGCATATTTTGTCCAAGATTTTGTTGAGGTTAGATAGCTCGTCCCTGTTATCCTTGAGGGGCAGCTTTTTCTGATTCTGCCGAGAGCTTTTGAATCCGGCGTTGACTGCCGTGCTCTTCGGGCTATTTCCCTTGGTCCGGCGTTGGTCCTTGCTACGTCACGGTTTCCCGTTTCCATCCCTAACTTCAGATATACTTGGGTCACTGGTACTGCTTCTTGACAACCAACTATCCTCTCCTGTGCAAAAGCGGGTCATGAGGCTTGTTAATGCGACCATTGTTCTTGGCTTTTCTTGGCCGAGGTGTCTGGCGAGCCATTCGTCTCGAACGCTGTGTTTGAAAGCTGCTAAGGCTTCGGTGTCCGGACAGTCGACTATCTAGTTCTTTTTAGTAAGAAATCTGTTCCAGAGTTTCCGGGCTGACTCTCCGGGTTGTTGAGTTATATGACTTAGATCGTCTGCATCCGGAGGTCGGACATAGGTCCCTTGAAAATTTGCCCGAAAAGCATCCACGAGCTCTTCCCAACTTCCGATGGTGTTTTCGGGAAGGCTTTTAAGCCAATGCCGGGCTGGCCCTTTGAGCTTGAGAGGTAAGTATTTTATGGCGTGGAGGTCGTCTCCTCTAGCCATGTGTATGTGGAGGATATAATCCTCAATCCAGACTCCAGGGTCTGTTGTTCCGTCGTATGCCTCTATGTTTACGGGCTTGAATCCTGCTGGAAATTCATGGTCCAGCACCTCATCGGTGAAACATAGGGGGTGTGCGACACCCCTATACTTGGGTGTGACGTGATGTTCGGATACTTGTTGTGTTGCATTGCTTACTAGAGCTTGCTTTCTTGGCCCGTAGATAGATATGGCTGTGCCGTCTTTTTGATGCGAATCCTTGTGCTGATCGCGTGCTGGCTTGTGTGCGGCGCCCTTTGCCGCTCTATGTTGGCCATGGGGTTGTTTATCCGACCGAGTGTCTTCCTTATTTTTTGATTGCAGGGGCTCTAAGGCCTCCTCATCAAATTCCGGCAGTAATTTTCGCTTCGGATAGCTCTTTGTGTGGCGACTATCGCCGTATTTGTCTGCGGTGTTGAGTACTTTGCCCCATCTAATTCTGAGTGCATCTTCCGTTGTTTTGAGCTTCCACTTCTGCTTTTTCAGGCTACGCGCAATGGCGACGAGCCTTTTGTGGAGGTTCTTCTGCTCCAGCAACTTGTCCGGCGTGAGGTCGTCCGGACTATTATCTTCACCAGGGACGGGTTGTTATCCGAGTTGCCCTGTTCGTACGGTTGCCTGATGGCATGTTCGTCGTCCGCCGGTTGGCCCTGCTCTATGGCTAGGTCTCTGTCGAGGTGGGGTTTGGAGCGACGCTTACGCCGCCGCTTTGACTACTTTTCGAGGGAACGATCCCTCGTTGCGTTCCTTTGTTCCTCGTCCTCGTTTCTTTTAGGTGTGTCCACCATGCATACATCGTTAGATGAGGTGGTTGTCCAGTGCCCTATAGGCACTGGTTCCTGTTCGTCTCCTACATCGTCGTCCATTCCGTCAATGTCTTCGGAATCGAAGTCGAGCATGTCGGTTAAATCATCGACAGTGGCTACGAAGTGGGTGGTGGGTGGGTTTTGAATTTCTTCGTCATCTGCATCCCATCCTTGCTGACCATAGTCCGGTCAGGGCTCTCCTGATAAAGAGAGATACTTTAGTGAATTCAGAATGTCGCCAAAGGGCGAGTGTTGAGAGATGTCCGCGGCGGCGAACTCCATGATCGGCGCCCAATCGGATTCAATTGGCAGGGGCGCGGAAGGTTCGGAGTCCGGAAAGGAGTCCGGCACCTTGGAGTCACGAGGTTCGCAAAGGACAAGACTGGTGTTCGGCTCGATCGCCGTAGAGATTGCAGCCCCCGAGGCGGTGTCCAGCCACCCGTCCTCGATTGGCGCAGTCGGCTCCGAGCTAAAGGTCGGAGCGGACACTGGGGCGGCCTCCTGGGCACTGTTCGGCGGCAGAGCTAGATCATGCCCATCGTGACAGTGCGGCACGCTCGGCTGTGGCTCGGACCCGTCGAAGATCAAGTCTCCGCGGATGTTAGTCGTGTAGTTCAAACTTCCAAATCTGACCTGATGGCCAGGGGCGTAGCTTTCGATCTGCTCCAGATGGCCAAGCGAATTGGCCCGCAGTGCAAAGCCGCCGAATACGAAGATCTGTCCAGGGAGAAAAGTCTCACCCTGGACCGCATCGTTGTTGATGATCGGAAGAGCCATCGGGCCTAAAGATGACGACACAAAGGAACTCTCAATGAAAGCACCAATGTCGTTGTCAAAACCGGCGGATCTCGGGTAGGGGGTCCCGAACTCTGTGTCTAGGCGGATGGTAACAGGAGACAAGGGACACGATGTTTTTACCCAGGTTCGGGCCCTCTCGATGGAGGTAAAACCCTGCTCCTGCTTGATTAATATTGATGATATGGGTAGTACAAGAGTAGATCTACCACAAGATCAGAGAGGCTAAACCCTATAAGCTAGCCTATGGTATGATTGTTGTTCGTCCTACGGACTAAAACCCTCCGGTTTATATAGACACCAGAGAGGGCTAGGGTTACACAGAGTCGGTTACAATGGGAGGAGATCTACATATCCATATCGCCAAGCTTGCCTTCCACGCCAAGGAAAGTCCTATCCGGACACGGGACGAAGTCTTCAATCTCGTATCTTCATAGTCCAGGAGTCCGGCCAAAGTGTATAGTCCGGCTATCCGGACACCCCCTAATCTGGGACTCCCTCATCCACCCTCGACAGCAAATAGGAAAGTGAGCTCTTCACTTTCCTGTGGGCGAATGTCGATGTGTTTGCATGGGAAGCCTACGACATCCCCGGCATTCCCAGGGAGGTGATTGAGCACCATCTTGTTGTATGTCCTCATGCACAGCCTGTCAAGCAGAAGGTCAAGAAGCAAGCTCTGGAGAGGCAAGAGTTCATCATGAAGGAGATCAGGAAGCTAGAAGCGGCAGGCTTGGTAAGAGGAGTACTCCATCCGACGTGGTTGGCCAATCCGGTAGTGGTGCGCAAGGCAAACGGTAAGTGGAGGTTGTGTATCGATTACACAGACATCAATAAGGCTTGTCCAAAGGATCCCTTTCCATTACCGTGCATCGACCAGATTGTTGACTCCACAGCTAGGTGTGACCTGTTATCATTCCTCGACGCCTACTCGGGATACCACCAGATCTTCATGATAAAAGAAGACGAGGAAAAGATAGCATTCATCACCCCATGTGGTACGTATTCTTTTTACGAATGCCTTTCGGGTTGAAGAGTGGCTCAACCTTTGCAAGAGCAGTCCAAATTGGTTTTGAGCTCCAGCTACATAGAAATATGGAAGCTTATATGGACGACATAGTGGTCAAAACCAAGGACAAAGCAACACTCGTGCAAGATCTGGAGGAAACATTTGGAAACCTGCACAAGATCAACCTCAAATTGAACCCTGAGAAGTGTGTCTTCAGTGTCCCATCCGGCAAGCTTCTCGGGTTCTTTGTGTCACAGTGCGGGATTGAGGCAAACCCAGACAAGATTAGGGCCATCGAGCAGATTGAGGCACCCAAACGGATCAAGGACGTGCGTCGGCTCACTGGCTGTGTTGCCGCCATGAGCAGATTCATCTCCAAATCCGCAGAGTGTGCCATTCCCTTTTTCAAGATCTTGAAGAAGATGGGCCCAGTGGAGTGGACCCCAGAGGCCGAGGCGGTGTTGCGAGACTTGAAGAAGTACCTCTCCTCTGCCCCGGTGCTGGTTGCACCCAAACCTCAGGAACCATTGTTGCTATATTTAGCGGGAACAAATCAAGTGGTTAGCACCGCACTGGTGGTGCAGAGAGAGGTTGACGAAGAGACAGCAGCAGCGGCAGAGTCAACGGTTGCGGGCCAGAACCCTCCTTGGCAGGGCTCGGTCTCGGCAAGACTGAGTCCTCGGCAGGGGCAGACGCCAGTACGGCAGGACCCGCACGACCGGGTGAAGTGGTGCAAAGGAAGAACATGGTGCAACACCCGGTTTACTTTGTCATCTCCCTTTTGCAGGGAGCTAGGTCGAGGTACTCAGGCGTGCAAAAATTGCTCTTCGGCCTCCTTATGGCCTCGAGGAAGCTGCACCACTACTTCCAAGAGCACGAGATCACCGTGGTCACCCGCCTCCTGTTGCAATGGATACTGCATAACCCAGATGCAACGGGGAGGATCGTGGAATGGGCCCTGGAGCTGTCGAGTTTCGGTTTAAAGTTTGAAAGTACCTCGACGATTCAGAGCAGAGTCTTTGTGGAGTTTGTTGCAGAATGGACCCCAACGCCTGACGAAGAGGTACAGGAGACCACTCTCCCCGGCAAGGAAACGAGCCGCAACTGGATCATGTACTTTGATGGGGCCTTTTCGCTGCAAGGCACCGGTGCTGCTGTACTGCTTGTCGCACCCACCGGAGAGCACCTCAAGTACATCATCCAAATGCATTTTCCCCGGGAAATGTCAACCAATAACACCGCCGAGTATGAGGGTTTGCTTGCCGGTCTCAGGATCACGGCGGACCTCGGAGTCAAAAAGCTCATCATCAGCCCGTTGATGGAAGCATATGTGGATGAAGTGAGGAAGCTAGAGGAGCACTTTGACGGTATACAAGCGGAGCACGTCCCTCGGACGGAGAACAACATCGCCAACTACTTGTCAAAGCACGCTGCCCTCAAGCTACCTGTGGAACTAGGTACTTTGTGCTTCAGCTAACTCAACCATCCGTCGAACCATCAGCCGGGCAGAACAAACGGAGAAAGCTAGGCCCCGGCAAGTACTTCCCCTCCGAGCCTCCCAGGGCCCCTGGTGAAGATACTGCTGCGGATGCCAGCCTTGCCATGGGGCTGCCAAATCCAGC
The DNA here is from genome assembly GCF_018294505.1 of Triticum aestivum. Classification (NCBI taxonomy): domain Eukaryota; kingdom Viridiplantae; phylum Streptophyta; class Magnoliopsida; order Poales; family Poaceae; genus Triticum; species Triticum aestivum. Next base: position 163,004,698 of record NC_057813.1, read on the forward strand.
AGGGCCTGAGGCCATGGCCGTAGAGATGGCCGCTCCCGCGGCAGAAGAGATGCCTTTAGTCCCTGCCGTCGAACTGCAAGCTCCGGCATGGGCGCAGCACACTGTCTGATTCCTCCAAGTAGGAGAGCTTCCTGAGGAGCAGGAAGAGGCGGGAAGAGTAGCCCGCCAGTCTGCTCTGTATCAATTCGTCGACAACATGTTGTACAGAAGGAGACCAAATGGGGTGAAATTGAAGTGCATCTCCCGAGAGGAAGGACTAGAGCTGTTGGCAGAGATACATGGAGGCATATGTGGCTCCCACATAGGGTTGAGGGCCCTTGCCGGCAAGGCTTTCCGGCAAGGCTTCTTCTGGCCCACCGCCCTCCAGGATGCGATGGCACTAGTAACCAATTGTGAAGCGTGCCAGTTCCATTCAAAGAAGCTTCATCAACCAGCTCAAGCCCTTCAAACCATCCCTCTCTCCTGGCCCTTCTCGGTCAGGGGGCTCGACATATTGGGCCCCTTCCCCCGTGACATCGGGGGCTTTGAGTACTTGTACATTGCAATCGACAAGTTCACAAACTGGCCAGAGGTGGAAGCAGTGAGGAAGGTGACAGCGTAGTCAGCCGTCAAGTTCTTCAAGGGACTAGTTTGGCGTTTTGGGGTGCCCAACAGGATCATCACCGACAACGGCACACAGTTCATAAGCCATGCCTTCATGCAATACATTGAGGATCTCGGCAGCAATGTCTGTTTTGCTTCCGTGGCACACCCATGGAGCAACGGCCAAGCGGAGAGAGCAAATGCTAAAGTTCTGCGAGGCTGAAGAACGAAGACTTTTGACAAGCTGCACAAGAGTGGAAGGCGCTGGATTGAAGAGTTGCCGGCAGTTCTTTGGTCGATCAGGACGACGCCAAATCGAGCCACCGGCTAGACACCCTTTTCCCTAGTCTATGGGGCAGAAGCAGTTCTCCCCACGGAACTCATATAAGGGTCACCTTGAGTGCTCGCTTATGATGATCTTGAGCAAGAGCGACTGCGGCAGGATGACGCGACGCTCCTTGAGGAAGATCGTCTCCGGGCGGCTATGAGAGCATCATGCTACCATAGCCGCAAGGTTCATGCCCGGAGCTTTGAGGAAGGCGACCTTATTCTTCAGCATGTTTAGTCGGCCAAGAATTCCAACAAGATGACGCCAAAGTGGGAAGGCCCTTATCGGGTAACGCGAGTCACCAGGCCCGGCGCAGTCCGCCTGGAGACCGAAGATGTCATTCCAGTGAGCAACTCCTGGCACATCGAGCATCTTCACAAGTTTTATCCATAAGGCGCGGCTGCCGGGCCTCCCGGAAAGCCACCATTTTGTACAAGCCTTGCCGGCAAGGCATGTGACCCTTTGTACAAAGCCAGGCGCAGACCCTGAGCACTAATAAATGAAGCGATGGTGCCCTAAGTTGTAGCATGCATGCTAGGTTGAGTCTCCTCCTCGGTTAGCGTTGATAGTGCTTAGCGGAGGCTAACCCCTAGCTTAGAGGTCAAGTGCGCATCTCTATTTCTTCTCTGTCCTCTTTGGTTTGCAGGACACATAAGTATTTCTGTCGAGCTGTTTGGAAGAAAGGAACGGATCGGTGCCCCGACCACGGCAAGCCAAAGTTTACGGGGGCTGCAAATGCAAGGATCCGTCCACGGCAAGCCAAGGTTGCCAGGGGCTGCAAATCCAGATAAGTCTTTTATCCTCTATCATGCATTTCGTTATGGACTGGGATATGTGAAACCTCATTTTATCTCTAGGCTACCGTGATCCCCTCTTTCCGCACCCAAGGATTATCTCCTGGGTCCGAAGGCGGTTGTAGTCGTGGCAGCAAGGGGATAGAACGTGGAGCCTAAACCCATCTCATCCCTGCCTCCACCAAGAGCGTGAGAAAGGTCGAGCAAAATGGGAGAACGGTGAGGCCTGTTGCCGGGTGAAAAACGTTTATCTTAGATGGTTACAAGGATTCGCTCCTTGCCGTGGGTTTCACCTGCGAACGAAAAGCCCGACAAACATCCCTTTCCATTAAAAACATCCCGTACAGGTACAGTTCATATGGAGTGAAAAACATGAACAGGGGGATTACAAGTTCTAAATCTAACAAAGGCCCGAAGGCTTACAAGACTAAAAAGAGATAAGGTGCCCGTGATCCCTTTCTTGTCACTCTCCTCAGGAAATGGAACAAGAAGGCAAAAGGGCAAAACGGGCGCCTAGGCGAGGTACGAGCAGCAGAAGGCACCAGGAGAACATCCCGGGGGCCACCCTGAAGGGGGCTGGTGATGATGATGACGGTAGAAGAGCTGGAAGATGAGGCGGCAGGACCGTCAATACACTCTGAAGGCGTTGGTGCCCGCGTACTCCGACTTGACGGCCTTGCCGCCCGCCCTCTTCCTCTTCTGCAGCCTCCCAATGCCAGCTGCCCAAGGAGACGACCCCGAGAAGTTCAAGGAGCTGGCGACATGGATGATGGGTTCCCCGGTGCCGCCCGGAGCGGCGCCCGACGCCTAGTCGGACCCGTCATCCTGCCGCCCGCTGTCCTCCTCATCACCCTTGCTCGAGGAGGAATCTTCATCGTCGGAGGAGCTCTCCACGCAGCACCTTACACGAGTCCCCAAGTGCCCGAAGATCTTACGGAGAGGAGGCCGCTCTCCATTAATTTGAAATGGAGAGTAAGCCCCTTCGTCAAGCTGTGGACACGGGCGAAGGTCTTCCACCCGCGACGGAGATACATGACGTGAGGGGCGGGGAACTCAACATCAGCCCATGTGCCACTATTCCCGCAACCCCTCATATGCAGCCCCAACGCTTGCGGTGAATCCAGCTCCATCTCCCATGCAAATGGGGTCGGAAGGCGAAGACAACGGTGCGGTGGTTGGCGCAGCCTGATGAAGAACTCACAAGGCTTGTCCTGGACTTGGCCCTCCACCGGAGGAAGGGCCGCTGGCGGAGGCGAAGCCGATCTGCCGCCCCATCCTCCTCTCCCTCGAGTGCCACGGTGGCCTCGACCTCGCCCCCTCCCCCTCCCTCTAACAAGAGGCTTCGACGCCACAAGCTCTTTGGGGGAGCGATGCGCTATCGAGCCGAGACCCTCGCCGCCATCGATGAAGCGTCACCACGCCCCCTCGCCATGATAGAAGGAAGGAGGAAGAAAGAATGGGGAGGAGCAGATGACGGACGATTGAGAGGCGTCGTTCCTCCCGCTCCCCTCTTTATAAAGGGACAAGGGCAAGGCTCGGCCGCCCCTCTCGACCAATCCGGCTTGTTGAAGTGACCACGGGCGGGGCCATCGACCGCCCTCCCTTCTCAATTGAAGGCGCGTGGGAATCGGCCCGCACACGCGTGACTTCCCGTATCCCACGCGCCTGTCATTCGCTCTGCATCATGCATGTAGCGAACATGGCGCGAAGGACGGGCACAATGGGACGCGTGGCACGGCGGTTCCCAAGTAAGGACAGTAAATGAGCAGCAACCCTGCGGTCACGAAGAGACACGCAAGCCACCTCTTTATTGGCCACCGCAAGATGACGCTAGCATGCTTCGGTCACACACGCCCACACGACCCCACGTCACGCGTTCGATGCAGGTCATGGGGAAGCGCAGCGGACGGAGCAGTTACCATGGTAAAATCTGCCCCGCCTGCCCGTGCACCGTTCTGGGCCTGGCCCAACAATGTGTCACACTTATGTAGGGCCCATGCCCGAGGGCTCCTGTTAGTGTACAAAAGTAGGGCTCTCCTTTTTGACCCCTTTACTTGTGCACGGGCAGTCAGAGCCACCCGCCACGGCCACGCATAACAGGGCAAGGGAGGGAAGCCATAGAGAAGCCGAAAAGCACAAGACAAACAAAGCAACGACAAGGACCAACGCCACAGAGATCGGATGGAAAAAGCAGGTCTTGCCCGGGGCAGCCTCAGCAGCCCCGGCAAGACCCTCCTTGGGGTGGCTCGCCCACATTAACGGAGCGAGCCACCCTCGAAGCCCACAATCTCCAACAACAACTACTACGTGGGGACAGGGCTTGGGAGGCACCTCTGGGGTGGTATGCAGATCTTTGTGAAGACAAAGACATCTTAGGATCAGATAAGGATTGGAAGGCAACGCTCCTCGGCAGGGTTCTTGCCGAAGAAGCCCACAAGACCCCCGCCAAGGTCCTTGCCGGGGGCAATAGCGTGCCACGGCGAGGCCCTTGCCGGGCCACTCGGCAAGGCCCTCGCCAAGGGCGCCAGCGGGGCCACTGCCAGGCCCACACTAGCCAAGTCTCCCCCGCCGTTCACATGCAGCTGCCGACCCAACCAGCTGGGCAGGCACCTGTGTGGCAGCATGCAATCCTTCATGGAGGCTCCACCACCGCACCACCTCAGCTGCTTGCCTGCCTACATGGCACCGCATGCATCGCTGGCCAGGGCGTGTGTCGAAGCGAGGAGGAGCAGCGACGGACGGGACGGGCCTCGCTCCCGCCCCCGATAAAGTGAAGGGACACATAAGCCATGCATTTAATGCGTCTTGTCCTGTAATACGAGCGATAAGATCGCTGCACTATAGGCCTTTCCAGCTCCTGTGTGCCACTGTGGCAACCCCTTTCGCCTATAAAAGGAGGCCCATGGCGCACTGGAAAAGGATTCGGCTCTTTGGAACTAGGCAACACTCACAGCTAGTTTCAGAGCTCCACCAAAGCAGGACTGTAGGGTTTTACGCATCCTTGCAGCCCGAACCTGGGTAAACCATCCTTGTGCTGATTACTAGTCCTGCTCCTCTCACGATCCCGCGCCCCGCAACCATAGTAGGGATTCTTGTGATCCCATAGGTGTCGTTTCCCACCGACAAAAATGAAAAAGGGAAAGGTGAGGATCACCTTGACTCTTGCATAATGTAAAAGATAGGCCCTTCGCAGAGGGAAGCAGAGGTTGTCATGTGCTTTTAGGGTTGGATGCACGAAATCTTAATGCAAAAGAACGTCACTTTATATTGCCACTTGTGATATGAACCTTTATTATGAAGTCCGTCGCTTTTATTACTTCCATATCACACGATCGTATAAAGCTTATTTTCTCCGCACTAATAATTCATACATATTTAGAGAGCAATTTTTATTGCTTGCAACATGACAACTTACTTGAAGGATCTTACTCAATCCATAGGTAGGTATGGTGGACTCTCATGGCAAAAGTAGGTTTGAGGATATTTGGAAGCACAAGTAGTATCTCTACTTGGTGCAAGGAATTTGGCTAGCATGAGGTTGAAAGGCAAGCTCAACATGTTTGAATGATCCATGACAATATACTTTAACTGAGATGTGAGAAAACATAACCCATTACGTTGTCTTCCTTGTCCAACATCAACTCTTTAGCATGTCATACTTTAATGAGTGCTCACAATCATAAAAGATGTCCAAGATAGTATATTTATATGTGAAAACCTCTCTTTCTTTATTACTTTCTATTAATTGCAACGATGACCAAAACTATGTTTGCCAACTCTCAACAACTTTTAAGCCTCATACTCTCTATGTGTGAAGTCATTACTGTCCATAAGATCAATATGAACTCTTTTATTTCTTTTTATTCTTTTATGCACTTAAGATCATACCAAGATAGCAAAGCCCTTGACTCAACACTAATCTTTATTATATATAGCTCACAGACTCGATTACATAGAGGGGACACAAAGCAAAACTCAAAACTAATTCATACCAAAACTTTATTCTACTAGAAGATATTACCAATAGGATTGAACTAAGAAAAATGGTAAAGATAGGAGTGTGATGGTGATACGATACCGGGGCACCTCCCCCAAGCTTGGCAGTTGCCAAGGGGAGTGCCCATACCCATGTGATTATGTCCTCAGAGGTGGTGAAGAAGGAGTTGTTGATGATGTAGGCTTGTCGTCCATCTTCCAAGGCATAGGCTCACCATCATAGAAGGATGATCGAGTCTTCGGATCCTCAAATCTGCAGCGAAACTCATCCTCTTGAATCTATATTCATACTCATAGTTTTGGTTTTGCAGGTCATATATCTGGGCTTGGAGGTGCTTGATTTTCTCACAAAGCTTGGAGATGGTCTCCCCAATGTTCTTGGCGTCTAGCTTGTGGTTGTTGGTGTACTCCGCGATCATCATCTGGTTGGCGTTAAGTCCACGTTCCACCATCCCTTGCCACTAGAAAACTTGTTGTTCCATCACTTTGAGCTTTGTATCCACGCTTCCGTTACTCCTTGGTCATTCCACATCGCGGATGTGCAGCACCCCCTCACGCATCTCAATGGTTTGAGGGTGATGTAGCACCTCCTCGAAATAGGGGTTGATGACCCTCTTGAAAAACTTGTCTTTGGGAGCGCTTGGAGATGTCATGGTGCTCTAGATCTGTCAGAAAAACAACTCAAAACAAAAACAGGGGATATTTGCGTGATACGGTAGTCAAAACCTTCGGGAGATTATATAATGAATTTTTACCGACCAAAAGAAGCAAATTGCAAGAAAACAGAGTCCAGAGAGCACACGAGGTGCCCACGAGGCAGGGGGCGCGCCTAGTAGGGTAGGGCGCGCCCTCCACCCTTGTGGACGCCTCGTGTCCTTCCCGGACTACTTCTTATTTTCCTATTTTCTTAAATATTCCAAAACGGAGAAATATTGCTATTAGAAGTGTTTTGGAGTCGGTTTACTTACCGTACCACATACCTATTCCTTTTCGGAGTCTGAAACATTCTGGAAAGTGTTCCTTATCTATTCCTCCGGGGTTACGGTTTAAATAATATTAGTTTCAACATTTATAGGATTACCTGAGATATAATGTTTGATTCTTTGACCGTTCACCACCTTCGTATTTGTGCCTTCGAAGTTGTTGATTTTTATGGCACCGGAACGATAGACCTCCTCGATAACATAAGGCCTTCCCATTTAGAGAGAAGTTTTCCTGCAAAAAATCTTAAACGAGAGTTGAATAGCAACACATAATCACCTACGTTAAACTCACGCTTTTGTATCCTTTTGTCATGCCATCTTTTAACTTTTTCTTTAAACAGCTTGGCATTTTCATAGGCTTGGGTTCTCCATTCATCAAGTGAGCTAATGTCAAATAACCTCTTCTCACCGGCAAGTTTTAAATCATAATTGAGCTCTTTAATAGCCCAATATGCCTTATGTTCTAGTTCGAGAGGTAAGTGGCATGCTTTTCCATAAACCATTTTATATGGAGACATACCCATAGGATTCTTATATGCAGTTCTATAGGCCCATAATGCAACATCAATTTTCTTGGACCAATTCTTTCTAGATCTATTAACAGTCTTTTGCAAAATTAATTTGAGCTCTCTATTACTCAATTCTACTTGACCACTAGACTGTGGGTGATATGGAGATGCAATTCTATGATTAACATCATACTTAGCAAGCATTTTACGAAAAGCACCATGAATAAAATGTGAACCCCCATCAGTCATTAAGTATCTAGGGACTCCAAACTCGGAAAAATAACTTCTTTAAGCATCTTAATCGAGGTGTTATGGTCAGCACTACTAGTTGGAATAGCTTCTACCCACTTAGTAACATAATCAACAGCAACTAAAATATGTGTATAACCATTAGAGGCAGGAAACGGTCCCATATAATCAAAGCCTCAAACATGAAATGGTTCAATAACAAGGGAATAATTCATAGGCATTTCTTGACGTCTACTAATATTACCAATTCTTTGACATTCATCACAAGACAAGACAAACTTATGGCATCTTTGAAAAGAGTAGGCCAATAAAAACCGGATTGCAATACCTTATGTGCAGTTCTATCTACAGCGTGGTGTCCTCCATATGCTTTGGAGTGACACTTGCATAGGATCTCTTCCTGTTCATGCTCAGGTACACAACGTCTAATAACACCATCTACTCCTTTATAAAGGTGTGGGTCATCCCAGAAGTAATGCCTTAAATCATAAAAGAACTTTTTCTTTTGCTGGTATGTGAAACTAGGTGGTATGATATTAGCAACAACGTAATTAGCATAATCAACATACCATGGAGCAGTATGAGAAGCATTTATGACAGCTAATTGTTCACCAGGGAAGCTATCATCAATAGGTAGTGGGTCATCAAGAACATTCTCTAACCTAGACAAGTTGTCTGCAACGGGGTTCTAAGCTCCCTTTCTATCAATAATATGCAAATCAAATTCTCGGAGCAAGAGGACCCATCTAATAAGTCTAGGTTTAGCATCTTTCTTTTCCATAAGATATTTAATAGCAGCATGATCAGAGTGAATAGTTACTTTAGAATCAACAATATAAGGTCTGAACTTATCACATGCAAATACGGCTGCTAAGAATTCTTTTTCAGTGGTAGCATAATTTCTCTGGGCAGTGTCTAGAGTTTTACTAGCATATTGAATAACATTTAATTTCTTATCAACTCTTTGCCATAGAACAACACCTACAGCATAATCGCTAGCATCACACATAATTTCAAAGGGTAAATTCCAATCAAGTGGTTGGACAATAGGTGCAGTGATCAAAGCTTTCTTAAGTATTTCAAATGCTTCTACACAATCATCATCGAAGATAAAAGGAATATCTTTTTGCAATAAATTAGTCAGAGGCCTTGAGATTTTAGAAAAGTCCTTAATGAACCTCCTATAAAAACCGGCATGACCAAGGAAACTTCTTATACCTTTGTCCTTGGGACAGGGCATCTTTTCAATAACATCAACTTTAGCTTTATCAACTTCAATACCTCTTTCAAAAAATTTATGCCCGAAAACAATGCCTTCGTTAACCATAAAGTAGCACTTCTCCTAAATCAAAACAAGACTAGTATCTTCGCATCTCTGCAAAACTCGATCAAGGTTGCTCAAGCAATCATCAAAAGAGGATCCATAAACGGAGAAATCATCCATGAATACCTCACAAATCTTTTCACAAAAGTCAGAGAATATTGCCATCATGCATCTTTGAAAGGTAGCAGGTGCATTACATAAACCAAAAGGCATACGTCTATAAGCAAAAGTACCAAAAGGGCAAGTAAAAGTAGCCTTTGCTTGATCATCCGCTGATACAGGTATTTGAGAGAAACCAGAATAACCATCTAGAAAGTAGAAATGTGTATGTTTGGATAGTCTTTCTAGCATTTGATCAATAAAAGGTAAAGGGTAATGATCTTTCTTAGTAGCCTTATTTAATTTACGGAAATCAATTACCATCCTATAAGCTGTAATAATTCTTTGTGGGATCAATTCATCTTTATCAATAGGGACTGCAGTAATACCTCCCTTCTTAGGGACACAATGGACAGGACTTACCCACTCACTATCAGCAACGGGATAAATTATACCTGCCCCGAGGAGCTTTAGTATTTCCTTTCTTACCACTTCTTTCATCTTAGGATTTAACCGTCGTTGATGATCTCTAACTAGTTTGGCATCTTCGTCCAATTTTATTTTGTGTTGGCATAGAGCGGGACTAATGCCCTTAAGATCATCAAGAGTATATCCAATAGCAGCATGGTGCTTCTTCAGAGTTTTAAATAATCTTTCCTCTTCCTGCTCTGAAAGATTAGCACTAATAATAACAGGATATATCTTCTTTTCATCAAGATAAGCATATTTAAGAGTATCGGGTAAAGGTTTAAGCTCAAACACGGGATCACCCTTAGGTGGAGGAGGATCCCCTAGGATTTCAACAGGTAAGTTGTGTTTGAAGATAGGACCCTGTTTAAAGAATACTTCATCTATCTCCCTTCTTTTATTCATAAACATATCATTTTCATGGTCTAGCAAATATTGTTCTAAAGGATCAGCAGGAGGCACGGCAGTAGAAGCAAGACCAATAATTTCATCCTTACTAGGCAATTCTTTATCACGGGGTTGTCTACGAAATTTAGCAAAATTAAACTCATGTGTCATATCCCCTATGCCAATCATAACAACATCCTTTTCACAATCAATCCTAGCATTGACAGTATTCAAGAAGGGTCTACCAAATATAATGGAGCAAAAGCTATCTTGTGGGGAGCAAGAACAAGAAAATCAGCATGTTATTTAATTTTCCCACATAAGACATCAACATCTGTAACAATCCCTAATGGTGAAATAGTATCTCTATTGGCAATCTTAATTGTAACATCAATATCTTCTATTTCAGCGGGAGCAATATCATGCATAATTTATTTATATAAGGAAAGAGGTATTGCAGTAGCACTAGCACCCGTATCACATAAGCCATGATAACAATGATCTCCTATTTAACAGAAATAACAGGCATGCCTACAACAGGTCTATGTATCTTAGCATCGGGTCTAGCAATATTAGCAGCTTCATCACAAAAATAAATAACATGTCCATCAATATTATCCGCCAAGAGATCTTTAACCATAGCAATACTAGGTTCAACTTTAATTTGCCGAGGAGGTGTATATGTTCTAGTATTACTCTTACGAACCACAATTGAAGCTTTATCGTGATCCTTTATCCTAACAGGGAAAGGTGGTTTCTCAACATAAGTAGTAGGAATAATAGGATCATTATAAGTGATAGTCTTTTCTTCAACTGTAACAGGTGAACTACTTTTACTTCAGTGGGAGGATTATATTTAAACCACTTCTCCTTAGGGAGATCAACATGAGTAGCAAATATTCACAGAAAGAAGCTATTATCTCAGAGTCAAGTCCATATTTAGTGCTAAATCCACGAAAAGCATCGGTATCCATAAAAGATTTAACACAATCAAACTTAGGTGTCATACCTGACTCCTTACCATCGTCGGAATCCCAATCTTCAGAGTTGCATTTAATTCTTACCAACAAATCCCACTTGAATTCAATAGTCTTCATCATATAAGAGCCAGCACAAGAAGTATCGAGCATGGTGCGATCATTGCGAGAAAGACGAGCATAAATTTTTTGAATAATCATTTCTCTTGAGCTCTCATGATTGGGGCATGAATATAACATTGACTTAAGCCTCCCCCAAGCTTGAGCGATGCTTTCTCCTTCGTGAGGCCAAAGATTATATATATAATTACGATCACGATGAACAAGATGCATAGGATAGAACTTCTAGTGAAATTCCAATTTCAATCGTTTATAGTCCCAAGATCTCGTATCATCACATAGCCTATACCATGTCAATGCATCTCCCTTCAAAGATAAAGGGAAGACCTTCTTCGTAACAACATCATCGGGCAAACCTGCAAGCTTAAATAATCCACAAACTTCATCCACATAGATAAGGTGTAAATCGGGATGCAATGTTCCATCTCCTGCAAAGGGATTAGCTAGCAGTTTCTCTATCATACCTGAAGGAATTTCAAAGTAAACATTTTCAGTAGGTTCAGTAGGTTGAGGAGCAACTCTTTCCTCTACTGGTCGGGGCGAAGATGCCCCGAACAAGCCCCTCAAAGGATTAGTTTCCATAGTAACAAGTGACAGTAAATTATAGCACACTATATAAATGTTTCCTTACCAAGCTCCACTCACCAAAGGTGCTTCACTCCCCGGCAACGGCGCCAGAAAAGAGTCTTGATGACCCACAACTATAGGGGATCTATCGTAGTCCTTTTGATAAGTAAGAGTGTCGAACCCAACGAGGAGCAAAACAAAATGACAAGAGGTTTTTAGTAAGGTATTCTCTGCAAGCACTGAAATTGTAGGTAACAGATAGTTTTGTGATAGGATAATTTGTAACGGGTAACAAGCAATGAAAGTAAATAAGGTGCAGCAAGGCGGCCCAATCCTTTTGGTGGCAAAGGACAGGCCTGGACAAGTTCTTATAATGAGAAAAGCGCTCCCGAGGACACATGGGAATTATCATCAAGCTAGTTTTCATCACGCTCATATGATTCGCGTTAGTTACTTTGATAATTTGATATATGGGTGGATCGGTGCTTGGGTACTGCACTTTCTTGGACAAGCATCCCACTTATGATTAACCCTTATTGCAAGCATCCGCAACTAGAAAAGAAGTATTAAGGTAAACCTAACCATAGCATGAAACAAGTGGATCCAAATCAGCCCCTTACGAAGCAACGCATAAAATAGGGTTTAAGCTTCTGTCACTCTAGAAACCCATCATCTACTTATTCCTTCCCAATGCCTTCCTCTAGGCCCAAATAATGGTGAAGTGTCATGTAGTCGACGTTCACATAACACCACTAGAGGAGAGACAACATACAACTCATCAAAATATCGAACGAATACCAAAATCACATGACTACTAATAGCAAGACTACTCAACCTACTGAACCTACTGAAAATGTTTACTTTTAAATTCCTTCGGGTATGATAGAGAAACCGCTAGCTAATCCCTTTGCAGGAGATGGCCCATGTCCTCAGGAACAAACATAACTACTCACGAAGCATATTCATGTTCATAATCAGAGGAGTATTAATATGCATTAAGGATCTAAACATATGATCTTCCACCAAATAAACCAACTAGCATCAACTACAAGGAGTAATCAACACTACTAGCAACCACAGGTACCAATCTGAGGTTTTGGTACAAAGATTGGATACAAGAGATGAACTAGGGTTTGAGAGAAGATGGTGCTGGTGAAGATGTTGATGGAGATTGACCCCCTCCCAATGAAAGGATCATTGGTGATGATGATGGTGATGATTTCCCCCTCCCGGAGGGAAGTTTCCCTGACAGAACAGCTCCGTTGGAGCCCTAGATTGGTTCCGCCAAGGTTCTGCCTCGTGGCGGCGGAGTTTCGTCCCGTAAGCTTGCTTATGATTTTTTTTCCAGGGTAAAAGACTTCATATAGCAGAAGATGGGCACCGGAGGTCCACCAGGGGCCCACGAGGTAGGGGGCACGCCCCCACCCTCATGGCCATGGGGTGTGGGCCCCCCGTGGTTCTTCTTTCGCTCAATAATTATCATTAATTCCAAAATTGACTTTCGTGGAGTTTCAGGACTTTTGGAGATGTGCAGAATAGGTTTCCAATATTTGCTCCTTTTCCATCCCAGAATCCCAGCTGCCGGCAATCTCCCTCTTCATGTAAACCTTGTAAAATAAGAGAGAATAACCATAAGTATTGTGACATAATGTGTAATAACGGCCCATAATGCAATAAATATCGATATAAAAGCATGACGCAAAATGGACGTATCAGCACGCTATACTGTAGCCATGCCCCGTCTCGTCGTCGTTATGTGGGTGCAAACTTTGAGGGTGCAAGGGTGGGCCGCCGACTAGGAGTCGGCCGTTCTGGTGGCCGCCTGCTAGGAGTCGGCCCACTCTAGGGCCGCTCTTTGGGCCTTGCCGCCTTCCTGCAGCCGGTCACTTGGATCAGCTGGCCATAAGCAGGCGGACCTTTATCTTTGATGCTTGAGGGGCGCAGCCGGCCCTGACGTCTTGAACTGTCATGGGGAGCAGATAGGGCTACCCGTGGTCATTTACTCTGACAAATGCCCTTGATCCAATGTGGGAGCCGCACATTCCATTGTGTATTTCAGCAATTAGTTCCTTTCCTTCTTCCCGGCAGATGCACTTCAATTTCACACCATTGGGCCTCCTTCTGTATAGAGTGTCATCGACAAACTGATACATACTAGCCCTCCGGGCTTCTATTTCGGCCTCATCTTGGTTATTGGGAAGTTCTCCGGTTTGGAGCAAATGGACTATGTGCCTTGCCCAAGTTGGATCCTGGGGCTTGACAACAAGGACTAGCGGCACCTCCTCAGCTGCGGGGGCATGTTCCTCGTTAGCAGGGACCATAGGCCCGGCAGGAGGGTGCGGTCCGGCAAGCGATGAGGAGTTGTTTCTGGTAGGGTCCCTGTCGGTGTCAAAACCGGCGGATCTCGGGTAGGGGGTCCCGAACTGTGCATCTAGGCGGATGGTAACAGGAGACAAGGGACACGATGTTTTACCCAGGTTCAGGCCCTCTTGATGGAGGTAAAACCCTACGTCCTGCTTGATTGATATTGATATTGTGGATGTTTACAAGAGTGGATCCACCACGAGATCAAGGAGGCTAAACCCTAGAAGCTAGCCTATGGTATGATTGTAATGGTTGTTGTTGTGTCCTACGGACTAGAGCCATCCGGTTTATATAGACACCGGAGAGGGCTAGGGTTACATAGAGTCGGTTACAATGGTAGGAGATCTACGTATCCGTATCGCCAAGCTTGCCTTCCACGCCAAGGAAAGTCCCATCCGGACACGGGACGAAGTCTTCAATCTTGTATCTTCATAGTCTTGGAGTCCGGTTGATGATGATAGTCCGGCCGATGATAGTTCGGCCGATGATGGTAGTCCGGCTATCCGAACACCCCCTAATCCGGGACTCCCTCAGTAGCCCCCGAACCAGGCTTCAATGACGATAAGTCCAGCATGTGTGTAGTCTTCGGCGTTGCAAGGCGGGTTCTCCTTCAAGTTCTACGTACCTGTCGAACAGTGTCCGGCTTCCTCATCAATGTTGCGCGTCTTGGCTTCCACGCCCAATAATGGCCTTCTTCCACGCGTCGCGCGAATGTGAAAAGCCAGGGTGTCTTTTATGTTTTACCCCCTAGTTGTGCGAATAATCTACCTATAAGGGAGGCAAGAATCCAGATCCAAATCACCATCTTCCTCCCGCAAATACTCATCGGAGCGCTTTCGACCAAGAATCCATTCCATCATGGACCGTCAACGCAGCTCCTCTTCTCGTGCTCCCAGCCCTTTGCCAGGAGATTGGAGGAGATGCTCTGTTCCGCACAACGAGCTAGTGAAGCTCCAAGCGGGGGGATATCTCCCTCCGGCCTTTATGGTTCCGGTTCGAGCTGGGCTGGCCACCTACAAAGGTGGGAAGCAAGCGAAGGTTACCCCAAGTCCCAAGAAAGGGGAGCGGGTATGCTTCGTCCCCTATCTGATAAGGGGGCTCATATTTCCTGTACATCCATTCCTCCACGGGCTCCTGGAGTTCTACGGACTCCAGCTTCATCACCTCACGCCCGCCTCAATCCTGCATATTGCGGGTTACGTAGCTCTTTGCGAGCTATTCCTGGGCGTCGGGCCCCATTTTGCACTGTGGAAGAGGTTGTTCTGCCTTGTACCCCGTTCTCACGAGCGGTCCATATATCAAGTGGGCGGCGCCGAAATATGGCGCATTGCCGGGACCGGATATCCATCCGGAACCCCTAAGAAGGCGTCCGAAGACTAGCCTTCGGAATGGTTTTATATAGAAGACGCTTCGCTGCCGGACCCTGTTCGGATCGGCCTCCCGGAGTTCAGCAATGCTCCTCTGAAGAAATGCCTTAGTTGGCGTTCGTGGAGCCCCCAACTGGAGGAAGACAAGAGCGTCCATTATTTGATGGGCCGAATAAGGTTACTGGCCCATGTCGGGTTGACCATGATTGGAGTCATGGCGACATGCATTATGCGGGGGGTGCAGCCACTACAATACAGGGGCCACCCCATGTGGGATTTCAACGGGGAGGAGGATGCCACCCGTCATGGCCGCAAAGGGCCGGATTCGGTCGAAGATCTGGTGACGATCCTGTCCGGCCTGTATAAGGGGGAGAAGGAGGATTTCCTTCGGACGAACCCGTTAAATGGGTTCTCCATGAATAATCCCCGGCCTTGGGTAAGCGAACACTCTGCGTGCCCGACCCATCCTTTTTGAAACTTAAGTTTCTTATATTGTGTTCTTCTTTCGACGCAGGAGCTGCGCCGGATCGTGGAGGACATGCTAAGTCCAGCTCCGCAACCCGAGGATCCAGAGAGATCCTAGGATCTGGCCTCCGAAGAGGATCCAGACATAATGGTGGAGCTAATAGACGGGGTGTTCCACCAGCTCAGCATGGACAATTCTTTAGTCGCCATCACGGCCGACTACCCCGGACTATATCCGACTTCCCAAGTGATTGCGACCGAAGTCCTGACACCGTCATTCCTTCCTTGCTTATTTCTGACCACCGTATATGATGGCGCTGTGCAGGAGGCGCCCCTAGGGCGAGAAGCCGCGCCCGCGGTGGCTGGCCAACAAAAGCCAGTCCGGACCAGTAGGCGGAAGAGGAGCGCAGCGCAGACTGAAACGTCACCGCAAAGGTGTAGCTCACAATTCATTATTTAGAGCAACGTTCCTAGGAAGCGTTTGAGTGATCATGACTTTTGTAGGGAAAAAAGCATCCGCCGGACTGCGGGCGTGGAGGTTGCCAATCCAACCTCTACCAGCCAGGCTCCAGCACCTGGTCTGGAGGGGGAGGCGAGCGCAAGGCACGAGCCGGACGTTCCTCCGACGGAGGATGCCGACAGACTGTCCACCACCAAGTCTGAGGTGGAGAGTGCCCTGAATCACAGGCGCCGCCGGACAGTATTTCGTGACGCGTGCTTTTCCCCTGAGGCGTTGAATGCCTTTAACGCGGGGGATGCGCACCTTCGTGCTGCTCAAGATGGTTTTACCAGAGCCACGGAGCAGTATGTAAAAGACATACGGGTAAGAGAATTTAATAGTTGTATATGCCAGTAGCCCCCGAGACTTAAAGTAGTTATATTAACTGATTTAAGGATCATATGAAACGTAGGATCTTACCGAGAAGAATACCCAACTGTCTCAGGAGCTGCAAGAGTGCAAGGCCCAACTTGAGGCCGCACTCTCTGGCGTAGGAGGAAACACAGGGACCTCTCCTGGTAACGCATTATTTTAGAAAGATAAGTAGCATTTGGCCTTTGCGCAAGCCTAAAAAATGACATTGCAGGTGCTGCCGGACAAGATCCGGACAGGCAAGAACTTCTGCGCCAACTAAAGGCCGGCGAGAGGGTGCTGCATAAGGTGCAGCATGAAAGGAACAAGCTCCAGGATGCCCATGCCCAGCTTGGAGAAGAGCTGAAAGGCGTTCGGGATGAGCTGTCGGGCTCCGTTAAGGAGAATCAACGGCTTCGTCGCGGCATCTATAGTAAGTGCTTGAGCGAACTCCTTTGAAAAGAAGAGTTCGGCGAGGAAGTCAATTTGACAGAATATGTCTGCAGGTATGCTCACAGGTCGCCCTACGGAGGAGATGCCCGTATCAACGGGTGATCAACTTCCCGAATTGTTGCAACTGATCGAACGAGTTCGGCAGGCAATGAGCGGCGTCATCCAGGCTTTATGGCCAGCCTTCTCCTTACCCGAGGGTCTTGGGGAGCTTGCGGAGAAGCTTCAGGGAGTGCGGCAGCGCTTCCATTTATGGAAGATTTCGGCCTGCCGCCAAGGTGCTAGGGAGGCCTGGGCCATGGTAAAGACGCGGTACAAGAAGGCGGATCCCAACCACATGGCGGAAGTCGAACCTGTGGGGCCCGATGGGAAGGAGATCCCTGTGAGTTTAGTATACGACCAAGTAGAGCTGGCCGCTAAATTTTTCCAACAGGACTGTAAATTAGACAACCTGTTAGACGGGATTGAGGAAGAATACAATCAGTCGATTTGACAATGTATTATAAAATGACATATAAAATGCCTTCTAGCCGGATTGTAGATCGTTTGTCTTTGCCGACCTTTTCGCTTCGACCTCGGGACCCTAGAGTCCGGAGTGTGTCAGAATACCTTCTCGGTTATGAAACAACCGGGGTATGCATGGAGACCAGGCGTAGGGGTCATTAGTGCTTTATCAGACAAGTGCCCAACTAGTTATGTTATATTACACGGGTAGTAAGAAACATCTTCCAGGGAGAATACTTCCGTTAAGGGTTCCTTTCCTCTGGGGGTGGCATGCCCTAAACTGCATGTCCGGGATGCGAAAAAAGCAGAAAAACATCTGGGGGCAGATAAATAAGTGGATAAAAATCATCTTTTAAGTCACCGACCGAATATTCCCTTAAGAACGCTAGCTTTCGGCTTCACCCAGTCTGAGGTACAGATCCGGCTGACCCGGCAGTAACAATCGCAGAGGTGCTCCCTTTACCTCCTAGCCGAACAATCGGGAACGTAGGGGTAAGCACAGGAGCCAGGCAACCCAGCTTGGCCAAAACTTAAGTCATATCGATGCATATAATGGTGAATAAAAGGTACATGTGGAGGCTTGACACATGTGCTGGGCATGAAGCCCTTATAATTAAGCTTCTGGTAAAGAAGCCCCCAGGTATAATGAGTGCGGATAGCACATCAATTGCGCGCGAACGTTGCGCAAGTAGGCCCTTTAAGGCTTTGATGAGTAGGGTTGAGAAGAAAAAGATAAACAAAAGGCAGCTGAAGTAAAAAAATTGGACGAGGGGAAAGGGACGAACTCTTAGTCCGACGCTAGGCATAGAATCTTCGGAGGCGGGCTGCGTTCCATGGTTCGGCTCGAGTCGGTTATCCGATGCATTTCTTAGACGGTACGCTCCGCCGGTCAGGACTTGATCGATGATGAAGGGGCCTTCCCATTTGGGCTTGAGCTTGTCCTTTTTCTTGTCCGGCAGGCGTAGAACTAGTTCGCCAACGTTGTAAGTCTTGGCCCGTACTTCTCTGCTTTGGTATCTTTGAGCCTGTTGCTGATAAAATGCGGAACGGGCCTTCGCGACGTCGCGTTCTTCCTCCAATGCGTCCAAGTTGTCCTGCCGATCCAACTCGGCTTCTCTTTCTTCGTACATGCGCATTCGAGGTGAGTCATGAATGATGTCGCAGAGCAAAACTGCTTCTGCGTCGTATACCATAAAAAATGGTGTGAATCCGGTAGTACGGTTAGGCGTTGTCCGCAGCCCCCAGAGTACGGAGTCGAGCTCCTCTACCTAGTGCATGTCAGATTTCGTAAGGGACCGCACTAGTCTGGGTTTGATGCCCCTCATTATTAGACCATTTGCTTGTTCCACTTGACCATTGGTTTGAGGGTGATAGACTGAAGCGTAATCGAGCTTGATGCCCATATTTTTGCACCATGATTTAACCTTGTCGGCCGTGAAGTTCCTGCCGTTATCGGTGATGATGCTGTGGGGGACACTGTAATGGTGTACTACCCCGGATATGAAGTCTATAACTGGTCCGGACTCTGCCGTTTTAACTGGCTTGGCCTCTATCCATTTGGTGAATTTATCCACCATGACCAATAGGTATCTTTGCTTGTGGGTTCCCCCTTTAAGAGGTCCAACCATGTTAAGCCCCCAGACCGCGAATGGCCAGGTAATGGGTATAGTTTTGAGGGCAGTGGGTGGCATATGGCTCTGATTAGCAAAGATCTGACAACCGACGCATCTTTGGACTAAGTCCTGAGCATCTTCCCGGGCCGTCGGCCAATAAAATCCTGTACGGAATGCCTTTCCTACAAGGGCCCGGGCTGCGGCGTGGTGTCCGCCTAGTCCAGCGTGAATTTCAGCCAGAAGGTCTCGCCCTTCCTCTTTGGAGATACACCTTTGAAGGACTCCGGTTGTGCTTTTCTTATAGAGTTCTCCCTCATGGACCTTGTAGGCTTTAGATCGCCGGACTACGCAGCGGGCCTCATTATGGTCTTCGGGGAGTTCCTGCCTAAGCAAGTAGGCGAGGAATGGTTCTGTCCACGGGGCAGTTACTGCCATTATGTCGTGGGCTGAAGGTGTCATGTCATCGGCTGAATCGCCGGTTGGTGCGGCTTGTTCCGGTTTGTTATTTCCGGACTCCTCTTCCCATAGTACGGATGGCTTGAAGATCCGTTCCAAGAAGATGTTAGGAGGGACAGCGTCGCGTTTTGCGCCGATGCGTGCCAGTACGTCGGCTGCTTGGTTATTATCCCGGGCTACATGATGGAATTTAAGTCCTTCAAACCGGGCTGACATTTTTAGGATAGCGCTGCGATATGCTGCCATTTTCGGATCTTTGGCGTCAAAGTCTCCGTTTATTTGGGATATTGCGAGGTTTGAATTCCCGCGCACCTCTAGGCGTTGAATGCCCATGGAGATTGTCATCCGGAGACCATGTAAAAGGGCCTCATATTCGGCTGTGTTGTTGGAGTCCGTGTACATTATCTGAAGTACGTATTGGACTGTGTCCTGGTCGGGGACGTCAATATGATGCCAGCCCCCAATCCAGCTAACATTTTAGAGCCGTCGAAGTGCATAATCCAATTGGAGTATGCGCCGTACTCTTTAGGGAGTTCGGCTTCGGTCCATTCAGCGACAAAGTCAGCCAAAACTTGTGACTTTATAGCTCGCCGAGGTTTGTAAGTTATATCAAATGGTAAGAGCTCAATTGCCCATTTTGCAATCCTGCCCGTCGCGTCGCGGTTGTTTATAATGTCGCTAAGTGGTACTTCAGAGGCCACTGTTATCGAACACTCTTGAAAGTAGTGTCGAAGCTTCCGGGATGCCATGAACACCGCGTATGCTATCTTCTGATAGTGCGGGTAACGGGACTTGCAGGGGGTTAACACAGTGGATACGTAGTATACTGGTTTTTGAAGAGGGAATTTATGCCCTTCTGTCTCTCGTTCGACGACAAGTACCGCGCTTACAACTTGATGCGTTGCTGCGATGTATAACAACATTGGTTCGCCCAGGTTGGGCGCAGCCAGGACCGGATTTGTTGCCAATATGGCCTTTATTTCTTCGAGTCCGGCGGTGGCAGCATCCGTCCACTCGAAGTGTTCGGTGCGCCTAAGGAGGCGATAGAGGGGCAATGCCTTTTCTCCTAGACGGGAGATAAAGCGGCTTAGAGCCACCACGCATCCAGTCAATTTTTGTATTTGCTTGAGGTCTTTTGGGATATCTAGCTATGACAGAGCTCGGATCTTGGCTGGGTTTGCTTCAATTCCTCTACCGGATACGATGAAGCCCAGTAGCTTTCCAGCTGGTACGCCGAAAACGCATTTTTCCGGATTCAGCTTGATGTCATATGCTCTGAGGTTGTCGAATGTGAGCCTCAAGTTGTCTACTAGAGTTTCGACGTGTTTAGTTTTGACGACTACGTCGTCTACGTATGCCTCTACTGTTTTGCCGATCTGGGTAGCCAGACATGTCTGAATCATGCGCTGATATGTTCCGCCGGCATTTTTAAGTCCGAAGGGCATCGTGTTGAAGCAGAATGGTCCATTTGGAGTAATGAATGCCGTTGCGGCTTGATCCGCTTCTGCCATCTTGATTGGAACGGAGTATGCGTCCAGGAAGCACAATGAATCGTGCCCTGTAGTGGCATCGATGATTCGGTCGATGCGGGGGAGGGGGAAGGGATCCTTTGGGCAGGCTTTATTTAGGTCTTTGAAATCGACACATAGGCGCCAGGATTTGTCCTTCTTTGGTACCATTACCAGGTTTGCTAGCCAATCCGGATGTTTGATGTCTCTGATGAATCCGGCTTCCAATAGTTTGGCTAGCTCTTCTCCCATTGCCTGTCTTTTGGGTTCGGAAAATCGTCGAAGAGCCTGTTTGACTGGCTTGAATCCTTTTAGGATGTTTAGGCTATGTTCTGCCAATCTACGTGGGATTCCGGGCATATCCGAGGGGTGCCAGGCAAAAATGTCCCAATTTTCCCGAAGGAATTCTCGCAGTGCGGCGTCTACATCAGGGTTCAATTGTGCCCCGATGGAGGCCGTCTTTGTCGGGTCCGTTGGGTGGACCTGGAATTTTACTATTTCATCTGCTGGTTTAAAGGAGGTGGACTTGGATCTCTTATCGAGTATCACATCGTCCCTATTCACCGTAGAGCGCAGCGCAGTGAGTTTCTCTACCGCTAGGGCTTCGGATAGTGCCTCTAAGGCTAATGCGGCTGTCTTGTTTCGGCGCGGAGTGCTATGTCCAGATTACTAACGAGAGTGATTATTCCGCTGGGCCCAGGCATTTTGAGCTTCATGTACCCGTAATGGGGTACGGCTTGAAAAATTGTGAATGCCTCTCGTCCTGATATAGCGTGATATACGCTGTTGAACGGGGCCACTTGGAACGTGACTTCTTCGGATCTGTAATTGTCCGGCGAGCCGAATACCACATCGAGTGTGATTTTTCCTGTGCAGCACGCCTCCCGGCTAGGGATTATTCCTCTAAAGGTTGTGCTGCTTCGCTCAATGCGGCTCCAGTCTATTTCCATTTTTTGAAGGGTTTCCTCGTAGATGAGGTTTAATCCGCTGCCGCCATCCATGAGGACCTTTGTAAGTCGAAAGCCGTCCACTATTGGACTAAGTACCAGTGCGGCTGGAGCTCGGGCTGTTCGGAATTTAGGTTCGTCGCTGGCGTTGAAGGTAATGGCTGTGTCGCTCCATGGATTAGTTGTTGCTACTTGGTAGACTTCGCCAAGGCTGCGGATTGTTCGTTTCCGCATATTGTTTGATGCGAATGTCTCGAAGACTGTTGATACCATACCGGTATTGTTTGAGTGGTTTTCCGGGGCTAGAAGCTCCTCTCCACTTTTGGCCACCTGCCATAATATCCAACATGCTCGAAGGCTATGTGTTGGGACGGCGCCTTCTGTACTATGAATTTTACAGGGTCCCCTAAGCCATCCCCCCAGTACGGTTCCGTGCCCTCTATGGGGTATTTGCTTTTTGATATTTGTATCTAGTGCCTGAGTGTAATGCACCCTTTTGTTGCGGACTAGGGTTGTATTCGGGGCCGGATTGTCCCAAAACTTATTTTCAGTTGTCCGGAAACTCTCCATCACACAGTACTTTCGTACTATGGACGCCAGGTCAGCGAAGCGTGTAATTTCACGACGGCTGACGGCGTTCAAGATTCCCTCGTCCGTGCAATTATTGCAAAAAATTGAGATTGCGTTTTCCTCTCGGCAGTCCTTTATCCTGTCCATAACCAGGAGGAATCTGGCCCAGTAGTGATGTACTGTCTCAGCGGGCTCTTGCCGGATTAGAGATAGATCGCATATGTCTGGGCGGGTGGGTGGAATTAAGTCCGGAACCCTACCCATCTCAAGGCTCGAGGGCCGAGGAGTTTCCAAATTTGGAAGCTTGGATTGCTGGACGTTGTCCAACGAGTCTGGTCCGATGCCTGACTTTAGGTTCAGTGCTTGATCGAACTCCGTCCCTCCGCGGGAATTCGGCATGGGGGGTTCGGGAGCCCGGACATGACTAGTTTTCAATACAGGAGAAGAGTCGCCGCATTGTTCCTCTACCACTTCAACATGGTGGGTGACCTGGGGGGAGTTAATCTCTCTCAGATCGGTTTTAAGCCCAATCTGAATGTAGTCTGTAGCGACTCCCAGGGCGGCGATGCGATCCAAGAGCTCATTTACGGACGAGAGCTCTATTGGATCCAGCCGCTCGGCGAATTCCGAGCTGACGTGAAGATTGCTTTTGACGACTTGAGAGGTCGTTGTCGAAGCGGTGGCCGGACAGGCGGTCATAAGAAAACCACCTAGCCGGATAGTTTGGCCGGCGGCCAAGGCTCCTTTGGCGAAAATACCGTCCTTGAAGACGGGAGGAGGCATCCTTCCTATCGGTGACGGCACAGAGGAACTCTCAATGAAAGCACCAGTGTCGGTGTCAAAACCGGCGGATCTCGGGTAGGGGGTCCCGAACTATGCGTCTAGGCGGATGGTAACAGGAGACAAGGGACACGATGTTTTACCCAGGTTCGGGCCCTCTTGATGGAGGTAAAACCCTACGTCCTGCTTGATTGATATTGATATTGTGGATGTTTACAAGAGTGGATCCACCACGAGATCAAGGAGGCTAAACCCTAGAAGCTAGCCTATGGTATGATTGTAATGGTTGTTGTTGTGTCCTACGGACTAGAGCCATCCGGTTTATATAGACACCGGAGAGGGCTAGGGTTACATAGAGTCGGTTACAATGGTAGGAGATCTACGTATCCGTATCGCCAAGCTTGCCTTCCACGCCAAGGAAAGTCCCATCCGGACACGGGATGAAGTCTTCAATCTTGTATCTTCATAGTCTTGGAGTCCGGTCGATGATGATAGTCCGGCCGATGATAGTTCGGCCGATGATGGTAGCCTGGCTATCCGGACACCCCCTAATCCGGGACTCCCTCAGTCCCTCCCAGGAGCTCTGGGAGGATCTACCGGGAGAGGCATATGGGAGTCCATTTTTCTCCTTTTCCCGGCCATGTTGCTGGGGATACGGAGGGCTGAGTAAGATGGAGAACAAAAGTTACTGGTTCCACTAGAAGGTTCTGCGCAACACACTTGGACAGATGATCAGCTATGTTGTTTTCTGCACGTGGTACGTGCTCTGTTTGCAATCCGTCAAAGCACTCCTCCAACCTTCCGACTTCCTCAATGTATGCCTCCATCAATGGACTTTGGTAATACTTGTTGACTTGTCTCACCACAAGCTGTGAATCTCCTCGAATGATCAGCTTCTCGATTCCCAATTTTGCTGCAATCCTGAGCCCGGCAAGGAGCCCTTCATACTCTACTATATTGTCGGTTGCCTCTTCCCGGGCAAAGTGCATCTGGACGACGTACTTCAAGTGTTCCCTAGAGGGGGCAATGAGAAGCATGCGAGCCCCTGCACCTTGTAGGGAAAAGGCACCATCAAAATGCATGATCCATTCCTGGAGTGCTTCCTTGCCGGGGATAACTGTTTCTAGCACTTCCTCAGTAGGGGTTGGCATCCATTCTACAATAAACTCTGCCAATGCCCTTCTCTGAATTGTTGACGTGCTCTCAAACTTCAGACCAAAACTGGATTACTCCAAAGCCCACTCCACTATTCTGCCAGTAGCCTCAAGGTTTCGGAGTATCCTTTGCAACGGGAAGTGAGTGACAACCATAATCTCATGGGCTTGGAAGTAGTGTTGCGGTTTCCTTGAGGCCATGATGAGACCAAAGATCAAGTTTTGCAAACCAAAGTACCTCGATCTATCTCCTTGTAGTAGAGAACTGACGAAGTATACTGGGCATTGCACCACATTCTTCTTTGTCGTGTCCTTGGGGTTGCCCTCGCTGCCGTGCTCATTTATGTCCTGATCCTTATCTATGTCTGCCAGGGCTTGCTCACTTTATTCTTCTTCCACTTCCTGTTGTGCCACCAAGGCGGCACTAACCACTTGATTGGTTGCCGCCAAGTATAGCAGTAACGGCTCTTGTGGCTTGGGGGCAACCAAGGTGGCACGGAGGACAAGTAGGCCTTCAGCTCTTGCAAAGCTGCATCTGCTTCCGGAGTCTACTTCAAGGGTCCTGCCTTCTTCAAGATTTTGAAGAACAGCAGGGCACGCTCGCAGACTTGGAAATGAATCTTCTTAGCGCGGCAATGCACCCTGTCAGACACCTCACATCCTTAACTCTCCTTGGAACTTGGATCTGCTCGATAGCCTTGATCTTTTCAGGGTTGGCTTCGATCCCCCGATCGGATACAAAGAACCCAAGTAGCTTGCTAGAGGGAATGCCAAATGCACACTTCTCCGGGTTGTGCTTCAAGGTGATCTTACGCAAATTAGCAAATGTCTCCTCCAAGGTCCTAGATAAGGGTTGCTCTATCCTTGGTCTTGACCACAATATCATCCATAAGCTTCAATGTTTCTATGCAATTGTGGCTCAAAACCAATCTGGACTGCTCTTGCAAAAGTAGACCCGACACTCTTTAATCGAAATGGCATGTGGATAAAACAATACGTACCACATGGGGTGATGATCGATGATCGAGGTCTTCTCTTCACCTTCTTTGGACATGAAGATTTGATGATACCCAGAATATGCATCCAAAAAGGAGAGAAAAGCACAGCCTGAAGTGGAAACCACAATCTGATTGATGCGCGGCAAGGGAAATGGGTCCTTTGGGCAAGCCTTGTTGAGATCTGTGAAATTTATGCAAAGCCTCCATTTCCCATTAGCCTTGCGAACAACCACTGGATTTGCTAACCATGTTGGATGTAGCACTCCTCTGACCAAACCAGCTGCTCAAGCTTCTTAATCTCATCGGAAATGAACTGTTGCTGCTCCAAGGCCTGCTTCCACACCTTCTTCTTGATGGGTCTGGCATGTGGGCATATAGCAAGATGTTGCTCGATTACCTCCTTGGGAACACCAGGGATGTCAGATGGTTGCCAGGCAAACACATCGACGTTCGCTTACAAGAAGGCAACGAGCGCACTTTCATATTTGTCGTCAATGGTGGCGCTGATGGTGAAAGTACCATCAACGCCAGTCAGCTCTGTCGGGACCTTCTTCACTTGTGGTGCAGTAGCCTTGGACCTCTTGCTGTTGGAACACTCCAGCACGTCATCAACGGGTGACGTGCACTCGATGGGGGCACGCTTCCCAGATTCTTTGCCAGAGTCCCTACAATCCTTCTTTTTCCCCTTACCTTCCTTGGTGGGCACCGCTGCTTCGGCGGCTTTTGCAGCAATAGCGTCTCGGTACATCTTGTCCATGCATATAATCACGTCCTTCTTATCTAACGGGTTGGAAATGACGCCCATTGGGCCTCGCATCTTCAGAGTGTTGTAGGTATAGTGGGATGCCGCCATGAACTTGGACAGGGAAGGGCGCCCAAGAACTCCATTGTATGGCAGGGGGAGATCGACCACATCAAACACAATCTTCTCGGTCCGGTAGTTCAATTCACGCCCAAACTTTACTAGCAACATGATCTTTCCCTTAGGACGGCTCCTGTCGGGATTAACTCCTTGAAATGTGCCAGTAGCCTTGAGCTCTTCCTATGTTATCTGAAGCCTGCTGAGAACATGTGGGGATATCAGATTCAACCCAGCCCTGCCATCAACCAACATCTTTGAGACCATGAGGTTGCGGATTGTTGGGGAGACCAACAACGGCAGGCATCCTACCGTGGTAGTGCGGTCAGGATGGTCCCCCTTATCAAAGATGATGAGCATGCATGACCATTTGAGTGGTTTCCGTGAAGTTGCCACTGGCTCCACAACATTGACCTCTCGTGCCCACAGTTTGAGCTGGTGGTGAGAGGAGTGCAGGGACGCACCCTGTCAATACACAGGGCGTCTGTGGCCTTTTGGAATTCCCGCTCAGTGGTTTCCTCTTCATCTCCTTCATCACTCCCATCATTGCAAACTACCTTCTCTTGACCCCTGGCGGGTTTTCCTTGGTTCCATAGGGGTTTGCCGGGGCGATTTGCTTCACCGCCTCGACCCTTCCCTCCAGCGACATTCTAACCTTTTTCCCTATCATGCTTCTCATATTCTGCTCTCTGCCTCTTGACAAGCTGCTCAACCTGATGACACTCTTGAAGATCATGGCCCTTGGTCCGATGAATTTTGCAGTACGACACATTGCCTTTCCCGGCCTTCTCGGCAACTGCAGCTTCTTGACAGTCAGCGCAAACGGCACCTTCCTTGCTGGGGGCTTTTTCTTTAGCCTTCTTGCTGGTACTAGGTGTACCTGATCCTTTGAAGGTCATCACTACCTTATCCTTGCGCCTCTTGCCACGCTTTTTGTTCTTCTTCTGACTGGTGGATTCATTGTCGTCCTCTGAGTCGACGTTGATGCCATTCTCCTATGTGGGCAGTTTCCTTCCCTCCTCCATCTGTGCACACTTGTCCACAGAGGTGTAAAGCTCCTTCACAGTCTTGAGCAACTGTATGATCATCTTGGAATGAATCCTGCGGTTGCGCACATTAGACTAGAAGGCAGCTATTACAGCCGCTGGATGTATATTTGGGATGTTCCTGTGGACTCTGTTGAATATCTACAAATACTTCTGGAGAGTCTCTCCTTCTTTCTGTTGGAGAAGCTGCAAGTGGCTGGGCCGCCCTGGTTCTTGATGGACGCCAGTGAAGGTGCCAATAAACTCATGGCACTGGTCGGCCCATGATGAAATGTAGTTCTCCGGTAGGTGCATCAGCCAAGACCTCACATTGGACTTGAGTGCCAAAGGGAAGTAGTTGGCAAACACCTTCTCATCTCTTCCCCCGGCAGCTTGAACATCAATGATGTAGATGCTCAGAAACTCCGCCAGTTTTAGCCTCCCATCACTCTTCTCGGGTATCTCTGCCTTGAACGTGCGAATAGACGGCCAACGGACTTGCCGCGGCTCGTGAGTAAAGGAAGGGCACACAACCTCAAAAGGTAGGCACCCGCCAACCTCGAGTGCAAGCTCCTCAACATCGGGACCATCACACCCATCGGTCCGGCGGTGGTTGTCGCAGCCTCACTCAATGACGACACGCGCGTCTCCCCTCCGTCGGTCTTCCCGGGCTCGCCGTTGGCCTGGACATGCTCGAGGGTCAGGAGAGGTCATCGAGACGTCGTCAGGTTCTTGATTCTGCCATGCTCACACTAGTTATCGTGGCGGGTACTGCACCTTGGGGCTGGCCCCTTCCGTACGACCAGAAGCACGAGCCGTCGTCATCGCTTGGGGAGGCCGTGGCGGGCCAGCTTGCTATGAGCCCCCAACCTCGGCGAAACTGAGCAGACTCTGGATGGTGGCACGCCACTCGTCCGCTGATACGTCTCCAAGTATCTATAATTTTTTATTGCTCCATGCTATTATATTAACCGTTTTGGATGTTTATGGGCTTTACTTTACACTTTTATATCATTTTTTGGGAGTAACCTACTAACCGGAGGCCCAACCCAAATTGATGTTTTTTTCCCTATTTCACTGTTTCGAAGAAAAGGAATATCAAACGGAGTCCAAACGGTATGAAACCGTTTTTTGGATTGGAACCGTTTTTCAGTGTTCCCCTGACGCGATCTTTTTGGAACAAATGCAAACCAGGAGACTTGGAGTGGACGTCAAGAAGCAGTCGAGGCGGCCACGAGGGTGCCCGGAACGCCCTAGTGGGGTGGGCGCCCCCCCACCCTCATGGGCCCCTCGTGGCTCCACTGACCTACTTCTTCCTCCTTTATATATCCATGGACCCCGAGAACATCCAGGAGCACCACGAAAACCTAATTCCACAGCCACAACCTTGTTTATCCGTGAGATCCCATCTTGGAGCCTTCGCCGGCGCTCCGCCGGAGGGGGAATCGACCATGGAGGGCTTCTACATCAACACCATAGCCTCTCCGATGAGTTGTGAGTAGTTTACCACAGACCTTCGGGTCCATAGTTATTAGCTAGATGGCTTCTTCTCTCTCTTTTAATCTCAATACAAAGTTCTCCTCGATCTTCTTGGAAATCTATTCGATGTAACTCTTTTTTGCGGTGTGTTTGTCAGATCCGATGAATTGTGGATTTATGATCAAGTTTATCTATGAGAAATATTTGAATCTCCTCTGAATTCTTTTATGTGTGATTGGTTATCTTTGCATGTCTCTTCGAATTATCAGTTTGGTTTGGCCTACTAGATTGATCTTTCTTGCAATGGAAGAAGTGCTTAGCTTTGGGTTCAATCTTGTGGTGTCCTTTCCCAGTGACAGCAGGGGTAGCAAGGCACGTATTGTATTGTTGCCATCGAGGATAAAAAGATGGGGTTTATGTCATATTGCTTGAGTTTATCCCTCTACATCATGTCATCTTTCTTAATGTGTTACTCTGTTCTTATGAACTTAATACTCTAGATGCATGCTGGATAGAGGTCGATGTGTGGAGTAATAGTAGTAGATGCAGAATCGTTTCGATCTACTTGTCACGGACATGATGCATATATACATGATCATGCCTAGGTAATCTCATAACTATGCACTTTTCTATCAATTTCTCGACAGTAATTTGTTCACCCACAGTAATACTTATGCTATCTTGAGAGAAGCCACTAGTGAAACCTATGGCCCCCGGGTCTATCTTTTATCATATAAGTTTCCAATCTATCTTTATTTTGCAATCTTTACTTTCTAATCTATATCATAAAAATACCAAAAATATTTATCTTATCTCATTATCTCTATCAGATCTCACTTTCGCAAGTTACCGTGAAGGGATTGACAACCCCTTTATCGCGTTGGTTGCGAGGTTCTTGTTTGTTTGTGTAGGAACGAGGGACTTTTGAGGAGCTTCCTACTAGATTGATACCTTGGTTCTCAAAACTGAGGGAAATCCTTACGCTACTTTGCTGCATCACCCTTTCCTCTTCAAGGGAAAACCAACACAGTGCTCAATAGGTAGCAAGAAGGATTTCTCGCGCCGTTGCTGGGGAGGTCTTCGCTCAAGTCAAGACATACCAAGTACCCATCACAAACTCATCTCCCTCGCATTACATTATTTGCCATTTGCCTCTTGTTTTCCTCTCCTCCACTTCACCCTTGCCGTTTTATTCGCCCTCTCTTTCCCGTTCGCCTCTCTTTTTCACTTGCCTTTTGTGTGCTTGTGTGTTGGATTGCTTGTCATGATGGCGCAAGATAATACCAATTTGTGTGACTTTTCCAATACCAACAATAATGATTTCCTTAGCACTCTGATTGCTCCTCTTAATGATGCTGAATCTTGTGAAATCAATGCTGCTTTGTTGAATCTTGTCATGAAAGATCAATTCTCCGGCCTTCCTAGTGAAGATGCCGCTACTCATCTAAACAATTTTGTTGATTTGTGTGATATGTAAAAGAAGAAAGACACAGATAATGATATTGTTAAATTGAAGTTATTTCCGTTTTCAATTAGAGATCGTGCTAAAACTTGGTTTTCGTCTTTGCCTAAAAATAGTATTGATTCATGGAATAAGTGCAAAGATGCTTTTATCTCTAAGTATTTTCCTCCCGCTGATCATCTCCCTTAGGAATGATATTATGAATTTTAAGCAACTTGATCATGAACATTTTGCACAATCTTGGGAGAGGATGAAATTAATGATTCGCAATTGCCCTACTCATGGTTTGAATTTATGGATGATCATACAAAAAATTTATGCCGGATTGAATTTTTCTTCAAGAAATCTTTTAGATTCGGCTGCGGGAAGCACTTTTACAGAAATTACTTTAGGAGAAGCTACTAATCTCCTCGATAATATTATGGTTAATTATTCTCAATGGCATACCGAAAGATCTACTAGTAAAAAAGTCCATGCAATAGAAGAGATTAATGTTTTAAGTGGAAAGATGGATGAATTTATGAAATTGTTTGCTACTAAGAGTGCTCCTATTGATCCTAATGATATGCCTTTGTCTACTTTGATTGATAATAATAATGAATATATGGATGTGAATTTTGTTGGTAGGAATAATTTTGGTAACAATACGTATAAAGGAAACTTTAATTCTAGGTCATTCCCTAGTAATTCCTCTAATAATTATGGTAATTCCTACAACAAATCTTATGGAAATTTTAATAATATGCCCTCTGATTTTGAGAATAGTGTTAAAGAATTTATAACCTCTCAAAAGAATTTCAGTGCTTTGCTTGAAGAAAAATTGCTTAACGTTGATGAATTGGCTAGGAACGTTGATTGACTTTCTCTGGATGTTGATTCCTTGAAACTTAGATCTATTCCACCTAAGCATGATATCAATGAGTCACTTAAAGCCATGATAATTGCCATTGATGAGTGCAAAGAAAGAACCGCTAGGATGCGTGCTAAGAAAGATTGCTTTGTAAAAGCGTGTTCTTCTAGTTTCCATAAATAATGATGAAGATCTAAAAGTTATTGATGTGTCCCCTATTAAATCTTTGTTTTGTAATATGAATCTCGATAATGATGGGACTGGAGATGACTCAACTTTAGTTAAAAGGCATCCCAATGATTTGGAATTTTTAGATCTTGATGCTAAATTTGGTAAAAGTGGGATTTGAGAGGTCAAAACTTTACATAGCAATGAACCCACTATTATGGATTTCAAGGAATTTAATTATGATAATTGTTCTTTAGTAGATTGTGTTTCCTTGTTGCAATCCGTGTTGAATTCTCCTCATGCTTATAGTCAAAATAAAGCTTTTACCAAACATATCGTTGATGCTTTGATGCAATATTATGAAGAAAAACTTGAATTGGAAGTTTCTATACCTAGAAAACTTTATGATGAGTGGGAACCTACTATTAAAACTAAAATTAAAGATCATGAATGCTATGCTTTGTGTGATATGGGTGCTAGTGTTTCCACGATTCCAAAAACTTTATGTGATGTGCTAGGTTTTCGTGATTTTTATGATTGTTCTTTAAACTTGCACCTTGCGGATTCCACTATTAAGAAACCTATGTGAAGGATCAATGATGTTCTTATTATTGAAAATAGGAATTATTTTCCCGTAGATTTTATCGTTCTTGATATAGATTGCAATTTTTCTTGTCCTATTATTCTTGGTAGACCTTTCCTTAGAACGATTGGTGCAATTATTGATATGAAGTAAGGAAATATTAGATTCCAATTTCCATTAAGGAAAGTCATGGAACACTTTCCTAGAAAGAAAATCAAATTACCTTATGAATCTATTATGCAAGCCACTTATGAATTGAATACCAAAGATGGCAATACGTAGATCTATTCTTGCTTTTATGCCTAGCTAGGGGCGTTAAACAATAGCACTTGTTGGGAGGCAACCCAATTTTATTGTGTTCCTTGCTTTTGATTATGTTTAGTAATAAATAATTCATCTAGCCTCTGTTTATATGTGGTTTTATGTTTTAATTAGTGTTTGTTCCAAGTAGAACCTATAGGATAACCTACGGTGATAGTTAATTTGATTCTGCTTTTAACAGATTCTGTTTTTCGTGTGTTGTTTGCTTATTTTGATGAATCTATGGCTAGTATCGGGGGGTATAAACCATAGAGAAGTTGGAATACAGTAGGTTTAACACCAATATAAATAAATAATGAGTTCATTACAGTACCTTAAGTGGTGGTTTTTCTTTCTTGCACTAACGGAGCTTATGAGATTTCCTGTTGAGTTTTGTGTTGTGAAGTTTTCAAGGTTTGGGTAAAGATCTGATGGACTATGGAATAAAGAGTGGCAAGAGCCTAAGATGGCACCCCAAGATAATTCAAGGACAACCAAAATCCTAAGCTTGGGGCTGCCCCGGAAGGCATCCCCTCTTTCGTCTTCGTCTATCGGTAACTTTACTTGGAGCTATATTTTTATTCGCCACATGATATGTGTTTTGCTTAGAGCATCCTGTATGATATGAATCTTTGCTTTTTAGTTTACCACAATCATCCTTTATGTACACACCTTTTGGGAGAGACACAACATGATTCAGGATTTAATACTCTATGTGCTTCACTTATATCTTTTGATCTAGACAATTTTGCTCTGGTACTTCACTTATATATTTTAGAGCATGGCAGTGGCTTAATTTTGTAGAAATTATTGATCTCTCATGCTTCACTTATATTACTTTGAGAGTATTTTAGAACAGCATGGTATTTTCTATGGTTATAAAATTTGTCCTAGAATGATGTGCATCCATGTTGGGTATAATATAAACTATCATAGAAAGTGAATTGGATGCTATGATCAATTTGATGCTTGATAATTGTTTTTAGATATGAGGATGGTGATATTAGAGTCGTGCTTGTTAAGTAGTTGTGAATTTGGGGAATATGTGTGTTGAAGTTAGTGATTCCCATAGCATGCACGTATGGTGAACCGCTTTGTGATGAAGTTGGAGCATGATTTATTTATTGATTGTCTTCCTTATGAGTGGCGGTCGGGGATGAGCGATGGTCTTTTCCTACCAATCTATCCCCCTAGGAGCATGCGGGTAGTACTTTGTTTCAAAGACTTGTAGATTTTTGCAATAAATATATGAGTTCTTTATGACTAATGTTGAGTCCATGTATTATACGCACTCTCACCCTTCCACCATTGCTAGCCTCTCTTGTGCCGCGCAACTTTTGCCGGTACCATACTCCCACCATATACCTTCCTCAAAACAGCCACCATACCTACCTATTATGGCATTTCCATAGCCATTCCGAGATATATTGCCATGCAACTTTCCACCGTTCCGTTTATTATGACACGATCCATCATTGTCATATTGCTTTTGCATGATCATGTAGTTGACATCGTATTTGTGGCAAAGCCACCTTCATAATTCTTTCATACATGTCACTCTTGATTCATTGCATATCCCGGTACACCGCCGGAGGCATCCACACAGAGTCATATTTTGTTCTAAGTATTGAGTTGTAATTCTTGAGTTGTAAGTAAATAAAAGTGTGATGATCTTCATTGTTGGAGTATTGTCCCAAGTGAGGAAAGGATGATGGAGACTATGATTCCCCCACAGGTCGGGATGAGACCTCGGACTTTATAAAAAAGGCCATAAAAAAGAGAAAGGCCATAAAAAAGGAGAAAGGCCATAAAAAGGCCCAAAAAAAGAGAGAGAAAAAGAGAAGGGACAGTGTTACTATCATTTTACCACACTTGTGCTTCAAAGTAGCACCATGATCTTCATGATATAGAGTCTCCTATGTTTTCACTTCCATATACTAGTGGGAATTTTTCATTATAGAACTTGGCTTGTATATTCCAATGATGGGCTTCCTCAAAATGCCCTAGGTCTTCGTGAGCAAGCAAGTTGGATGCACATCCACTTAGTTTCTTTTGTTGAGCTTTCATACACTTATAGCTCTAGTGCATCCGTTGCATGGCAATCCCTACTCACTCGCATTGATATCTATTAATGGGCATCTCCATAGCCCGTTGATACGCCTAGTTGATGTGAGACTATCTTCTCCTTTTTTGTCTTCTCCACAACCACCATTCTATTCCACATATAGTGCTATGTCCATGGCTCACGCTCATGTATTGCGTGAAAGTTGAAAAAGTTTGAGAATACTAAAGTATGAAACAATTGCTTGGCTTGTCATCGGGGTTGTGCATGATTAAATACTTTGTGTGATGAAGATAGAGCATAGCCAGACTATATGACTTTGTAGGGATAGCTTTCTTTAGCCATGCCATGTTATTTTTAGAAGACATGATTGCTTTGCTAGTATGCTTGAAATATTATTGTTTTCATGTCAATATAAACTTTTATCTTGAATCATTTGGATCTGAACATTCATGCCACAACAAAGAAGATTACATTGAGAAATATGCTAGGTAGCATTCCACATGAAAAATTCTGTTTTTATCATTTACCTACTCGAGGACGAGCAGGAATTAAGTTTGGGGATGCTTGATAAATCTCCAATGTATCTATAATTTTTGATTACTCCATGCTATTATATTACCTGTTTTGGATGTTTATGGGCTTTACTTTACACTTTTATATCATTTTTGGGACTAACCTACTGACCAGAGGCCCAACCCAAATTGTTGTTTTTTTTTGCCTATTTCAGTGTTTTGAAGAAAAGGAATATCAAACGGAGTCCAAACAGGATGAAACCTTCGGGAGCGATCTTTTTGGAACAACAAACCAGGAGACTTGGAGTGGACGTCAAGAAGCAGTCGAGCTGGCCATGAGGGTGCCCGGCGCACCCTAGGGGGGTGGGCGTGACCCCAACCTCGTGGGCCCCTTGTGGCTCCACCGACCTACTTCTTCCTCCTATATATATGCACGTACCCCGAGAACATCCAGGAGCACCACGAAAACCTAATTCCACCACCGCAACCTTCTGTATCCGCAAAATCCCATCTTGGAGCCTTCGCCGGCGCTCCACCGGAGGGGGAATCGACCATGGAGGGCTTCTACATCAACACAATAGGGTTTATGATCAAGTTTATCTATGAGAAATATTTGAATATCCTTTGAATTTTTTTATGTGTGATTGGTTATCTTTGCAAGTCTCTATGAATTATCAGTTTGGTTTGGCCTAGTATATTGATATTTCTTGCAATGGGAGAAGTGCTTAGCTTTGGGTTCAATCTTGCGGTGTCCTTTCCCAGTGACAGCAGGGGCAGCAAGGCACGTACTGTATTGTTGCCATCGAGGATAAAAAGATGGGGTTTATATCATATTCCTTGAGTTTATAACTCTACATCATGTCATCTTTCTTAATGCGTTACTCTGATCTTATGAACTTAATACTCTAGATGCATGTTGCATAGCGGTCGATGTGTGGAGTAATAGTAGTAGATGCAGAATAGTTTCGATCTAGTTGTCACAGACGTGATGCCTATATACATGATCATGCCTAGATAATCTCATAACTATGTATTTTTCTATCAATTGCTCGACAGTAATTTGTTCACCCACCGTAATACTTATGCTATCTTGAGAGAAGCCACTAGTGAAACCTATGGCCCCCGGTTCTATCTTTTATCATATAAGTTTCCAATCTATCTTATTTTGCAATCTTTACTTTCCAATCTATATCATAAAAATACCAAAAATATTTATCTTATATTATTATCTCTACCAGATCTCACTTCCGCAAGTTACCGTGAAGGGATTGACAACTCCTTTATCGCATTGGTTGCGAGGTTTTTGTTTGTTTGTGTAGGTACGAGGGACTTTTGAGGAGCCACCTACTGGATTGTTACCTTGGTTCTCAGAACTGAGGGAAATACTTATGCTACTTTGCTGCATCACCCTTTCCTCTTCAAGGGAAAACCAATGTAGTGCTCAAGAGGTAGCATCCACCTGTTCGGCCGTCGATGGAAACCTCGGCAGCAGCTAGGCCCGTGCCATGGCTTCCGTAGCAGCACCTAGCATGGGTGACGATGACGTAGACCGCACCGTTGCTCGACTTTGGATGGTGCCAGTAGCGACAACATCACGTCCTCGTTGTTGCGAGGCGGCCATCTGGATGGCATGGTGACATGGTGAAGGTACTTGAGGGCCAGCGGCTCCGTCGGGCACAGCAACCTGGTCGACTCACACCGGGGGAGGTGCTCGCACTTCAGTCGCTCCCGTGGTAGGGGCGGCTGGAGGGCGGCAATTCACCCCGACCGAGCGCCATCGCTTCTGTTGTGCCCATCGCCGAGAGGAAGGGGAGGAGATGGAATAATCCCTTTGCTCGTACCTCGTGGAGCGTGGCCGTCGAGATGTTGCTGACGCTGCTCTGCTTCGGTGCCTCCTGCCCTTGCTTGGGCTGCGGGGGAAGTAGTGATGGTGCCGCCTGCTCCAACCACATTCCCAGCAGTGTCCACATCCTCATGCGCCTTCACATCCCCCGTGGCGTTGGTGGCCACGGGCGGCAGAGCCTTTGAGGTGGACCGGTGAGCTGAAGCACCAGGTTTCTTCTTGGGGATCACTTGTGCGCCATAGTCGATGGCACCGTCGAAGATGAAGACGGCGATGATGTTGACGCGCTACTCATGCTTTCAGGTTCGTGCAAGTGATCCCCCTACCTGGCGCGCTAAAGATGTCACAGGAAACCACGACCACCTACGGGACCAAAGGTCCCTTGCTGGTTCGGCGGGGGATGGCACGTTGCACAAAGAGCAAAAGAGCATGGGGCAGCACGACATATATTACGCGGGCAATTTTTACCCAGGTCCGCACCACCGCGAGGTGTAAAACACTACTCCTGCTTTGGTGGATTGATGGTGGAGGAGTGGTGGTGGAGCATAGTACACTTGCCTGATAGGGGAGCCTTTGGGCGACAGTGGCTACGCGCGTATGGATTTGTGGGTGTCCAACCTTCTAACCATTTCTACGATTGCCACGTGCCTCCTTTTAAAGATTAAGGGGTCACCACAATGGTAAATCAGTCATTATGCACTTATAAGATAGCAAATAGTGCTATCATACCTAATTTTGCAGGCTGACAGAGCACATTAAATGCGCCGCTCAACGTCACATTGTTGTTTGCCCGGCAAGCCTTGCTGGGGTACTTTGCTAGCTCCACGTCTGCTTGCTTGACACGTCGCATGATGGGTGTTGTTTGTAGGTATTTCCTATAGAAAGAGGCTGCAATGTGGCGAATGGCTGCCACTTAGTCACTTTGCGGCTTGACACCCCATCGATCAACGACGTGCGTGGAGGTGAGGTGGTTTAGTGTGGTGGCTCTGCCTCCGTGAGTCCCGGCAGGCCCTGCCGGGATGTCTTGGAGGTTTTCTTCCGGGGGCGGCCTCGTCCTTGCCAGGCTCGCCTACCCCGCAAGGGAGGCTTTTCTCCTGGTGGTGTCCTGCTTCTCTAGCTTGGTTTGATCCTCTTGATCTGCATGCTGGTCCTTTGAAGATCTCGATATCTTGTGTCTTGGCCTTACCTTGGTGTTGTAATCTTGCTCACATGCCTATGCATAGTCAAGGCAATGGACCCAGGGTTTGTTGCATTGAAACGGTGGCCGTTGGATGTCACGCAGTGACATTGGGGCCACTCAAGTCTTAGCCCAAAGGGGAGTGGGTCAGAGTGGCCGGGAGAGTGTCATGGTAGTACATCGGTTTTGTCGGAACGTCGTTGGTCCTCCCGAATGGGAATACGAGGCCATGGGTTCTGTGGTGTGTGTGCATTGTGCTAACCTCTACAGAGTGCATTTAAATCTATAGATATCCATGCACGCTGATGTGGGCCCAATTTGTAGTAGGTCACAAAGTGGGTCAACAGTAATAATAACCTGTATAATAACAACCCCGGATCGATGATGGAAATGGTTGATTCTTATGTGCTCGCGAGAGGATCACAGTGGTATCGAGGATATCGAAGATGGTTGACATTTATGGTATGATGCTATAATAAAGGGTAAAGATAAAGCTCCTTGTGGTCACGTAATGATTACTATGGTATTGCTAATACCAAGCTTGATTTTATCATGAGGTGATCGTGTGATGACCATGATGGTAAGTGATTCATGTGGTGGTTACGAGGTAACCCCGAACAGAGCAAGTTGGTGCATGTCATTGTTAATATGTTGCATGCTAGTATCATCATATTCTCATGCTATGCCCATCTAGTATAGTTCTAGTGCTATCTAGTTCACCACGTACATGCCATGTTGCTCTAGCTGTATCATGTTCATCCTTGCTAAGTAACCTGTAATTGTCATGTTGTTTTCTATCTTGGTTGCTTTGGTTGTTGTGAGCTTGCAAGTACAGTCAATGTACTGACCTGGCGTGTCATGCCAGTTTGCAGGTCATGCCTTGTTTGCTTGCTTGTCTGCCGAGGATCTTGAGTTTGCGAGCTAGCTAGGATAAACATTCCAGCCAGCGTCCCTGTGGACTGGAGTCCATCGTCTTCGTCAATGTTCTGTTGCTAGAATTTATTCCGCTAAAATGTGTTGTTTTGCTTCTTGCATAGAGCAACCCTGGTAGGTGTAGTGTCGCTGCACCGATGTGATCCCCTTTCATGCAGAGCATCTGTCAGTGTACTAGAGTAGGGGTACCCTAGTACCCCAAACTTGTGCACGGGCAGTCGCAGCACCCCACGGCAAGGCTTGCCGAGTGACCGCCAAGACCCTCCGTGGTTCCCTTGAAGACCATTCAAGAACAAAGTACTCAAACCAAGGCCCCGGCAAGAGGAGCTTGCCGGGAGGGCCAACCAAGGCCCCGGCAAGAGGAGCTTGCCGGGAAGGACTACCAAGGCCCCAGCAAGAGGATCTTGCCGGGAAGAGACAAGACCCCGGCAAGAGGAGCTTGCCGGGAAGGCTACTCAAGGCATACCAAGAAAGCTTGCCGTGACGCGCCCTGCGTCCCGGCAAGATCCGGCGAGCGACAAGCTTCCGGACGCGACAAGACGACGGCCGCGGCAAGGAGCTTGCCGCGGGAAACCACCACTTCGTGCCCGCGCTCCAGCACACCTGCTAACGTGTCACTCTGGGACTCTCCCAGGCACACGTGGCAGGAGGCCGTGCAGCTAGGGGTATGTGGTGGCAAGCGGAGACGAAGAGAAGCCCATCGTGGCAAACGGTGGCACTCCTAACGGTCACCTTTTGTACTGTTTGGGAGACTCAGACAGGCATTTAATGCCCTTGTCCCCTATCGTCAGAGTTAGGTAGGGCGCACTGTATCCACAATAGCGGTAGCTGCACCTACCGCATCCTTTTCCATTTTACCCTTCTAAGTCTACGTTGCCACCTGTCGGTGACCCCTTGAAAGTGTAAAAGGAGGCCCGGGCGTAACGTAGAGGAGGTTCGGCCAGTTCGGCTCATTGGAGACACCAGAAACACCCCCACGCTCAGTCTGGTAGCGTCGATCGCTCCTGAGCAAAGATTCAATACACACAAACAAGCAGTAGTAGGGTTTTACGCATCCGTGCGGCCCGAAGCTGGGTAAAATCGCCCGCGTGCACTGCCTCGATCCGCTCTTTGTGCGCTCTCCGCCTCCCACCGAACCGAAAGGGGCCCTGTCCCCATAGGTGTTGGTGGAATCAGCACCCCCCGACATCTCTGGCGCGCCAGGTAGGGGGCGTCGAGATTGTGCGAACCCGATCCGGCGTGCACGCAAGCTAAATCTTCATCGTCATGGCTCCTAAGGAGCGGGCGAGCAAAAGAACGTCGCCAGTGCGGCAACGAGAAAAGCTAAGTCATGCGAAACTTTAGATATTTCCTTTCTATATAAAGTTATCCGCCTCGGAGATCTTGTTCTTTGTACGGAAAACCTGTGCGCGAAGGAATCAACTCGTAGCTAGTTGCGCCCTTACTTTGTTTCGAGTCCGCTCAACAACTTAAGTGAGCTGCTAGCGCCCTTACTTTGCTTCGAGTCCACTCAGCAACTTAAGTGAGCCGCTAGCGCCCTTACTTTGTTTTGAGTCCGCTCAACTACTTAAGCGAGCTGCAACTAGTTGCAACAAGATTGCTTGTCGGTAGCGACCCCGCCAGCAGGCTGCTGAAGTTCCGCACTCGGCGCTCGCGGCAAGGGTGCCTGCACCGGCAAGTTTCCCTAGAAAGCGTAGGGTGGACGTACAAAGAGAGGTTGAACAGGAAGATAGCATGCACTATTTATTTGAGATTTCTGCATAGACCTGTATTCTGAGGAGCCTTCTCGGGGCTAGTTGCGCTCCATGTTGCCTCGAGTCCGCTCGGCAACTTGTGCGGTTGCGCTAGAACCAAGAAGGTAAACCTTTCCGGGAGGCGATGTTCCCGAATAGCCGGGAAGGGCCCGTTCCCTCAAGCGCTGCTGGCTGGATCACACGCACCGGAAAGCATTCCAGCAGGCATAGGGAATATGTAGCAGAAGTCAAAATTCGCAAGCGAGTTAAGTGCACTTCGGATGCTAATCACTTGCTATGTTTGAACGCAGTTATGGCCCGGGGGCTGGCAACGCCCTTAGGGCCAATCTTTTCAGCGTCAAGAACGATGAAGTTCTTCGCCATAAGCCTTTCCGACAACGATCTTGCCGGGAGCCGGTGTCAAGAACGACGAAGTTCTTCGCCATAAGCCTTTCCAGCAACGATCTTGCCGGGAGCCGGTGTCAAGAACGACGAAGTTCTTCGCCATAAGCCTTTCTGGCAATGATCTTGCCGGGAGCCGGTGTCAAGAACGACGAAGTTCTTCGCCATAAGCCTTTCCGGCAACGATCTTGCCGGGAGCCGGTGTCAAGAACGACGAAGTTCTTCGCCATAAGCCTTTCCGGCAACGATCTTG
This sequence comes from Triticum aestivum, assembly GCF_018294505.1. NCBI lineage: Eukaryota > Viridiplantae > Streptophyta > Magnoliopsida > Poales > Poaceae > Triticum > Triticum aestivum. The sequence goes on from NC_057813.1 coordinate 163,045,751, forward strand.
CCGGGAGCCGATGTCAAGAACGACGAAGTTCTTCGCCATAAGCCTTCCTGCCAACAAGCTTGCCGGAAGCCGGCATCGAGAACGTCAAAGTTCTCTGCCGAAGATAAAAGCCTTCCTGGCAACAAGCTTGCCGGAAGCCGGCATCGAGAACGTCAAAGTTCTCTGCCGAAGATAAAAGCCTTCCTGGCAACAAGCTTGCCGGAAGCCGGCATCGAGAACGTCAAAGTTCTCTGCTGAAGATAAAAGCCTTCCTGGAAACAAGCTTGCCGGAAGCCGGCATCGAGAATGTCAAAGTTCTCTGCCGAAGATAAAAGCCTTCCTGGCAACAAGCTTGCTGGAAGCCGGCATCGAGAATGTCAAAGTTCTCTGCTGAAGATAAAAGCCTTCCTGGTAACGAGCTTGCCGGAAGCCGGCATCGAGAACGTCAAAGTTCTCTGCTGAAGATAAAAGCCATCCTGGCAACGAGCTTGCCGGAATCCGGCATCGAGAACGTCGAAGTTCTCTGCTGAAGATAAAAGCCTTCCTGGCAACGAGCTTGCTGGAAACCGGCATCGAGAACGTCGAAGTTCTCTGCTGAAGATAAAAGCCTTCCTGGCAACAAGCTTGCCGGAAGCCGGCATCGAGAACGTCGAAGTTCTCTGCTGAAGATAAAAGCCTTCCTTGCAACGAGCTTGCCGGAAGCCGGCATCGAGAACGTCGAAGTTCTCTGCTGAAGATAAAAGCCTTCCTGGCAACGAGCTTGCCGGAAGCCGGCATCGAGAACGACAAAGTTCTCTGCTGAAGATAAAAGCCTTCCCGGCAAGCCAATATCGCTGGGGGCTGCGAGTGCCAAGAATCTTCCACGGCAAACCAGAGTTGCCGGGGGCTGCAATATCAGATAAGTTTTTCATCCCTCATCATGCATCCTCTTATGGATTGGGGAATGCGAAACCACGTTTCTTCCCGGAAACCGCCGTGCTCCCTCGACTCTAGGCCCTGGGGCTCGTTCTCGGGGCCAAGTTTGGTCGTAGTCGCGGCAGCAAAGGAATGAAACGAGGAGACCGCACCCACCTCATTCCTGCCTCCATCAAAAGCGTGAGAAAGGTTGAGCGACGTGGGAAGGTGGCAGGGCCTATTGCCGGGAGATGAAATGTCTGTCCGAGGGATACCAAGGATTTGCTCCTTGGCGTGGGTTTAACTCACGAGACAAATAACCCGGCAAGCATCCCCCTTTTCATTAAAAAAACATCCCACTCAGGTATAGTCCATAGAGGATGAAAAACATGAAAGAGAGGATTACAAGTTTTAGATACAGTTAAGGCCCGAAGGCTTACAAATTAAAAAGATAAGATGCCCGCAATCCCTTTCCTGTCCCTATCCTCAGGAGGCAGGTCAAGGAGGTGAAAAGGGCAGAAGGAGCACCTAGGCGAGCTACGGATGAAGGGCCTGGGTTCCCTTTCTCCATGGCAGATGAGAGAAAGGGGAGCAGAAGCTAAAGAAAAGAGAAGATGCGAGAGTGCGGGTTTCTGTGCTCCCATCCCGCTCTTTATAAAGGAGCGAGGTGGGGGCTCGGCCGCCCCGCTCAGCGAATCAAGGCACGGGAAGGGCAGGGAGTCAGGGCCAACCCGCTACCTCTGCTCGCGATGGCCCAGTTTCCCACTCCACTGTCCGTGACCCCAAGTGCATGGGAGCCGCGTGGCGGGGATGTAGAACCAAGGCGACAGATGAGGCGGCCTCGCTCCGCCCCGTGAACGCGGGGAGTGGACGTCCCGAAAACCGCGCACCGGCCCCGTCCAGTAAATGCATCACGCCCCCACACCTACCTCCGTTTAGAGAGGAGGGCGTGAACCGTCCCCATCATCGTGGCCTGGCGCATGCTTGAGGGGCTTAGCCCCGCGCACACCGCCCGCGTCACCCACGACGCCGCGTTTGACACGTGCCGTTCTGGGCGTGCGCGGTGGGAGCGGAGAGATATGCGGCGTGACCTAGGCCGCGCGTGCCCGTGCATTGTTTTGGGCCTGGCCCAACAGCGCTTGGCACCGTGTATGGCCCAGGCCCAGGGGGTCCTGTCGGTGTACTAGAGTAGGGGTACCCTAGTACCCCGAACTTGTGCACGGGCAGTCGCAGCACCCCGCGGCAAGGCTTGCCGGGTGACCGCCAAGACCCTCCGTGGTTCCCTTGAAGACCATTCAAGAACAAAGTACTCAAACCAAGGCCCCGGCAAGAGGAGCTTGCCGGGAGGGCCAACCAAGGCCCCGGCAAGAGGAGCTTGCCGGGAAGGACTACCAAGGCCCCGGCAAGAGGATCTTGCCGGGAAGAGACAAGAACCCGGCAAGAGGAGCTTGCCGGGAAGGCTACTCAAGGCATACCAAGAAAGCTTGCCGCGACGCGCCCTGCGTCCCGGAAAGATCCGGCGAGCGACAAGCTTCCGGACGCGACAAGACAACGGCCGCGGCAAGGAGCTTGCCGCGGGAAACCACCACTTCGTGCCCGCGCTCCAGCACACCTGCTAACGTGTCGCTCTGGGACTCTCCCAAGTACACGTGGCAGGAGGCCGTGCAGCTACGGGTATGTGGTGGCAAGCGGAGACGAAGTGAAGCCCATCGGGGCAAACGGTGGCACTCCTAACGGTCACCTTTTGTACTGTTTGGGAGACTCAGACAGGCATTTAATGCCCTTGTCCCCTGCCGTCAGAGTTAGGTAGGGCGCACTGTATCCACAGTAGCGGTAGCTGCACCTACCACATCCTTTTCCATTTTTACCCTTCTAAGTCTACGTTGCCACCTGTCGGTGACCCCTTGAAAGTATAAAAGGAGGCCCGGGCGTAACGTAGAGGAGGTTCGGCCAGTTCGGCTCATTGGAGACACCAGAAACACCCCCACGCTCAGTCTGGTAGCGTTGATCGCTCCTGAGCAAAGATTCAATACACACAAACAAGCAGCAGTAGGGTTTTACGCATCCGTGCGGCCCGAAGCTGGGTAAAATCGCCCGCGTGCACTGCCTCGATCCGCTCTTTGTGCGCTCTCTGCCTCCCACCGAACCAAAAGGGGCCCTGTCCCCATAGGTGTTGGTGGAATCAGCACCCCCCGAGAGCATCCTTCCATCATCCCCATGGACTCTACACTAACACATCAAGCCCCATGTGGACCCATGACAAGAGCTAGAGCACATGCAATGGAAACCGAGGTGAACTCCTTCCTAGTTGACATGCATATGGATACAAGTGGAACTTGGTTGCTACCTCACCAAAATACTCTATTCATCATTAGGTATGAAGAGGAACCCTTCCAAGCAACTGAGGAACACCCCCAAGTCCAAGGAGAAGTGACCCAAGTCACCAAGGATGAAGAACAAGCCGAACAATAGTTGGACAGGAAGTCCCAGGTGACCCCGTGCGCACGGGCCCCCGAGACCCCATGCCCATGCACTACACAGGGAGCTACGGTTGTAGCACCCCGTGTGCACGGGCCCAACTTACCCGTGCGCACGGGCCTCCTAGGATGGCCAGCTGAGAATGTTCGCCCTTCTCTCCATCTCCTTCGACCCCAAAGCTATATAAGTTATACCTAGGACCATGTTTAGGGTTAGCAAAGACATAGATGAGAATTTTAGAGCTTTACTCCTTCTACTACCTCCATTGGGGATCAGGGCCTCTTTGGAGGAGATCCACTTGTGGATATCAAGATCTCCATCTTGGAGAAGACTACCATCATCAAGATCTCATCTCCTAGGAGTGGAAGAACTTATCCATTGTATCTTTCCTTTGATTGTGTTTGTGAACTTGTGGATCTTGTGTGGCTATTCTAGTGGATGTGTAATTGGGTGTTGTTGGAGTGATTTCCTCTCTGTGTTTCTTGGTGTTCATCCTTTTCCCCCTCTAAGTGTGAAAAGATCCATCTCAGGGTTCTACCCTACAACATCTTGGTATCATGAGCAAGGTTGATTCACATCTTGGAGTCCATACCTTCCAGTTTCTAGCTTGATTTTGTTGTTTTTCGTCCTAATCCGAAAATCCCCACCAAAAATAGCCCCAAAAATTTTCTTGCAATTTGTTTGATCTTGTGAGATTTGGTTGATTTGATCCATGAATTTGGTGTTTGGCAAGTGGACCTAGCCCCCTAGCATCTTACCCACCCATCCATCCATCGAATTTGGCCTCAACTTTGGAAATCACCACGGATCGGGAGCATTTCGGCCGCTCGCAGAGAACCCCGTGCACACGGGCCATCGGGACACCATGCACATGGGTCTCACTTACCTCGTGCGCACGGACTATCTAGGGACTTTCAGCGATTTTCTGTTTGCTTCATTTTGGTTCACCGTCACCACTTGTGTTCTTCCGCACCATTTCACGTGGTTGTTTGAGTTTTGGGTCGCAGTTTCTCTCGTGTCCTAAGGTGTTTTGGCTACTTAGGCGCGATTCGACGTCATCATCACCGCCACTCGACCATTGACTCGGACTCCACATCGGCTTTGACCAACATCACCTTCATATCAACCATAAACAAGGACAGTAACCTCGACGACGCCTTTGTGCCACCCTTGCCATTACTTTGATAGCTTCGACCCTCTTTTGCATAGCTTACCCATCGAGACTAGCTTGTTGAGTATTGCAGGGCCACATCTAAGTGCACCATTAGTGTTACGTATCTCCCGTGCAAATACTACTTGTTATCTCGCATTATGGCTTGCATATCTAGCATTGTGGTATAGTAAAAAAAAGACAGAAAAGCTTTTAAGAAAAAGAGAAGATAAGCAAAGAGCTTATAAGCAATAGCATCAAGCCTCATAGCATAGTTACTTCACCTTGGTCACTACATACATAAGCATACTTGGGATAGTGAGATGACTCGTTTCTCTATTAGGTTGGTGCACTCGTGTATCTAGCCCATTAGAGCAATCGAGCTAGCGTCTCTCTTGTATCCGTACAACAAGAGCATTTTCCATGGTTCCACATCTTAGAGCTCACCCCTTGGTTGTGCGGATCCCATCTATCTTTCGTGTGTGTGTTCCTAGTGTTATCCTTGGGTTTGATCTATTTGCCTTATTTGCCATTTGTGAATCTTCTCAACTTTATCAGCATATTGACTAGCATTTGCTTGAATTATTTGTGCCACTTCCTAACCGAGCTCCGCCATAAGCCATTTACTTGTAGGTGTGAGAAACAATACATGGTACCAATTCTCCTATTATAGCATCACGTGGGATCGTACTTGTTACATCCACAATCTTCAGAAAAGGTAACTTTGGTTTCTCTCATTTTCCTACTCACCTCCACTTTCACATGATGGATAGGCCAAGTTCTTCTACCAACCCACTCTTCATCGATCAAGACGATGATATGACCTCCTACATCACCAAGCAACACCTCTTTGGTGCACAACAAGCTTTGCATCAAGAACAACAAGGAATGAGCGACCGCATCGACCATCTCCCACCGACTTACGCCTCTTCGAGCAACGTATAAGGGACTACTTCGACAACAAGCTCGACGAAGAAAAACAAGAGAGCAATGCAAGAATGGACAAGATTCGTGCCTTGTTGGTCCACTCTGCTACCTCATCGTCCTACTCAAGACGGAGCCACTCGAGTTGACACTCTGATGACACCATCTCTGGCTCAAGTACTCCGACATCTAAGACTCTTCGACAAGCCGCGCACCAAGACCGTCAAGATAACCGCAATCGTCTTCATGGCATCGACCCTCAAGAGAAACTTCTAACACAAGAAAGGCACCGCCACCGCCACAAAGAGGAAGATCGGGCGCGCCAACACCAATACGACCAAGATGCCGAGGCGGCCCGTCTACAACAATAATGGCGTGAAGCTCAAGCACTTGAGGTTCAACGTGCCCTCCAAGACGCTAATTGCACTTTCGCCGACCGTAACAGACAAACGCAAGAACAAGAAGAAGCACTTCGAGAAGAAATGCAAGAGAGGAACTATAAAGCAAGAGTACACCGACAAGTTCCTCAAGCTCCTCGTCAAGAACTCCAGGTCCGCCAAGAGAAAAAAGATAATGGGAATCCTCCTCGCCAAGAAAAATACCAAGCGGAGCAAGTACGTGAAGATCCTCTTCCATGACAAGAGCGACATCAACACCGTCACTATGACGAGGAACTCCGCTATGGCAAGCTCAAGTTCACCATGACCAAGTTCTCCGGAAGCAACGATCCCGAGGAGTACCTATCATGGGCATTGAAAGTCGACAAGATATTTCGTCTTCACAACTACGACGAAGAAAAGAAGATTGCCATGGCATCCCTCGAGTTTCAAGACTATGTCCTCATTTGGTGGGCACAAGTGATCGAGTGACAGCAAGAGCAAGGCGAACCACCCATCACATCTTGGACACAAATGAAAGACATCATGCGAGCCCGCTTCGTGTCAACATACTACATAAGAGATCTCTTCAAGAAGTTGCAACTCCTCAAACAAGGCACGACGACGGTGGAAGAATACTATCAAGAAATGGATATTGCCATGATACGAGCCAATGTCAAAGAAGATGATGAGCAAACAGTAGCACGCTTCTTGAATGGCCTCAACCACCCAATATGGAAGATCGCCGACTTCCAACCTTACTCCAACCTTCTCGAGCTCATTCACCAAGCGACCAAGGCAGAACGGCAAGTACAAGAAGACTTCAAGTACGCCAAGTACTCATCCAAGACCTATGGCTCATACACTCAAGCTACTACTACTACGACTTCAACACCTCCTACCTCGACTAGAGCATAACTAAGTACCGGCGACAAGTCAAGCTTCAAGCAAGCAACACCTTCCGCGACTCGCCCCCGGCAAGCAACTACGAGAACAATACGTCTTCTTTGGCACCACCAGATGATCCCGTCAAGACAAGTTCTATCAAGTGCTTCACATGTGGTGGCTGTGGACACAAGTCCTTCCAATGCATCAACAAGCGAATGATGATCGCCAATGATGATGGCATGTACGACTCAACGAGTGAAGATGAGATGTAAGTTATCGAACATGTTGCCATGCACCGTCAAGTGAACGATGACGAGGATGCTCAAGTCTATTGGGACAATGACTCAAGCCCAGCTCTCATGGTCTCCAAGGTCTTGACGCTCCAAAACCATCAAGACAAAGACCAATGGTGTCACGTCTTCCACGCCAAGGCCGGCATCAATGGGAGCTCTGTGAAGGTCATCATTGATGGAGGGAGTTGCCACAACTCGGCAAGTGAAGTGCTATGTCACAAGCTGCAATTGGTCAATAAGAAGCATCCTCTCCCCTACAAGGTTCAATGGCTAAGCGACTCCGGCACGATTCAAGTGGAGCACACCGTGCATGTTTCTTTCATGATCGGTGCCTACGAGGATACCATCGAGTGTGACGTGGTTCCTATGTCCATGTGACATCTTCTCTTGGGAAGACCTTGGCAATTCGACCGCGGCGTCATCCACAATGGAATAAAAAACCATTATAGCTTCAAAATGAAGGGCACGAAGTTCGTGCTATGACCTATGTCTCCAAACCAAGTGATCACCGACAAGAAAGCATCCACCCATCATGGAGAGACTAGTGAGAAAATGAACCACCAATAAAAGAGTGAGCGCCAAAAGCCACAATTGAGCGACTCTTCGCCACGAGAGAAAAACCTAATCCTCTTCGCCACAAAAAGAGAGATGAGAGAAGTGTGTGAGAACCCCTCGAGTGTCATCCACTACGTCCTAGTGTGCAAAGATGAGGTGGCAAAGACTAACACTCCTAATCCTCTTCCTCTAGTGTTGTCTAACTTGTTGCAGGAATTCGCGGATGTCTTTCCCGATGAGCTACCCCCCGGTCTCCCTCCTCTACGTGGCATCGAACATCGGATTGACCTCATCCCCGGTGCACCTCTTCCTAACAAGGCTCCATACCACGTCAACCCCGAAGAAACAAAAGAAATACAAAGGCAAGTACAACATATCCTAGATCATGGACATGTGCGTGAAAGTTTGAGTCCTTCTGTCGTACCGGCCATTCTTGTGCCAAAACGAGACGCTGGCTTTCGCATGTGTTCCGTGTAGACCTATCAATGCTATCACCGTTAGCTATAGGCATCCCATCCCACGCCTTGACGATATGCTAGATGAACTTAGCGGTTCCACTACTTTCTCAAAAATTGATCTTAAAAGTGGTTACTATCAAACCCGCATACAAGAGGGTGATGAATGGAAAACCGCTTTCAAAGCAAAGTTTGGTTTGTATGAGTGGTTATGCCTGCCTATGGGTCTATCGGAAGCACCCAGTACTTTCATGTGCCTTATGCATTATGTGCTTTGTGCTTACATTGGTGTGTTTGTTGTAGTTTACTTTGATGACATTCTTGTGTTTAGCAAATCCCTCAAAGAGCATGTGAATCATAAAAGAACGTCTCAATGCTAATATGGATAAATGCACTTTTGGTGTTCACAAGATCATTTTCTTGGGCTTTGTTGTGTCTTCCAAGGGAGTTCATGTAGATGAGTCAAAAATTGAAGCTATTAATACTTGGCCCCAACCCACTAATTTGCAACAAGCGCATAGTGTTCTTGGTTTAGTGGGATTTTATCATCGCTTTGTGAAAGACTTTAGCACTATTGCCGCACCATTCCATTCTTTGGGTAAGAAAAACGCACCTTTTGTTTGGGGACCATCTCAATCTACCGCATTTGATGAGCTAAAATCTTTGCTTACACATGCCCCAATTCTTGCATTACCCGATTTCACCAAAACTTTTGAGGTTCATTATGATGCTAGCGATCATGGAATTGGTGGAGTTTTGATGCAAGAAAAGCGAGCCGTTGCATACTTTAGCGAAAAACTTTTCGGTGCTCAACTTAACTATCCTATATATGACAAAGAATTGTATGCTTTAGTGTGAGTTTTGCATGTTTCGGAGCAATATCATCGCCCACATGAATTTGTCATACATACTGATCATGAGACACTTTAGTACCTAAAAGGTCAAACCAAGTTGACTATTGGGCATGATAAATGGAGTGAATTTATTGAGTCTTTTCCTTATGTGATCAAGTACATTAAAGGCAAAGACAACATTGTCACGGATGCTCTTTCCCGCATGTGCATGCTTGTTACTACACTTGAGTTAAATGTGATTGGCTTTGAGAATATTAAAGATCTTTATGCGAATGATCCTTCTTTTGTGCTTCCTTATGCTAAATTTCTTACTCACACTTTGTCGCCGTCCTGGATATGGGGGTATCCAGCCCTGCCTGCCTGCGGCCCACCACGTGGCTCCATCGATGGCCTGGTACGACCCAACTTAAGCATCAACAACACAAGGCCCTCACGAGGGGCCAAGCCTCGCGAGGCTGACCACGCCAAGACCCCCGAGGGGATTGGCCTCCTCAGGCTGGCTCCCGAGGAGCGGAGAGTTCTATGCAAGGTATACCTCACGATGCTCAACTGACGTGAGCCATGGCGACCAAGGCCAGGCGGGCACAGAGCGCAGGTTTCCTCTTCGGTGCAAAGAGGGCGGGCCGTGGGCGCGGAGTCCCGAGGAATCAGCCAAAGGTTTCCATTTTGGTGCAACTAGACCAAGACCGCTAGGACAGTAGGACAGAGGTCATCGACGAGCCCACTGCAGCGTCACAACCAAAGGCTTTTCGCAGGAGAAGACTACTTTGGTCAGGATAAGCTGTACTACTTGTGCCCTTTCAAATCGGGCCGTTGTGGGATCCCTTCCCGCCAACATTTGGAAGAGGACCAAGGCCACTATAAATAGGACTAGCCACGACCATAGAGGCAAGACAAGCCGAACTAGCTCGCACCTCACCAGCTCCCTCGAGCTCAAGAACACCTCACCTCCTGAGTCCAGTTCATCCACTATACTAGTTCATCCTCAGCCCTCCGAGGCAATCCATCAAAACGCTGGAGTAGGGTATTACACCGCAAGGTGGCCCGAACTAGGATAAATCGCTGTGTCCCTTTGTCTCTTCGAGCTTGTCATGCTAGGCTTAGGAGTATCACGATTAGGCAGGCTGGGTAGGTTGACATCTCCGCACGCACCCTAGAGTTCGAACCTCTCAAGGGTTTGCGGAACCCGTAATCTGACATTTGGTGCGCCAGGTAGGGGTGCATCAGATCCTCTCTTCCGCCGACCGGTCCTCCGCCACTCCAATGCCTCCATGGCCGATGCATGCCGAGCTCGTGCCAAGCGTCGGGCCGCAGTCGCCGCTCGTGTTGCTCAGACGGCTCCGGTGGGCGATGGTTGTGCCCGCCGCGCTCCGTCTCTGGTGGCCAATGCTGCCACGGGCCTTGTCGGCCACGAGTAGCAAGCTTAATCACTGCACCCGTCGGTGCATCGCGACGGGCACACCGCTACTCCGTCACTGACGCCAACAGCTTCATCCTCCCACGCGCGTCGCGGCCAGGCAGACGCGGAGGCCGCTCTGCTCATGGCGCGAGAGCTCCTTCGCTACCACTCGGTTGGTGACCTCTACGAGGAGTGGCTTGAGTGGATCGTTGAGTTCGTCAGCATGGCGCATGGGGGCTTCGCCGATCCGGCTCGCTCACTGCCTCAGCAGCCGCCTGCAGCGGGCGACGTGGCGCACGGGGCTCCTCCAGCACCTCCGGCATAGGGCGCCATCATTGGGCCAAGGCGTGCGGCACCACGGCGCGACCCACCATGCCCTGCGCCAGCTCGGGAGGACATGAGCTACCAGGTGGTGCAGCAACGTCAAGGAGAAGTGCGCATACTTCCAGCACCCCAGCACCAGGCCCGCGTACCACCGCAGGAGGTGGCGGTGCGCGTGCACCAGGACCAGTTTCCACCCCCTCGACGACCTCCAGTGGCCACGGCAGGATGTTGCGTGTTCACCCCGGAGCTCCGCAACATCGTCTGGCCAAGCAAGTTCAAGCCTGACCTGCGTCCACGCTTCGATGGCACCGCCAACACCACCTAGTTCCTACAGCTCTACAAGCTGAGAATTGAGGCGGCCAGTGGCGATGAGAAGATCATGGCAAACTGGTTTCCCATGGACCTCAAGGATGGCACGCGTTCTTGGCTCCTGAACCTACTTGAGGGGTCAGTTTCTTCCTAGGAGGAGATGCACAGCCGCTTCATCGCCAACTTCCAGGGCACTCGCAACCGTCCGTCAGCCGCGGGTGACCTGCGTCGCATCAAGCAACAACTTGGAGAGACCCTGCAGAAGTATATCCAGTGCTTTAACAATGTTCGCCTCAAGATCCCCAAGGTGTCAGACAAGGCCATCATTTTAGCATTCACTGATGGCGTTTGTGATGTCAAGATGAAGGAGGAGCTCGCTATCCATGAGGATCTCTGCACAACTCTAGATATGTTCAACATGGAGAGCAAGTGTGTGAGGGCTGAGGAAGGGCGCCTCTCCCTCCTCGACCTCCCCGATGTTGATCCAAAAGACAATAAGGCCAAGACCAAGGACGTGAAGCGCAAGGGGCCGGACGTGCTTGCTGCTAAACCAGAGACAAAGCGCGGCTACGACCACCCTGAGTCATCCAAGAGCAATTGGCCATTCTGCATTTTCCACAATGTGCACACCCACAACACCAACGACTGTCAGGAGCTTAGGGCTCTCCATGATGGGCGTGAAGGAAATATGCCCTAGAGGCAATAATAAAGTTATTATTTATTTCCTTATAATCATGATAAATGTTTATTATTCATGCTAAAATTGTATTTACCGGAAACATAATACATGTGTGAATACATAGACAAACATAGTGTCACTAGTATGCCTCTACTTGACTAGCTCGTTAATCAAAGATGGTTATGTTTCCTAACCATGAAACAAAGAGTTGTTATTTGATTAACGAGGTCACATCATTAGTAGAATGATCTGATTGACATGACCCATTCCATTAGCTTAGCACCCGATCGTTTAGTATGTTGCTATTGCTTTCTTCATGACTTATACATGTTCCTATGACTATGAAATTATGCAACTCCCGTTTACCGGAGGAACACTTTGGGTACTACCAAACGTCACAACGTAACTGGGTGATTATAAAGGAGTACTACAGGTGTCTCCAATGGTCGATGTTGGGTTGGCGTATTTCGAGATTAGGATTTGTCACTCCGATTGTTGGAGAGGTATCTCTGGGCCCTCTCGGTAATACACATCACATAAGCCTTGCAAGCATTACAACTAATACGTTAGTTGTGAGATGATGTATTACGGAACGAGTAAAGAGACTTGCCGGTAACGAGATTGAACTAGGTATTGGATACCGACGATCGAATCTCGGGCAAGTAACATACCGATGACAAAGGGAACAACGTATGTTGTTATGCGGTCTGACCGATAAAGATCTTCGTAGAATATGTAGGAGCCAATATGGGCATCCAGGTCCCGCTATTGGTTATTGACCAGAGACGTGTCTCGGTCATGTCTACATTGTTCTCGAACCCGTAGGGTCCGCACGCTTAAGGTTACGATGACAGTTATATTATGAGTTTATGCATTTTGATGTACCGAAGGTTGTTCGGAGTCCCGGATGTGATCACGGACATGACGAGGAGTCTCGAAATGGTCGAGACATAAAGATTGATATATTGGAAGTCTATGTTTGGACATCGGAAGTGTTCCGGGTGAAATCGGGATTTTACCGGGTTACCGGGAGGTTACCGGAACCCCCCGGGAGCCATATGGGCCATCATGGGCCTTAGTGGAAAGGAGAAAGGGGCAGCCCAAGGGGGCTGCGCGCCTCCCCCCTTCCCCTAGTCCTATTAGGACTAGGAGAGGTGGCCGGCCACCCCTCTCCCTCTTTCCCCCTTGGGAATCCTAGTTGGAATAGGATTGGGGGGGAGTCCTACTCCCGGTAGGAGTAGGACTCCTCCTGCGCCTCTCCCTCTTGGCCGGCGCACCCTCCCCCCTTGGCTCCTTTATATACGGAGGCAGGGGCACCTCTAAACACACAAGTTGACACAAGTTGATCCACGTGATCGATTGCTTAGCCGTGTGCGGTGCCCCCTGCCACCATATTCCTCGATAATACTGTAGCGGAGTTTAGGCGAAGCCCTGCTGCTGTAGTTCATCAAGATCGTCACCACGCCGTCGTGCTGACGAAACTCTTCCCCGACACTTTGCTGGATCGGAGTCCGGGGATCGTCATCGAGCTGAACGTGTGCTCGAACTCGGAGGTGCCGTAGTTTCGGTGCTTGATCGGTTGGATCGTGAAGACGTACGACTACTTCCTCTACGTTGTGTCATCGCTTCCGCAGTCGGTCTGCGTTGGGTACGTAGACAACACTCTCCTCTCGTTGCTATGCATCACATGATCCTGTGTGCGCGTAGGAAATTTTTTGAAATTACTACGAAACCCAACAGTGGTATCAGAGCCTAGGTTATTGATGTTGATGTTATATGCATGAGTAGAACACAAGTAAGTTGTGGACGATACAAGTCATACTGCCTACCAGCATGTCATACTTTGGTTCGGCGGTATTGTTGGACGAGACGACCCGGACCAACCTTACGCGTACGCTTACGCGAGACCGGTTCCCTCGACGTGCTTTGCACAGAGATGGCTTGCGGGCGACTGCCTCTCCAACTTTAGTTGAACCAAGTATGGCTACGCCCGGTCCTTGCGAAGGTTAAAACGGAGTCTATTTGACAAACTATCGTTGTGGTTTTGATGCGTAGGTGAGATTGGTTCTTACTTAAGCCCGTAGCAGCCACGTAAAAACATGCAACAACAAAGTAGAGGACGTCTAACTTGTTTTTGCAGGGCATGTTGTGATGTGATATGGTCAAGGCATGATGCTGAATTTTATTGTATGAGATGATCATGTTTTGTAAACAAGTTATCGGCAACTGGCAGGAGCCATATGGTTGTCGCTTTATTGTATGCAATGCAATCGCGATGTAATGCTTTACTTTATTACTAAACGGTAGTGATAGTCGTGGAAGCATAAGATTGGCGAGACGACAACGATGCTACGATGGAGATCAAGGTGTCGCGCCGGTGACGATGGTGATCATGACGGTGCTTCGGAGATGGAGATCACAAGCACAAGATGATGATGGCCATATCATATCACTTATATTGATTGCATGTGATGTTTATCCTTTTATGCATCTTATCTTGCTTTGATTGACGGTAGCATTATAAGATGATCTCTCACTAAATTATCAAGAAGTGTTCTCCCTGAGTATGCACCGTTGCCAAAGTTCGTCGTGCCCAGACACCACGTGATGATCGGGTGTGATAAGCTCTACGTCCATCTACAACGGGTGCAAGCCAGTTTTGCACACGCAGAATACTCAGGTTAAACTTGACGAGCCTAGCATATGCAGATATGGCCTCGGAACACGGAGACCGAAAGGTCGAGCGTGAATCATATAGTAGATATGATCAACATAACGATGTTCACCATTGAAAACTACTCCATCTCACGTGATGATCGGTTATGGTTTAGTTGATTTGGATCACGTGATCACTTAGAGGATTAGAGGGATGTCTATCTAAGTGGGAGTTCTTTAGTAATATGATTAATTGAACTTAAAATTTATCATGAACTTAGTCCCAGATAGATGGCTCGTGCTGTTGTTCCGTTAAAATTTTAATGCGTTCCTTGAGAAAGCAAAGTTGAAAGATGATGGTAGCAATTACACGGACTGGGTCCGTAACTTGAGGATTATCCTCATTGCTGCACAGAAGAATTACGTCCTGGAAGCACCGCTGGGTGCCAGGCCTGCTGCTGGAGCAACGCCAGATGTTATGAACGTCTGGCAGAGCAAAGCTGATGACTACTCAATAGTTCAGTGTGCCATGCTTTACGGCTTAGAATCGGGACTTCAACGACGTTTTGAACGTCATGGAGCATATGGGATGTTCCAGGAGTTGAAGTTAATATTTCAAGCAAATGCCCGGATTGAGAGATATGAAGTCTCCAATAAGTTCTATAGCTGCAAGATGGAGGAGAACAGTTCTGTCAGTGAGCATATACTCAAAATGTCTGGGTATAATAATCACTTGATTCAATTGGGAGTTAATCTTCCGGATGATTGCGTCATCGACAGAATTCTCCAATCACTGCCACCAAGCTACAAGAGCTTCGTGATGAACTATAATATGCAAGGGATGAACAAGACTATTCCCGAGCTCTTCGCAATGCTGAAAGCTGCGGAGGTAGAAATCAAAAAGGAGCATCAAGTGTTGATGGTTAACAAAACCACTAGTTTCAAGAAAAAGGGCAAAGGAAAGAAGAAAGGGAACTTCAAGAAGAACAGCAAGCCAGTTGCTGCTCAAGATAAGAAACCCAAATCTGGACCTAAGCCTGAAACTGAGTGCTTCTACTGCAAGCAGACTGGTCACTGGAAGCGGAACTGCCCCAAGTATTTGGCGGATAAGAAGGATGGCAAGGTGAACAAAGGTATATATGATATACATGTTATTGATGTGTACCTTACTAGAGCTCGCAGTAGCACCTGAGTATTTGATACTGGTTCTGTTGCTAATATTTGCAACTCGAAACAGGGACTACAGAATAAGCGGGCACTGGCAAAGGACGAGGTGATGATGCGCGTGGGAAACGGTTCCAAAGTCGATGTGATCGCGGTCGGCACGCTACCTCTACATCTACCTTCGGGATTAATATTAGACCTAAATAATTGTTATTTGGTGCCAGCGTTGAGCATGAACATTATATCTGGATCTTGTTTAATGCGAGACGGTTATTCATTTAAATCAGAGAATAATGGTTGTTCTATTTATATGAGTAATATCTTTTATGGTCATGCACCCTTGAAGAGTGGTCTATTCTTACTGAATCTCGATAGTAGTAATACACATATTCATAATGTTGAAACCAAAAGATGCAGAGTTGATAATGAAAGTGCAACTTATTTGTGGCACTGTCGTTTAGGTCATATCGGTGTAAAACGCATGAAGAAACTCCATACTAATGGACTTTTGGAACCACTTGATTATGAATCACTTGGTACTTGCGAACCGTGCCTCATGGGCAAGATGACTAAAACACCGTTCTCCGGTACTATGGAGAGAGCAACAGATTTGTTGGAAATCATACATACCGATGTATGTGGTCCGATGAATATTGAGGCTCGTGGCGGATATTGTTATTTTCTCACCTTCACAGATGATTTGAGCAGATATGGATATATCTACTTAATGAAGCATAAGTCTGAAACATTTGAAAAGTTCAAAGAATTTCAGAGTGAAGTTGAAAATCATCGTAACAAGAAAATAAAGTTTCTACGATCTGATCGTGGAGGAGAATATTTGAGTTACGAGTTTGGTGTACATTTGAAAAACTGTGGAATAGTTTCACAACTCACGCCACCGGGAACACCACAGCGCAATGGTGTGTCCGAACGTCGTAATCGTACTTTACTAGATATGGTGCGATCTATGATGTCTCTTACAGATTTACCGATATCATTTTGGGGTTATGCTTTAGAGACGGCCGCATTCACGTTAAATAGGGCACCATCAAAATCCGTTGAGACGACGCCTTATGAACTATGGTTTGGCAAGAAACCAAAGTTGTCGTTTCTTAAAGTTTGGGGCTGCGATGCTTATGTGAAAAAGCTTCAACCTGATAAGCTCGAACCCAAATCGGAGAAATGTGTATTCATAGGATACCCAAAGGAAACTGTTGGGTACACCTTCTATCACAGATCCGAAGGCAAAACATTCGTTGCTAAGAATGGATCATTTCTAGAGAAGGAGTTTCCCTCGAAAGAAGTGAGTGGGAGGAAAGTAGAACTTGACGAGGTAACTGTACCTGCTCCCTTACTGGAGAGTAGTTCATCACAGAAAACTGTTTCAGTGACACCTACACCGGTTAGTGAGGAAGCCAATGATAATGATCATGAAACTTCAGATCAAGATACTACTGAACCACGTAGATCACCCAGAGTAAGATCCGCGCCAGAGTGGTACGGAAATCCTGTTCTGGAAGTCATGCTACTAGATCATGATGAACCTACGAACTATGAAGAAGCGATGGTGAGCCCAGATTCCGCAAAGTGGCTTGAAGCCATGAAATCTGAGATGGGATCCATGTATGAGAACAAAGTATGGACTTTGGTTGACTTGCCCGATGATCGGCAAGCAATTGAGAATAAATGGATCTTTAAGAAGAAGACTGACGCTGATGGTAATGTTACTGTCTACAAAGCTCGACTCGTCGCAAAAGGTTTTCGACAAGTTCAAGGGACTGACTACGATGAGACCTTCTCACCCGTAGCGATGCTTAAGTCCGTCCGAATCATGTTAGCGATTGCCGCATTTTATGATTATGAAATTTGGCAGATGGATGTCAAAACTGCATTCCTAAATGGATTTCTGGAAGAAGAGTTGTATATGATGCAACCAGAAGGTTTTGTCGATCCAAAGGGAGCTAACAAAGTGTGCAAACTCCAGCGATCCATTTATGGACTGGTGCAAGCCTCTCGGAGTTGGAATAAACGTTTTGATAGTGTGATCAAAGCATTTGGTTTTATACAGACTTTCGGAGAAGCCTGTATTTACAAGAAAGTGAGTGGGAGCTCTGTAGCATTTCTGATATTATATGTGGATGACATATTACTGATTGGAAATGATATAGAATTTCTGGATAGCATAAAGGGATACTTGAATAAAAGTTTTTCAATGAAAGACCTCGGTGAAGCTGCTTACATATTAGGCATTAAGATCTATAGAGATAGATCAAGACGCTTAATTGGACTTTCACAAAGCACATACCTTGACAAAATTTTGAAGAAATTCAAAATGGATCAAGCGAAGAAAGGGTTCTTGCCTGTGTTACAAGGTGTGAAATTGAGTAAGACTCAATGCCCGACCACTGCAGAAGATAGAGAGAATATGAAAGATGTTCCCTATGCATCTGCCATAGGCTCTATCATGTATGCAATGCTGTGTACCAGACCTGATGTGTGCCTTGCTATAAGTTTAGCAGGGAGGTACCAAAGTAATCCAGGAGTGGATCACTGGACAGCGGTCAAGAACATCCTGAAATACCTGAAAAGGACTAAGGATATGTTTCTCGTATATGGAGGTGACAAAGAGCTCATCGTAAAAGGTTACGTTGATGCAAGCTTTGACACTGATCCGGACGATTCTAAATCGCAAACCGGATACGTGTTTACATTAAACGGAGGAGCTGTCAGTTGGTGCAGTTCTAAACAAAGCGTCGTAGCGGGATCTACATGTGAAGCGGAATACATAGCTGCTTCGGAAGCAGCAAATGAAGGAGTCTGGATGAAGGAGTTCATATCCGATCTAGGTGTCATACCTAGTGCATCGGGTCCAATGAAAATCTTTTGTGACAATACTGGTGCAATTGCCTTAGCAAAGGAATCCAGATTTCACAAAAGGACCAAACACATCAAGAGACGCTTCAACTCCATCCGGGATCTAGTCCAGGTGGGAGACATAGAGATTTGCAAGATACATACGGATCTGAATGTTGCAGACCCGTTGACTAAGCCTCTTCCACGAGCAAAACATGATCAGCACCAAGGCTCCATGGGTGTTAGAATCATTACAGTGTAATCTAGATTATTGACTCTAGTGCAAGTGGGAGACTGAAGGAAATATGCCCTAGAGGCAATAATAAAGTTATTATTTATTTCCTTATAATCATGATAAATGTTTATTATTCATGCTAAAATTGTATTTACCGGAAACATAATACATGTGTGAATACATAGACAAACATAGTGTCACTAGTATGCCTCTACTTGACTAGCTCGTTAATCAAAGATGGTTATGTTTCCTAACCATGAAACAAAGAGTTGTTATTTGATTAACGAGGTCACATCATTAGTAGAATGATCTGATTGACATGACCCATTCCATTAGCTTAGCACCCGATCGTTTAGTATGTTGCTATTGCTTTCTTCATGACTTATACATGTTCCTATGACTATGAGATTATGCAACTCCCGTTTACCGGAGGAACACTTTGGGTACTACCAAACGTCACAACGTAACTGGGTGATTATAAAGGAGTACTACAGGTGTCTCCAATGGTCGATGTTGGGTTGGTGTATTTCGAGATTAGGATTTGTCACTCCGATTGTTGGAGAGGTATCTCTGGGCCCTCTCGGTAATACACATCACATAAGCCTTGCAAGCATTACAACTAATATGTTAGTTGTGAGATGATGTATTACGGAACGAGTAAAGAGACTTGCCGGTAATGAGATTGAACTAGGTATTGGATACCGACGATCGAATCTCGGGCAAGTAACATACCGATGACAAAGGGAACAACGTATGTTGTTATGCGGTCTGACTGATAAAGATCTTCGTAGAATATGTAGGAGCCAATATGGGCATCCAGGTCCTGCTATTGGTTATTGACCAGAGACGTGTCTCGGTCATGTCTACATTGTTCTCGAACCCGTAGGGTCCGCACGCTTAAGGTTACGATGACAGTTATATTATGAGTTTATGCATTTTGATGTACCGAAGGTTGTTCGGAGTCCCGGATGTGATCACGGACATGACGAGGAGTCTCGAAATGGTCGAGACATAAAGATTGATATATTGGAAGTCTATGTTTGGACATCGGAAGTGTTCCGGGTGAAATCGGGATTTTACCAGGTTACCGGGAGGTTACCGGAACCCCCCGGGAGCCATATGGGCCATCATGGGCCTTAGTGGAAAGGAGAAAGGGGCAGCCCAAGGGGGCTGCGCGCCTCCCCCCTTCCCCTAGTCCTATTAGTACTAGGAGAGGTGGCCGGCCACCCCTCTCCCTCTTTCCCCCTTGGGAATCCTAGTTGGAATAGGATTGGGGGGGAGTCCTACTCCCGGTAGGAGTAGGACTCCTCCTGCGCCTCTCCCTCTTGGCCGGCGCACCCTCCCCCCTTGGCTCCTTTATATACGGAGGCAAGGGCACCTCTAAACACACAAGTTGACACAAGTTGATCCACGTGATCGATTGCTTAGCCGTGTGCGGTGCCCCCTGCCACCATATTCCTCGATAATACTGTAGCGGAGTTTAGGCGAAGCCCTGCTGCTGTAGTTCATCAAGATCGTCACCACGCCGTCGTGCTGACGAAACTCTTCCCCGACACTTTGCTGGATCGGAGTCCGGGGATCGTCATCGAGCTGAACGTGTGCTCGAACTCGGAGGTGCCGTAGTTTCGGTGCTTGATCGGTTGGATCGTGAAGACGTACGACTACTTCCTCTATGTTGTGTCATCGCTTCCGCAGTCGGTCTGCGTTGGGTACGTAGACAACACTCTCCTCTCGTTGCTATGCATCACATGATCCTGTGTGCGCGTAGGAAATTTTTTGAAATTACTACGAAACCCAACAGGGCGCCTCGGTCGGCGCCCCGAGCGCAACGATCGAGGCTATGGCCGTGGAGGCGGCCGAGGCGGAGGACGCTGGGAGGGACGCGACCACCATCAGGAGTGGCATGACCAGCCTCGTGAGTACCGCTGGCAAGGCCAGGCTCGCGAGGGAGCCTGGAGGGAGCAGCCTCGTGAGGAGCGTCCTCAGGGCAACGCAGCACTGCCTCCTGTGCCTCCACCGCCAAGAAGGAACAACGATCACCACAAGGATGAGGGGGCGGGGGGCTTCCAGGGGCCTTGAGCCATCGCCTGCATCTTGGGATGCTCATAGGCCCCGGCTTCCCACTGCGTCTTCAAGCAGCTCGCACATGAGGTGAATGCAGCGATCCCCAAGCCCGAAGCAACTCGCCCTCTCAGGTGGTCCAAGTGCGTCATCACCTTCAGCTCCTCAGACCACCTCAAGTGTGTGGCCACTGCTGGCGTGCTCCCTATGCTCTACTCCCCCGTCATCAGCAATGTGGTCGTCACCAAGACTCCCATTGATGGTAGAGCAGGGCTCAATGTTCTGTCTGTTCAGACGTTTGACAGGCTCCAAGTGCCATACTTCCAGCTTCACCCAACCAAGCCATTTTCAGGAGTGACCGACGATTCTACACACCCGATAGGGCAGGTCTGCCTTCCTGTCACCTTCGGCGAGCTCAACAACTACTGCACCGAGCTCATCGACTTCGACGTCACCAACATCCGCCTACCCTACAATGTCATCCTAGGGTACCCAGCACTTGCCAAGTTCATGGCAGCTACGCACCACGGCTACAACATCCTCAAGATGCCAGGAAGCAGCGGCGTCATCACGATCACGTGCCAAGAGAAGGATGCGGTGAACAACCTCGAGCGCGTCTTCCAGGATGCAACGGTCGAGAATCCTGAGGACGAGGACGGCGCCCTCCCTCCTGAGGTCGCCCCCAAGACAAAGAAGCAACAGCTAGAATAGGGGCCTCGTGAAGGAGCATTGCTCGAGGATGCCACGCTGAGCCTCGCGTCCCTGGACGCGACACCTTCACCCATCGCATAGGAAGGCGCGCCCGGTGCCCCTCTCAGGTTGGGCTCGAGGGCTCTCCATGGGAGGGCCTCCAACCTAGCCAAGGTCGCGAGGGAGGCGCTTGGGCACCATGTGGAGGCGCTCTTCAGAGCATGCTTCCCAGGAGAAGGCAGCAGGCGGGAGCCGCCAGGTGGTTAGGAGTTCATCAGCAAGGCAATCGAGGAGATTGAAGAAACAAGGGTTCTGCTAGGTGATCGTCGCCTACCGCGAGGCACAGCTCACTGCCCCGGCGAGGGTAAGGAGTTCCCCGTCTCCATCGACATCCCCGGGCTCAATAGGGCCACGTCTCGGCAGCTCATCTATCCATCTCGTGTCGTCCGATGCGAGGGTCCACCTCACAGCTACGTCTGCATGCCCTTCGGTCTGCCGGGCGCGGCTGTGGTGTTCCAGCGCTGCATGAGGGATGCCCTGGTGGCCCGTGATGCCAGGCATCAGGCGATCCTGGCGGAGATGGAGGAGCACCTTCAGGAGCCTCCCGAGCCTCGGCACCAGAGCGACTCATGAGGAACGACTTCGGCACCGCGCGTTTTTGGCTACTTCAACACCTCTTTAGCGACGGTACCAGGTGATATCTCTCTAGTTTGTTCAATTTGGGGCCGCCCCTCGGGCTATGTCATCCCCAGTTCATGTGGGTCCGTCCCTGTGGCATGCATCCCTTTTGCATCTATCAGAGCTACCTTTAAATTATTGACTGCCTGACCGGCGCTTCGTCGATAAGAACATCTCGCGCCCTTGCGAGCCCTCCTGCGTCCGCCTCATGATTAAGGACTGGCACGCGCCCTTGCGAACCAGGATAAACCGTTGTGTCTCTTTGTCTCTTCGAGCTTGTCGCGTTAGTCTTAGGAGGATCGCGAGTAGGCAGGTTGGGTAGGTTGAGATCTGTGCACGCACCCCAGAGTTCAAACCTCTCAAGGGTTTGTGGAACCCGTAATCCGACACACTTGTTGCAAGCACTTTTATCTTAAAGATGGCTACCTTATGCAAGCTAACAAGCTTTGCATACCCGAGTCTTCTCTTCGTTTGTTGCTTTTGCAAGAAGATCATGGAGGTGGAAGCATGGGACATTTTGGACGCGACAAGACATTTGCCATAGTCTCCTTCAAGTACTTTTGGCCAAAGATGTTTCATGACATGGCACGCTTCACCAACAAATGCTCTGCATGTCGCAAAGCTAAGTGAAAAGTTCAATCTCTTGGTTTACATATGCCACTTCCAATTCCGCATCAACCATGGGAGGATATTAGTATAGATTTCATGCTTGGTTTGCCTACAACTAGAAATGGAAAGGATTCCACCTTTGTTGTTGTGGACCAATTCTCAAAAATGGCACATTTCATACCATGCAACTAGATAGACGATGCTTCACATATCGCTAATCTTTTTTGTAGGGAAATCTTGAGGTTGCATGGAGTGCCTAAGACCATAGTGTCAGACTGGTACATCAAGTTCTTAAGCTACTTTTGGAAGACCATTTGCGCAAAGCTCAACATAAAGCTTCTATTCTCCATGACATACCACCCACAAACTGATGACCAAACCAAAGTCACCAACCGGACGGTCTCCACTCTTCTACGTGTGTTGATCAAGAAGAACATCAAGGAGTGGGAGGAGTGCTTACCCATCACCGAGTATGCCTACAATCAAGCTCGACACACTACTACCGGCAAGTCCCCCTTCGAGGTTGTCTATGGCTTCAACTGTCACGCCCAATATGCGACCCTATCCAAAAGGAACTCGAAGGTCCCACCAAGGATAGACCCGCATATTGAAACGCTTTTGCAAGGTGGATATCATTACATCAACATTACATAATAGATGGGGATACATACATAAGGCATACAATGCCACACGAATACAACATCACAATACATTAGAGCATCATCCGACTACGGATGAAACACAAACAGAAACTCAAACAACATCCACCCTGCTAGCCCAGGCTGCCGACCTGGAACCTATCCCCTGATCGAAGAAGCAGAAGGAGAACTCCAACACAAGCAAACATCGCTCTCGCGTCATGATCATCGAATAACCTGTACCTGCAACTGTTGTTGTAGTAATCTGTGAGCCACGAGGACTCAGCAATCCCATTACCATGGGTATCAAGACTAGCAAAGCTTAAAGGGAAGGAAGGGGTAAAGTGGTGAGGCTGCAGCAACGACTAAGCATATATGGTGGCTAACATACGCAAATAAGAGCGAGAAGAGAGCAAAAGGAACGGTCGTCAACTAGTAATGATCAAGAAGTGATCCTGAACTCCTACTTACGTCAATCATAACCCAGAAACCGTGTTCACTTCTCGGACTCCGCCGAGAAGAGAACATCACGGCTACACACGCGGTTGATGCGTTTTAATTCGGATCTGGTGTCAAGTTATCTACAACCGGACATTAACAAATTCCCATCTGCCTATAACCACATGCACGGCTTTCGAAAGATTATACCCTGCAGTGGTGTCCCAACTTAGCCCATGACAAGCTCTTGCGATCAACGAAGGAATAGACCTTCTCCCAGGAAGACCCGATCAGACTCGGAATCTCGGTTTACAAGACATTTCGACAATGGTAAAACAAGACCAGCAAGACCGCCTGATGCACCGACAATCTCGATAGGAGCTGCACACATCTTGTTCTCAGGGCAACACCGGATAAGTCAAGCTATGAGTAAAACCAGCCCTCGAGTTGCCCCGAGGTGGCCCAGCAGGCTGCTCCGTTCGGACCAACACTTAGACAAGCACTGACCCGGGGGGCTAAAAATAAAGATGACCCTCGGGTTGGCCGACCCAAGGGAAAGGGATAGGTGGTGGTGAGGCAAATGGTAAAACCAAGGTTGGGCCTTGCTGGAGGAGTTTTATTCAAAGTGAACTGTCAAGGGGGTCCCATAAATCACCCGACCGCGTAAGGAACGCAAAATCCGGGAACATAACACCAGTATGACGGAAACTAGGGCGGCAAGAGTGGAACAAAACACTAGGAAAAAGGCCGAGTCTTCCACCCTTTACCAAGTATATAGATGCATTAATAATATAAGAGATATTGTGATATCCCAACAAAATCCTGTCCACCATGGAGAAATCTTCAACTTCACCTGCAACTAACAACGCTATAAGAGGGGCTGAGCAAAAGCGGTAACATAGCCAATCAATGGTTTGCATAGGAAAGGTGTCAAAGGTTAGAGGTTCATGGCAATATGGGATGGCTTGAATAAACAGGTGATAGGTAGCGCAGCATAGCGATAGAACGAAGCAACTAGCATAGCAATGATAGTAGTGAGATCCAGGGTAGCGGTCATCTTGCCTGAAATCCCGCTAGGAAGAAGAACGAGTCCATGAAGAAGACGAACGGATGAAGCCACAAAGACGAACCAAGCGTAGACGAATGAATCCTCACGATCACAACGAAACAGGAACTATCGAAAAGAAGCACACAACATAGTAAACACACCACACATGAACATGACATGATGCACAACAAGCATGATGCATGACAAAGCTACATGAAGCTACTCATGGCAAGAGATGATGCAAACAAGAGCAACACGTCAAGGCAAGTTTAAATGAGGCCGGGAACAACATATAACAATTCCGGTAAGTCCTCATATGCAAATTTCGAAGTTGGTCCAGATCTGAATAAACCTTATGTTCAAGTTATTAAACATCAAGTTAAGATGCACAAAGATGATCTACACGAGATTCTAGTCAAGTTACATATAAAGTTCATTTAGTTTGGAGCTACGGCCTAGAAGATATGAGCAAAACAAGTTAAACATGGCCTTGATGCAAAATGCATACAAACATCAAGCAGACACTTCAAAACATGGATGCAACATGATAATATGAAGCTACATGCAATTCTAAGCAAGTTTCATACAGAGCACACTCAAAACGGAGCAACGGTTCAACACACACATGAAACAAGTTTAAAGGACAAGTTGTCCAAAACAGCAACTAAGCATATTGCAAGCATCAAAACAACATGCTACAGCACCCCAACAAGAAAACAAAAGGCATGGGCATGATGTAGAGGTAAAGCATTACAAAACATGAACACTGAGCTATCTCCAGAAATCACTAGAACTTGCTCAAACACGCATGGTAAGATTGCAAGTTATAACAATTTCAGACTTTGCAGAAAATAACATCATGATGCAATGTTTAGAGCTATCAGACAACATGTTACAGGAACTTATAATAGCAAAACAGGACATGGCATGATTGTACTCAAATCATAGATCAAAAGTCCCTTAGTGACCATAAGCCAAAAAGGAACAAAAAATATGATGGCACCCATGTAACCATAGCAAGTTATATTACAGATTCATACATGGCAGGAACAGAATTATGAAGGCATGTAAATGAGCTTGTGCAACTCACTACAGAGCAATACATGGCATTGACAGGCAACCAACAGTAAGAAGACATATTTGTGAAGCTAAGCATGGCAAGAGCAACGTCATAGGGTGCAAGGATCACTAGGAAAACACATGGAAACAACTGAACTTAATGTTAGCAGGCTGACAGCAACATTTTCAAGCAACTTTGGAGCAAGATATGGACAAGCTACAGCAAGCTATAATTGCAACCAGGGCCATGTATGGTTAGAGGAGGACATGTAGATCAAAACATGTTTATAGAACATCTCCAGATTATGCACAGAATGATTAGTAGCAACATGTTTATATAGCATCACGAAATAACAGATTCGGCCTAGCAAAACAGCAACATCATGTACACTACTTAACAAGCTCGATTCACTCACCACAAGTCATTGCATGACAAGATAAGCATAGCATCATCAAGAAGACATGTTTGTGAAACAAACCAAGTCAAGAACAAGTCCATAGCATGCAAGGATCAACTATAGCAAGCTTGGCCAAATTGAATAACACGTAAACAATCTGCCAGGAAACATTTTGAAGCAAAAGTAGAGCACGAAAATGACATGCTAGACTACTCCATAATTGCAAACAAGGGCAGGAATGGATAGAAAATAACATATTGTTCAAATCATCCTTACTGAAGTATCTCAAAATATGCATGGATCTCTCTGTAGCATCAAGTTTACATGGCATCAAAATTACAGCAGAACAGGGACTAAAATCAGCAACATCACGATGCCTAGTTTGCATGCTTGTGCTAGTCACCACATTGACCACAAAAATACATGGTAAGCACCTCTGTAAAAAAGACATGGCATAGTTCAGAACACATTTAGACATCAACCTCATAGGATGCACACATCAATCATGGCAAAAATGACAAAAAGAGCTCGTTCTGATAACAGACAGCAGGAAACATCATGAAGCACTCTTACAACGATGATTCAGGCATCAAGATGAGCTCAAATGAATATGATGCAATGGAATGAAATGATGTACTCATTGAGACGAACAATTTGACATATTACACGCACAAAACGGAGCTACGGATGCAGAGATACAGCATGATGAACATGGCATGATTATGACAAAATTTAGGGACTTGGCAGATTTCAGGGAGGGGAAAGTCAACCTGAGGATGCACGGAAATCGAGGCGCGGCGGATCTCGCCGGAACTTCGCCGGAGTTCGGGGAGGAGGTGGCCGGAGCTGCGGGAGAGGGCCGAGGAGGCGCGGCGGAGGCGGATCCGGCCGAAGGCGAGGCCGGCGGCGGAGGAGGCCACGACGGGGCGGTGATCGGCGCCCGGAGCTGAGGCGGAGGGCGGCGCGGCGAGGCACGGTCGCTGGGCGGCGGCGGAGCCGGGCGGCCACGGGGTGCGGGGCACGGGCCCAGTCGGCGGAGCGGGAGGGCCTGCTACGGGCCAGGCGGGCCCGCGGAGGAGGCGCGGTGAAGTGGGGCGCGGCCCGCCATGTGGCGGCGCGCGGTAGGACGGGCGGCGGCGGACGGACGCGTCCGGTCCAATCCGGACGTGTCCGGCGGCGGAGGAGGGATTTCGTCTAGGGTTAGGGGGGAATTCATCCGGGATTTCGGGGAGAGGGCATATTTATAGGTAGAGGGAGCTAGGAGAGTCCAAATGAGGAGCGGTTTTCGCCCACACGATCGTGATCGAACGACTGAGAGCATGGAGGGGAGTTTGCTGGGTTTTGGGCCACTTTGGAAGGGGTGTTGGGCTGCAAAGAGAAAGGGGGGTTTACGGTTACCCGGTTAACCGTTGGAGTACCAAACGACCTCCAAATGGCACGAAACTTGACAGACGGTCTACCGGTGCTATACCAAGGCCGCTTGGCAAGACTCGGTCCATTCCGAGAACGTTTAACACCCTCTCACAACGAGAGATGAAAGGGGAACGCCGGAGGACATAGGAGCGTCGGATTGCAAAACGGACAACGGGGAAAAAGCTCAGATGCATGAGACGAACACGTATGCAAAATGAAATGCACATGATGACATGATAAAATGAAAAACGCAAGCAAATGACATGGAAAAGACGGCGAATAACTGAAGGACACCTGGCGCATCGGATCCGGGGCGTTACATCAACCCATTGTCCCAATTGGACATCCTACCTCTTTCGCTCCAAGAACGCGCAAACATGGATGCTAGTGCAAGGGCAAGCTTTCCCAAGAAGATGCATGAAGATACAAGGGCAACGATCGAGCGTCAAGTCCATCGCATCGCCACCAAGATCAACATCAACAAGACACCAATGGTGTTTCAACCGGGAGATCTCGTATGGCTTCACCTTCACAAGGATCGTTTCCCCAACGAGCCCAAGTAAAAGCTACTACCTCGAGTAGATGTACCCTTCAAGGTGCTAGCATGCTACAATGACAATGCTTACAAGGTTGACATACCATACGACAAGTACAACGTAAGTGACCTCTTCAACGTTAAAGACTTGGCCAAGTACCATGGTGATGAAGATCACGATCTGTGGACGGATCTCTCCCAAGGGGGGGAGATGATGCAGAGCATCCTTCCATCATCCCCATGGACTCTACACCAACACATCAATCCCCATGTGGACCCATGACAAGAGCTAGAGCACATGCAATCTAAACAGAGGTGAACTCCTTCCTAGTTGACATGCATATGGATACAAGTGGAACTTGGTTGCTACCTCACCAAAGTACTCTATGCATCATTAGGTACGAAGAGGAACCATTCCAAGCAGCTAAGGAACACCCCAAGTCCAAGGAGAAGTGAGCCAAGTCACATAGGATGAAGAACAAGCCGAACAGCAGCTGGACAAGAAGTTCCAGGTGACCCCATGCGCATGGGCCCCCGAGACCCCGTGCCCACAGACTACACAGGGAGCTACGGCTGTAGCACCCCGTGCGCATGGGCATGTACCGGCGCATGGGAACCCCATGCGCATGGGCCCAACTTACCTCAGGCGCACGGGCCTCCCAAGATGGCCGACTGAGATTGCCCCTTCACCCTCCTCTCCATCTCCTTCGACCCAAAGCTATATAAGTCTTACCTAGGACCATGTTTAGGGTTAGCAAAGACATAGATGAGAATTTGAGAGATTTGCTCCTTCTACCACCTACATTGGAGATCAGGGCCTCCTTGGAGGAGATCCACTTGTGGATATCAAGACCTCCATCTTGGAGAAGACTACCATCATCAAGACCTCATCTGCTAGGAGTGGGAAGAACTTATCCATTGTATCTTTCCTTTGATTTTGTTTGTGAACTTGTGGACCTTGTGTTGCTATTCTAGTGGATGTGTAATTGGGTATTGTTGGAGTGATTTACTCTTTGTGTTTCTCGGTGTTCATCCTTTTCGCCCTCCAAGTGTGAAAAGATCCATCTTAGGGTTGTAACCTACAACACCCTTGTACCCCTATCAATTTGTAATAAAGAGTTGATTTGTTCTATTCCAGGTAGTGTTGTATTCCAGAGACTTACCTTGATCCATGGGCTGGAATACGGGGCGTTCCAATCTCTCTAAGCTGGGGTGCCACAACGGTTGGTACCAGAGCATGTGTGGCTGTAGAGTGTCCTAGTCCGCGCGAACGTTAGCAAACGGTAGTATAGGGTCTAGTTGTTTGTCTTTTCCTGCTACATTTGGTAGTTGCATTTGTTTGCCGCATAAGTATGCATATAGACTTATTTGGTCGCTAACGGTCTATCTTGTGAGTGTAGGTGGTTTTGATCGACTACCTACACCCTTCTCCTTTGCATCCTTGCTTTTCAGTGTTTGGTGTCATCTCTTTCCCAGCGGAGTGATGCCATGGTACCTAGTATTCCAAACACCATTTGCAGGAGTTATGCTCAAGTATCGCGGCAATATCTTTCCGCCACCAACCCATATAGTTTCGGTGATAGAATTGTCTCTATCCCGAATCATGCCCTTCAACTCACCATTTTGGTAACTCTTACTGATCTTTGTTATCAAAAAAGGGCAATGCCAAAAAGCACATTTTTCCACCACTATCCTACCCTGTCATCCTATTCTTTGGACGTGTATGGTTTTATTCCGTACGCTTGATGATAATGTGGTCGTGACATCCGTGTTTTGCTACATGATCACCAAGTCCGTCCTCACCTTCGTATCCATCCAGATGCAACCGGTGTTCCACCAGCGCTTGATTCACTTTCGTGCACACTGCCACAGCATATTAGATCGTGGAACCGGAGTTTCTGGAAGGTTTTTATGCTTAAGTATGCATGCATATTGTTGTTGTGAGTAGCAGTGATATGTGATGTTGCTTGAATATATTTGTATGCCTTGTATGTTGTGTGCTTTGTTGCAATCGGTCGTTTGTTGTGCTTCTTTGTTTGAATCATTGATGTTACCCTATTTTCACCATATGGAAGTTGCTCATCAAGCAACATCAGAACAGAAGAAGCCATGAGAAATGTATATATATACTCAGGAAGCTCAATTAAACACATTGAGATTTCAGTTAACATCATCGTATTGCAGACAACCGGTCTGAATACCAATTATATCCTGCTCAGACTATCAGCATCAAGAGCCATCTTCACTGCAACAGTAATTGAACCAGTAGGAGAATAAAGTTGGGTCCAACGCCAACCGAACATTTCAAGTCAAAAGTATGGTTTGATTCTGCTATGAGTAAGATTTGAAACATGCTACACCCGGGAGACAGTCCAAATATGAGATGATTTTAGCAGAAAGGACAGTCAGGCAATATTTTTCATACAAGTAATCAACAGTCGGAGTGTCCAGAATATATATATGCATGGCATTCCATTCGCAAATAAAATTAAACCAGCAAAGCATACTAGGCAAGATTCCTCAATCTTCCTTAGTAAGGTATGAATGACTTCCCGTTCCAGATATCCAGTCTTCCTCAACAAGATACCGCAAAAGCTCCTGGCATAAGGTACCAAGTCTTCCCTAGCATGTCACTAAGGGGGGAAGCTTCTAAGGTACGGTACCCAATCTTCTTTAGCAAGTTGTCTGACGAAAGCTTCCAGCGCAAGCCATCCAGTCTTCCTCAGCATGATACCCTCGATGGTTTCCATCACAAGTTCCCTAATCTTCCTTAGTACGGCACGGGTATAACATATTAAATAATAAGTTGGCAAGCATATGGCAGTGCATCACAAGTCTCAGATCCACAACAGATTGGTCAAAAAGAAAGAAATCAGCTAAAACACAAGTATACCTCAAGAATCAGATATTCCTACATACAGAGAGCAAACTACCAAATTCATGCAAGACCCTCGTACAAGAAAGGATTCAAGGTAAGCATCCGACAATCCCGCTGGTTATGCAAGAGAAAGAAAGTCAGTGGGTGATGAAAGAACCGACAAGCCTTAAAGAAAGGCAACATTGAGGCAACTATCTTGGCAGTGGTTATCAAGATCAGCCTCCTCACACCCGACAAAGCGATATTATTAACCGTTGTCACTATCTGAATAACGACAACAATAAGCTTCATACAAACACATGTGAATCCTGGCAAGTATCCCAAGCACTCGAGACATGAACAAGGCCAAGGTATGACTGCCAAATACTACATATGACAGCACCCACGGTCACACGAAGAATCAAGAGTATATATGGCAACACTCTTTCAAATAAAGGATCCAGACCAATAGAACAATAATGAAGGAGTAAGGTCAGCAATACAACTATGATCATGGATGCATGACCAACAAGGTACAAATACCCCTGACGGTTTGAATCAGTATTGATCACCATGAAGATACACCTAAAGGGTCTACTCCGACTTGGTAAGGACCTCAGCAAGGTAACCTGCTCAACCAACTATATGTGATCAGTATGGTCAGTATCAAATATCTCAGCCTATCATGTCAGATCAAAGGCCAACTCAAGATATCGACTCTGCCGACCTTGTTATGGCAGCACACAGCTTACCATCCACATGGATACACCGACAGAATGAGTGATCGGGATGTTGAATGACAGTCTCACAGTGTATGCCCTCCCTCAAGAAGGTGATTGGATACTCAAGAAGGTGAAACCAATCAGGATGAGTCAGAAACTCTTGCGAGACGTCAGAATCCATCAGGAGAACCGGTATGATAAATATCACTATTTTGAACCCAGAAGGCATGCATATATTCGAGCAGTCTGACACCTAGATTAGAGATGTTCCTTGTCCCACGGGAAGATGTGTTCCCAAATCCATGGAATATTCTTGGTATTGGATACAAGAATAACACCTCCATCTGGAATCACTATTGAGAAGGACACGTATGTCAGTTATGATAATCATTCAGACATTAGCTAAGTCAGCACATATGAAAGAAATTGGATCCAATGTGAACAGGAATATGTGAGGTAAGTCAGAATGTCAGATGTGGTGAAGCAAACCATCATGAGCAAGACAGATAGTCAGATGGAATTTAATGGGAACATAATATAAAGGAAAACCCGAGTTGGAAACAGTTTCCTTGAGTCAGAATATTGGCTTTATTCTTGAGCAACCAAATCTCGAGGACGAGATTTCTTTAAGAGGGGAAGGTTTGTAACACCCTGGATTTTGGCTTTTTATTTTTCTTTTGATTTGCCTTGGATTACTGCTTTGATTTGCTTTTCCGTGGCTCTGTGATCCTAAAACTTGGGAAGATCATGCCTTCCTAAGTTTCATAGTGGCTTGTCATCCTCAAAACCATCCCTAGCACATGTCATTTCCATCCTATCCCAAATCCCAATATTCTTTTTATTGGGAATATTCCTTTTGTATTAAAGGAATAACCCTATTTGCCCTAGGTTGTGAAGCAACCTATATTTCTGTCGTTCTAAAAATTCACAAATAATTCTCAAAAATTATTTGGGTCATATCTTCCTCAAATATGGCAAAACTTTTCATTGTCATGTTGAAAAATAATCCTCAAATAATTCCTTTCCTATTCTGCCCTAAATGGCACTTTCTGAAGGAAGTGCTATTTATCTTTGCTTGCTTGACCCCAAACTTTTTGGACACCTTTTCCTGTCCATATCATTGCCTCATGCCAAGATTCAACTCAATGTGCCTAGTGAATATTTTCTAGTTAATTTCCAAAGTTTCTGTCCGAAAAGAAACTTTGTGAAGGAGGTACAAGCTAGGCATATTCAACTGAGTTGAAACTTTTCCACATCCTCCATATAATCAAATCATAGCTCTCATCCAAATTTGAGCTCATGCCACCTCTCCATGTGAGCTCAACATCAATTCTTGGTTTTTGGTCAAAATTTCAATTTGTGAAGCAACTGTATTTTATATTGCTTCAATTAAGCTTAAAATTTACCAGGACATTATCCTATTTACATAAAATCCCTCCACAAAGTTTTGGCTCATTTGATCTATCAATTTTCCATGTGCAATTTTTTCAAGTTTCTGTCCAGATTGAAGCTCTGTGAATCAAGTACCGTTTTGGTATTTCCAAATGGCATGAAAATTTTACAGCGGCTTCATATCATCAAACAACTTATCTCCTCCAAGTTTCATCTCATGAAAATCATTTGTGTGAGTGCTACTTCATCATTTCCAAATCTGGACAGTGTGGAACTTTCTACAGCAAGTACCAGCTAAACCCCTCCTATTAAGCTGAAACTTTGCCACCTCAGTGATCTTAGCATTAACACCATGCCAAAGCTCCGAGTCCATCTCCATGACCATGAGCCATAGCAAGCAACAAAAACCTTGATGTGCATTTGGTTTCTTGCTCCCTGTGATCGCACCAGTGAGCCTGCCCTCTGTTCCTCCCGTAGCCTACCGTGGAGCTCGCTCGTCTGCCCTCGCGTCCGTAGCTCCGGCCATGCGTCCATGGTGACAGCCAACTCGGCCTCCTCCCCCCTCGCCTATTTAAGCGGTCCTTGTCGGATATGGGGTTTCGGCAAAACCCTTAAGGTTCAAACTCTGGGGTGCGTGTGAAGATCTTCCCCCTACCGATCCACGTCCTAACGCCTCACTGAGGATCTAAGCAACACGAGGAACAACACGAGGGACACCGGTTTTATACTAGTTTGGGCCATCGTTGTGGTGTAATACCCTACTCTAGTTTGTGGTGTGGTGGATTGCCTGAAGGACTGATGATGAACAGTATAGAGGGAGAACAACCTCGCGAGGAGAGGTGTTCTCGTGCTGGTGTGGTGTGTATGAACTGAATCGCTCTCTGTCTTGTCCCCCTTGCTATGGGGGTGGCTAGCCCTATATATAGAGGCCTATGTCCTCTTCCCGAATATTGAGCGGGAAGGGATTCCACAATGGCGGGGTTTTGAAGAGGAACATATAGTACAACTTATCCTGACTAAAGTTGGTCTTCGGCTGCCAAAGGTACTGGCGATGACGCCGTTCTGGGCTCCACGGCGACCTCCGTCCTGCCGCTCTACTGGTCTTGGTCTCGTTGCACCGAAATGGTAACCCTTGATTGGTGCCTCGGTACTCCACGCCTGTGCTTGCCCTCTTTGCACCAAAGAGGAAACAAGGACACTACACAGGCCGGCGCCCGCCTAGTCTTTGATTGTCATGTCTTGTGTCACGAGCACCTCGCGAGGCACCCTTGCCTTGATCTCTCCGCGTCCTCGCGAGCTTGCATGGCGAGGCCGCTCCTGAGGAAGCCTTCCGTCGTCCGCCCCGCGAGGCTTGTGTAACACCCCAAAAATTTAACCAGGTTTTAGTTATTAAAATTTTGCCAAGAATTTAAAAATTTTGCCTGCAAGTATATCTCGGTTGATTTCAAAACTTTTCCTTTCATATTAAGGAATTTTTCCAAGTGGATCCTTCCAAAACATATTGGACTTTTATGCCCTCTCTTTAAAAACATCTCTCAATCAGTAGATTTATTTATTAATTTATTTCACCCTGAGCTTTATTCATTAAAATGACTTGTTTTAAGTTTTGGAGCTCTTTTTGTACTACAACCAGTTGATAAACTTAACTAAAAATCCAACCAAAATTTGGAGATGTCATGTGATGTCTCTAAATCACTTTTGTGAAATAATATATTTTATTCATTTCATATTTTGAGTGCTACACATGTTTTTCTTCTTTGGTCCAGTGGGCAATTTTGCACTACAACCCTTTTAAATATTTGTTTCTAGCTTCAACCAAAATTATGGGATGTCAGTAGGAGCATATGATTCCATTATATGCAAAAATCCAGGGATGTTCTTTGAAAATTTTGAGTGAATCAACCTCATCTCCATTCTGGTCCAACATGATGGTTTGAACAACAACCATATTCTTGCTTGCTCTTTGGCCCTTGATTGTTTCTCCTACTTGTAGTCCTCCATGCTAAACCACTAAGTCCAGGAGCATGCAACCATTGGCATATTTTTGGTTCATGAAATAATGCCATTCACATCTTGTCCAGATTTGAGGTTCTGCAAAACTTGCACTAGCAAGTTTGTGCTTTTCACCAACTAACCTCACCACCCTCTTATGCATCCAAAGAGACTTCAATATGGAAGATTTTGCCACTCCAAGAAAAGCCTAAGTGCCTGTGGCATTTTGTCAAACACATGGGGTGCATGATCAGATTTGACATAAGTTGTTGTTGGCATTGTGAACTTGGTCTCCTGACCAAACCACCTTGTCCCCTGAGCTTCACTCTATCAACAACCTAGCTCTGTTGCTTGCCAACCTCACCTGTGACCTGTAGCATTGACGAACCGCGCCCGAGCCGACACGCTGGCCCCCCTGGTTTTGGCCCGCTCTGCAGCGCCACGTCACGCACTAACCTCCCCACAGCAATGCACCAAGCCGCCCTGGCAGCCAACAGCGCCGCCGACAGAGCTTTTGGCGGCACGCCGGCGTCCGCAGCGCGCCTCTGCCACGGTCGGCGCCGCTAAAGCCACCCCGGCTTGCCACCTGCCCCTGGAACAGTGCGAGCTCATCCGCAGCCTCGTCCTCTAGCGCTCGTCGCCGCCACGTCGCCCAAGCTACAGGGAGGCGGTTCGCTGTCGTCCTTATCGCCGGCCGCCTCGGAACAGACCTCCACCGCGTATATAAGGGCCCCGGAGCTCAACCGAGTCCTCGAGCAACCTCAAATGACCTTCCTAGTGCTACCTTGGCCAGCAGTCGAGGAGGGGAAGGCCTTCTTCCCTGAGTCCGACCGGTTCGGTCGCCACCATTTCCCGGCCGATTCTGTCGCCACCAGTGCCTCTCCCTCTCCACTCTCTCCACCAAGAACTCTCCCTTCCTCTCGTGAGCACAACCCCTCGCTCAATTTTGGCCGGAGACCACCGCAGCCCCAAACTCACTATCCACCCGAACGCCTCCTCCGCCGCGAAGCTCGTCGCCGGCGACTCCATTCACCTCGGCGACCATGGAGGGTACCCACAGACTCGTCTCGACCCCCTGAGCCCACCCATGTCCTCAGATCTCCAAGGGACGCCCCCGTTTGCCGGCAAATCCTCGCCGGAGCTCCGCCTCTGTTCGGTCGGAGGGGAAACGACGCGCGCGTGGCCGGTCAAACCTGACTAGTGGGCCAGGCGGGCCCACCGTCAGTGACCCAGCGCCTGTCCACGCGGGAGTAAGTGGAAGCGCCTTTCCCGAATACGCTTTCGACGTGTACACCTTTTATTTGAAACGTTTTTCTTTTCTGTTTTATTTTTAAATATCAGATTTTGACCAAACTTTGACTCGCTTTATCTTTTAAAATATAACTCGAAATGAATTAATTCTTTTTCCCACGTCTCTCAAATATTGTCTAGTTTATTTTAAGATTTATTTGAAAAACTTTCAGAACAACTTTTTTTGCTGTTTTTATTTTGTGTGTTAATTCATTTATATTTCTAAAATAGGATTTTTGAAGAGAGGAGAAGTATTTCAAGAGTTTGAAATGCACCCTGCCTTCCCATGACTTGAAGGCAAGCATTCTGAACCCCGGCATAAATATTTTTGTGTGTTTGATGACACGTTTATAACATCACCTCACTTTGGAGAAACTTGTTATTTCATGTGATATGATCATATGCATGGCTGCATGTTACTGATTTCCGTGCTGTTGGAAATGATCACACTTGTGATGATAATCATCCTCATGTGCCTTACATGCATACCGGCAGGAACCCGAGAAAACCTCTGTCTTGGGTACGCATGAGTTTGTCGCCGGTCTACGTCGGGACGGTTATGTCTGGTATGGCATGGTAAGGTAATATGAGCGGTGACTCTGTTGGTTGAAATATATTCGTTATGCTAATCATGCAGGGAATACTTAAACCTCCTGAGTCGACCGTAGATCGAGTCTTGTCCCAGTAACCCCCATACTTGCTTCGTACTACCACTCGTCTCTACAACAAGTAGAGTATGGTCCAGTAAGTTGTCAACCTCTTTCTAGCACACACCGTATAGAGAGGCCATGGTGGAAGATACCAGTTGTAGCTGGTAGACAGGCCACCTGGTCCGGGGGCATGGTGGAAGATACCAGTTGTAGCTGATAGACAGGCCACCGTTTCCGGTTGAGACCGAGAGGGGCGGCCACCCCTTAGAGCGCGCGATATAAATTTGATCCCATGCTACGCGAGGTTGTAGCGTCCCCACTTAGATTTTGCTTGACAGGTGTCATGGGTGATTCCAGACACGTGTGAGTTAAGCTGGTGTGTGCAAGTTAGGTGTGTTTTCAACAAAAAGACCGTAGACGGAATTAGTCCCGATGGACTAAAGAAATCCGTTACTCGTGGGAGAAGAGTACACCCTCTGCAGAGATTAAATCTATTCGAATAGTCGTGTCCATGCTTAAGGATTACAGTCTGGGATGGGTCAAGTGTCGGTCTTAGTGTCGGTCTTCGGAGGTGAAACTATTAAACCAGAACGGGAATTACTACTTGTGACTTGTGATAATTATGATTATTATTATTGTTGACTAACCCGTGATATTATTGTTACCATCGAGTATCTCTGGGATGGTTCTACCTCTGGAATATTCACTATAATTGTTTCTTTTATAAGCCCTTTATGTGGTGTCGCTCAGACGCCCGACTGTGGCATTTCTTTTAAAGCCCTTTATGTGGTGTCGCTCAGACGCCCGACTGTGGCATTTCTTTTAAAGCCCTTTATGTGGTGTTGCTCAGACGCCCGACTGTGGTATTCCTTTTAAAGCCCTTTATGTGGTGTCGCTCAGATGCCCGACTGTGGTATTCCTTTTAAAGCCCTTTATGTGGTGTCGCTCAGACGCCCGACTGTGGCATTTCGTTTAAAGCCCTTTATGCGGCGTCGCTAAGATGCCCGACTGTGGCATGTTTGTTATTTATTTCATAAATTTTAATATTGCTAAGTTATTTGCATATTCATAATTAACATGCTTGTACGCACCAGAGTTTTATTTATCTTTTGTGACTGACGTCATGAGCATAGAATATTTTTCAGCACATCATTGTCATATTATACCCGTGTTCATAATGTTTGCAAGTACATTCAAAGTACTCACTGGCTTGTCCCTGGCTATTGTCTTGGCCAGATTTCTTGCACGGAGAGGAGCAACCGTGTTGACAGCCCCGGAACCTAAGCAACGGTGATAGCAGTCTCACGAAGATAGGAGTTAACCTGGTCAGCTGTTCCCATGGGAAATGGAGTCCCATAGACACTGATGTTTCACAACCCGCTTCCGCCATCAACCACTAGATACCATTTCTTGTACTCACAGGCCAGAATGGTCTTGTACTACATATTTTGTATTTTCCTTGGAATTTCTGTATCAAGTTGGTGCCTCATCAGCTAACAGTTATCCTGGGGCTGGTGAGCACAACGGCCAGTTTCTCGAATTTAACACCCGGAAAAACCGGTCGCCACAACTTGTCCCCTTGCGAGGGTCTTGACCTTCGAGTAGACGAAGATGGGCCGTACTGGGCCACCACTTGAGCCACTCCGCAGGCCGTAGGCAGGCAAGTCTGGGGACTCCCGTTCCCAGAACGCCGAAAGTAGCCCCGGTCCCAAGGCGCACTCGAACTTTTTTTTTGACTATAAACAGTAGGGTAAAACCCCACTGCAATTTTTATTAAAATAAAGTAGAACAACAAATTAGTCTAAAATGCTTGAGATAAGCCCAAGAAACAAGGCTAAAGACCTAAAAAGACTAGCAACAAAAAGAAGAAAGGAAGAAAAAGGAGAGAAAGAAGCTAAACAGATAAATAGCCTAAGAAGAAAAATTAC
The DNA here is from genome assembly GCF_018294505.1 of Triticum aestivum. Lineage (NCBI taxonomy): Eukaryota > Viridiplantae > Streptophyta > Magnoliopsida > Poales > Poaceae > Triticum > Triticum aestivum. Next base: position 163,084,614 of record NC_057813.1, read on the forward strand.
AACAGGCCATCAAGCCAAACTGAGAATTGCCTCTCATGCTTCTTCCTCATCCTATATTTGAGAAGCTTCAGTTCCTCCAGAAAAATGAACTTCCACCCTTGGAAATATTTTTTTTGAAGGCGCACTCGGACTTGGCTTAGCAGGGAAGCGAACGGGCAAGTGCAGAGCACCGCGGCCCCAACAGCCTATGGCCTTGGGTGCCGTATGGCGGTTGATTGGACGTGGGCGCCTCCGCTTCCCCACGCCGCCTCGGCAACTGCCCGACTTGATAGGTCCCTGCATGCAAAACGAGTCATGATTACATGCGATCGCGGAGGCCGACGGTTGGCCTCCTCCGGACTATAAGTATGGAACGGTGTGAGCCCTCCCAGTCCATCTCTTCTTGCTCCGCCTCTTCTTCCTTGCTCCTCCTCCATCTGCTTGCTGTGTCCTATGGCGCCTACGAAGAAGTTCTCGGCCGCAAAGAAGGGGAAGGCTCGCCGGGAGGGGCCTGGCTCCCCTCCATCCAAGCGCGGCCGAGGTCGTCCCCGCAAGCATCCCGTGATTCCTGCGGTGGCCGCCCGTGGTCGCGGCGGAGGTCCTTTGCTTGGTGAAGGTCGCTTGATTGATTGGGGGAGGCGCGCCGTGGTTGTGCGGCCTCCCCGCCCGCGCTTCCACTCGGCGGAGGTGTTGCCATAGTTTGTCGTTTGGTCGAAGGATCCGGTCGGCACCTGGCTTCATCTCCCCCGCTTCTTCACCGGCGAACTACCGACCGGTGTCACTGGCGGGCTCTGGCTTCAGGAGGACGGCTACTGCAGCAGAGCTTCCTGGCTGGCGGTGGAGGTTTCCACTGCCGGGAACGTGGCCTTGGCCCGCGGCTAGCAGACGTTTGCCCGCGCGCGTGGCCTGGGCTGGCGGTGCACCCTGCATTTCAAGTTCGACGGTGACGCCACCCTCTACGTGAAGGTGTTCGGAGAGGATGGTTGTCGTGTCAGGTGCTACCCCAAGGATGATGACGGCGACCGGATGCTCAGCCTCGGCGACGGCTGCGGTGGAGACGAAGGCGGGCCTGTGCCTGGCGGTGCCCGCAGCTCGCCAAGCTTTGGTGGCTCCCCTTCCGACGGAAGCTCCTCCAGCGGCGTGGTGATCAGCCACCGTGCCACCGCGCCCGCTTCGAGGGGGGTGGCGGATCATCCTGCCATCGCACCTCGTGAAGCATGAGGAGGGGTCTGTTTGAGCTCCGGAGGGTGATGCAAATCCTCTTCTGCGGGCTATCGCGGGGCAGGCCACGCTTATTTTGTTTTTTCTCCCTTTCCTGCATAGAGAGAGAGAAGTGTGGAGCCCCGTGGGGGCGTGCTGGACTATTGCCCTCAATTATCATGCTAATTCTATTATTTCCATTCCACGTTACGATACTGCGTGCTCATGCTTAGGAATAACTTAGCTCGGGGGGATTCGTTGCGGCCTTCGCCTCGGGAGGTTCCCCCAGAGGCCTTGTCGTGCGTCTTGAGGCCTGCAAAAATTAGCCGGAGGGACAGGTTCCGAACCCCAGCTGTGAGGGCGACCAGCTCAGGTCCTGCATTCGTGTCGCGATGCCCGTGGGGCATGAACCGGGAGGAGTGCTCCCGCTGTGAACTTGAGTTGGGAAGCCTCACGAAATTAGGCGAGAAGATACTCGCGAGCGCGCCCGGGCAACCCCCTTGCGTGGTTTGTGAAAGGGAAGACGAGTCAGGCGAGCAGCAAAGACAGTAAACCACAGGCCGGGGACGGCGAACAACATTAAAAATCAACTCCAGTTAAAGTCCCAAACAAGGATGAACAATCCAACTGCAGAAAGCAAATGAAAATTTGCATCCGGCACCTAATCTAGTGTTCGACGTCTTCTCACCAGCGCGGAGCTAAGTGCTGCCACTGGGCGTGGGCGAGAGCCCCCGAGGCCCGGGGGCGGCACTCCGGAGACTCCGGGGTGTGTACAGCCCCAACTCATTATTACGTGACAGTGTCACGGGCGGCGAGCTTCACAGGCATTGGCCTTCTTCACAGGCACCGGGCCTTTTCTTGGGGGAGTCGAGCTTCACAGGCATTGGCCTTCTTCATAGGCACCGGGCCTTTCCTCAGGAGGACAAGCTTCACAGGCATGGGCCTTCTTCACAGGCACCGGGCCTTTTCTCATAGGCACAGGCCTCGCTTCAAGGGTAAAATTTCCGGAGGTGCTGAATGTTCCATGCGTTCGGGATGGGCACCTCCTCCTGGGTCTCCAAGCGTGCGAAGACGGGCCTGGATACATGAACAACCTTGAATGGGCCCTCCCACATGGGTGAGAGCTTGTGCAGCTCTTCCCTGGAGAGCACCCGCCTGAGCACAAGGTCCCCTACCTCGAGAGTCCTGGGGCGGATGTTGCGGCAATGGTAATGCCGCAGCGCCTGCTGGTATCTTGCCACCCGAAGCGCGGCCTCCCAATGACATTCCTCCCCCAGCACGAGATCCATCCCCCGCCTGGCGTCCTTCTGCGCTTTGTCAAACCCCAGGACCCGCGCGGAGTGATGCTTGACCTTGTGAGGGAGGACCGCCTCTGCTCCGTAGACGAGGAAGAATGGGGTCTCGCCAATTGACTTGGTAGCAGTTGTGCAGATGGACCACAACACGGACTGGAGCTTGTCGTACCAGCCCCTGCCACAGGCCTCCAGCTTCTTCTTGAAGGTCCTGGTTTTGAGGCCTTTCAGGACCTCCGCATTGGCACATTCAGCCTGGCCGTTGCTCCGAGGGTGTGCCACCGAAGCGTAGCACAATATGTTTTGAAGAGATTGCTGGTGAATCGCGAACCATTGTCAGTGATGATGCGATTAGGCACTCCGAATTGGCTCGCAAGGCCCTTCATGAACTTGACTACTGAACCGGCTGGGATGGTGCGGACAGCTTCCACCTCTGCCCACTTGGTGAATTTGTCAATGGCAACTAGAGGTAGCGATAGCCCCCAGGCGCCCAGGGAAACGTGCCCAAAATGTCCAGCCCCCAAATCGCAAATGGCCATGAGAGGGGTATGGTCTACAGGCCCTGTGCCGGCTGATGAATCTATTTGGCGTGAAATTGATAGGCTTCACAAGCCTTCACTAGCTCGATGGCGTCGTTGAGTGTTGTAGGCCTGTAGAACCCGCTGCGAAACGCCTTGCCGACGAGGGTTCGTGATGACGAGTGGTGCCCACAGTCTCCATCGTGAATGTCTGCCATCAGTTCTTTCCCCTGCTCCCTGGAGATGCAACATAGGGAAACATCGTTTGGCCGCTTCCAGTATAGCTATCCGTCTTGGATGCAATAAGCCGTGGCCTGCCGCGGCACACGTTCCGTGTCCTCCTCCTTCTCTGACAGAGTCCCTTCATCAGGTAACCTTTGAGTTCCACGGTCCAGCATCCCTCCTGAGGCTCCAGCGCTAGGAGCAAGCGTGCTCCTGAGGTTGGGCCACAGGTCGGAGCTCCTGAAGCAGGTGGTTGAGGGAGTTCTTCCCGAGGCTGCGCTATACTTGATAGTGATGGTGCCGCTGAGGGTCTGAAGAGTCGTTCCTCGAAGACGCCGGGCTCTTGGGGCAGCCGCCTGGACGCCCTTTTGGCAATGTCATCAGCCTCTTGATTGGTGCCGCGGGGCACATGTTGCAACTCCAAACCCCAAAACTGTTTTTCCATTCGGCGGACCTCCGCAAGATACACCTCCATGTGCTCGTCCCTCAGCTCATACACCTTGTTGGAGAAGTTGACAAGGAGCTGTGAATCACCTTTGATGATGAGGCACTTTACCCCCAAGTCCACTTCAGCCTTCAAGCCTGCTATCAAACCCTCGTACTCTACTATGTTATTGGAAACCTTCTCTCCATGCTGGAAACAGAGCTATACAGCGTAGTAGAGCTTGTCCGGAGTGGGGGATATGAGCACCGCGCCGGCCCCTTTGCCATGTCACGAGAAAGCTCCATCGAAGTACATGACTCAACCGTCTGGCGCCTCACTTCCTGGGGAAAGTGACCGATCTTTGCCCGCTTCGAGCCATGGTGCCTCTGTCCATTCTTCCACAAAATCTGCAAGTGTGCCCCCTTGACGACCCTCGTCGTGCAGAATTCCAACTGAAACGCTTGCAACTCGATGTTCCATTCGGCAACCCTTCCCGCTGAGTTGGGACTTCTGAGTACCTGAGGGAGTCCTGGATTAGGGGGTGTCCGGATGGCCAGACTAAGACCTTTGGTTGGACTCCCGGACTATGAAGATACAAGATTGAAGACTCCGTCCCGTGTCCAGATGGGACTTTCCTTGGCGTGGAAGGCAAGCTTGGGGATACGATATGAAGATCTCCTCCCATTGTAACCGACTCTGTGTAACCCTAGCCCTCTCTGGTGTCTATATAAACCGGAGAGTTTGAGTCCATAGGACGAACAACAATCATACCATAGGCTAGATTCTAGGGTTTAGCCACTCCGATCTCGTGGTAGATCTACTCTTGTACTACCCATATCATCAATATTAATCAAGCAGGAGTAGGGTTTTACCTCCATCGAGAGGGCCCGAACCTGGGTAAAAACATCGTGTCCCTTGTCTCCTGTTACCATCCGCCTAGACGCACAGTTCGGGACCCCCTACCCGAGATCCGCCGGTTTTGACACTGACATTGGTGCTTTCATTGAGTGTTCCTCTGTGTCGTCGCCTTTAGGCCCGATGGCTTCTTCGCTCGACAATCGCGATACGGTCCGGGATGAGCCTTTTCTCCCCGGACAGATCTTCGTATTCGGCAGCTTCGCACTGCGGGCCGACTCATTCGGCAATCTGGAGCAGATCGAAAGCTACGCCCCTGGCCGTCAGGTCAGGTTTGAAAGCTTAAACTACACGGCCGACACCCGCAGAGACTTGATCTTCGACGGATTCAGGCCACGACCGGGCGCGCCGCACTGTCTCGATGGGCATGATCTAGCTCTGTCACCGGACAGCGACCAGAGCGCCGCTCAGGTGTTCACTCCGACCATTAGTTCGGAGCCGACTGCGCTAGCTAGGGACGGACGGTTCGACGCCGCCCAAGGAGCCGCAATCTCTGCGGCTATAGAGCCGAATACCAGCCAAGTCCTTTGCAAGGCCGGTAACTCCAAGGTGCCGGGCTCCGTTCCGGACTCTGAATATTCTGCACCCCTTTCGATCGAACCCGATCGGGCTCCGATCACGGAGTTCACCGCCGCGGCTGTCTTTCAGCACTCACCCTTTGGCGATATCCTAAATTCGCTAAAGTCCCTCTCTTTGTCGAAAGAACCCCGGCCGGACTACGGTCGGGGTGGTTGGGATGCGGACGACGAAGTTCGAAACCCACCCACCACCCACTTGATAGCCACTGTCGAAGATATAACCGGCATGCTCGATCTCGACTCCGAAGATATCGACGGTATGGACGCCGATAAAGGAGACGATCAAGAACCAGCACCTATAGGGCTCCGGATAACCACCTCATCATACGATGTATGCATGGTGGACACATACAACAGAAACGACAACGAGGACCCAAAGGATGCGGCCAGGGATCGCTCCCCCGAAAAACAATCAAAGCGGCGGCGTAAGCGCAAGGCCAAGCCCCACCTCGACAAAGACCCAGCCATAGAGCAGGGTGACTCAACGGACGATGAACATGCCGTCGAGCATCCGTCCAAGCAGGGCGGACAACCCAAACAACCAATCCCCGGGAAAGATAATAGCCCGGACGATCTCACACCAGACAAATTGCTGGAACATTAGAACCTCCACCAAAGGCTCGTCGCCACTGCATGTAGCCTGAGAAAGCAGAAGCGGAGGCTCAAGACAGCGGAAGATGCACTCAGGATCAGATGGGGCAAAGTACTCAATACCGCACACAAGTACGGCAGTGGTCGCCACATAAAGAGCTATCCGAAGCGGAAACTACTACCGGAATTTGACGAAGAGGCCATAAAGCCCCCACAGTCAAAAAATAAGGAAGCCACAAGGTCGGATAGACGACCCTACGATCAATCTCACGCATCAAAGGATGCCGCACTCAATATGGCGCGCGATCCATCCAAGAATTCGCATCAGAAAACTGGCCCAACCAGACCCATCTATAGGCCAAGAAAGCAAGCTCCAATGAGTGATGCAACGCAAAAAATACCTGAACATCGCGGCACGCCTAAATACAGGGGCGCCGCACACCCCCTATGTTTTACCGATGAGGTGCTGGATGATGAATTCCCAGCCGGATTCAAGCCAGTAAACATAGAAGCATATGACGGAACAACAGACCCTGTAGTCTGGATCGAGGACTACATCCTGCACATACACATGGCCAGAGGAGACGACCTCCACGCCATAAAATACTTACCCCTTAAGCTCAAAGGGCCAGCCCGACATTGGCTTAAAAGCCTTCCTGAAAACACCATGGGAAGTTGGGCAGTGCTTGAGGATGCTTTCCGGGAAAATTTTCAAGGGACCTATGTCCGGCCCCCGGATGCAGATGATCTGAGTCATATAACTCAGCAGCCCAGAGAGTCAGCCCGGAAGCTCTGGAACAGATTCCTTATCAAAAAGAATCAGATAGTCGACTGCCCGGATGCAGAGGCCCTAGCAGCTTTCAAACATAGCGTCCGAGACGAATGGCTCGCCAGACACCTCGGCAAAGAAAAGCCGCGAACAATGGCCGCGTTAACAAGCCTCATGACCCGCTTCTGTGCAGGAGAGGATAGCTGGTTGGCAAGAAGTAGCACCAACGACCCGAATACGTCTGAACCCAGAGATGGGAACGGGAAGCCGCGTCGTAACAAAGAACCGCGCCGGATAAAGGACAACAGCCCGATGAGCACGGCAGTAAACGCCGGATTCAAAAGCTCTCGGCAAAATCAGAAAAAGCTGCCCCCCAAAGACGATAGGGACGAGCTATCCAACCTCAACAAAATTCTAGACAAAATATGTCAAATCCACAGCACTTTGGGGAGACCTTCAAACCATACCCACAGAGATTGTTGGGTCTTTAAGCAGTCCGGCAAGCTCAACACTGAACACAAGGGGCTCAACACACCAAGCGAAGATGACGATGCACCCCACGAGCAGATCACCGGAGAACAAAAGAAGTTCCAACAAGAAGTCAAGACAGTAAATCTACTTCATGTGACGAAAGGGAAGAATAGAACGACACCTACAACAACACGCACCGTACAGCCAGCCCCGGAGGAGCAACCCCACTGATTGTTATAACCAATCACCTTCGATCATCAGGATTACCCTAGAGGAGACCAGAACGCAGGCTGGACTGCCTTGGTCCTAAATCCAATCGTTAACGGACTCCAATTTACAAACGCCCTTATGGACGGCGGCAGTGACTTGAACCTATTATATCAGGACACAGTCTGCAAACTCGGGGTAAACCTAGTCGTAATCCACCTCGGCAACACTTCCTTTCAAGGAGTAACGCCAGGTTCAGATACCCCAAGTATGGGATCCCTTACGTTAGAAGTCACGTTCGGATCACCCGACAACTTCCGAAGTGAAATGCTAACATTCCACATCACCCCATTCATAAGTCGCTATCAAGCGCTACTGGGACGTGAAGCTTTCGTCTGCTTTAACGCAATACCGCACTATGCATCCCTTACACTTAAAATACCCGGTCCAAAGGGCATCATTTCATTACAAGGGAACATAAATTGATCCCCAAAAGTACGGGCAGGGGTGCGACTTCCTAGACAGCCGCCCACAAATCCATCCCTACTATCCCGGACATGGCTAGACGAGTTCGGCATCAACATGCTCAAATAGCCGCATACCCTCATGCAAGAGGCTCCGTGTGCTCACGCCCGGAGACAATACGGCCCAACTCTTGCTCCAACTATATCTTGTTAATTTCGATATAGATTTCTCGCACGCTTATTTTTTACTAAGTTCCTCTCTTTCGCAGACGAACATCATGCTACGCCCGTCCAGGATACGGCACAACGGAGACACAGGCGCAGACGTGCAGCAGGGACCCGTTCCAAAGATTCTTTTCAGATTAAGACCCTGCGTAAACCTTTTTTACTGTCTCTTGTTGATAACATCCCCCGGTTTTCTCTATAGCCGAGGAGGAGGCTGGCGTCTTGGCATGTGGCCACGCCAGAATTTTTGCACATACCTGGACACTAGGGGCTTTTTTACCAAGGGCTCTATTTCGGCCCGTCTTCATAAAGACCAAATACCTTAGGGAGTGTTCGGCGTCGCGAGTTTGGCCCTATATGCATCAGCTCCGAATCATGTCTTTGGTCAAATGTTGGGTTTGCCCGGCTCCTGTGTTTTGCTGCCTTATGTTCCGTTATATCGGCTAACGCGGCACCAGGAGAACTACTGCGATTGTGCCCCGGTTCGGCCGGGTGAGCACCTCAGTAGAGAAAGCCGAAAACTGACTGTCATGATATAGCGAGAGACTGGTCAACCACTCGACGACTTTCGGAATCTTTAGGATTCCCCCGCATTAACGAAGGGCCGCTTCCCGGTCAGGCACACTCGCGCCCTGAATTCGGGCGAGTGCGGTGCCCCTAGGAGCTATTCAGTAGTCCCACTGTCAAACTCCTATGGCTAAGTGAAAGTGATAAAGCATTATAGTCTAGTTGCCTAGTTCGCCGCGCCACCACCTCCTTTGTAGGACCAAGACATTGGATTAAGTGTGAAAAGGCGCCTTTTTGTGAACACCCCCGCATTCTATGTGTGGGGGCTGAAGCCAACGACTGCCATCTTTCAGGTTATATACAAATATATACATTAAACGGCCGCACAGGAGGCATCATGATTCTTGCAAGCACAAGTATAAAAAAGCTTTTTTCATAAAAACACAATTCGTCTTACAAATAGTATAAGCTATTCCAACACAACATCCTTCGAGCACTGCGAGTCTATTATACGAGCGACAGGAAGAACTTCCTCAAAATAGTGCTTGGCAGGTACTCGGCTTTCGTCCGAATCCTGGGACGCAACAATACTGGCCTTCATATCTGCCCAGTATGTCTTGACACGGGCAAGAGCCATCTGTGCGCCCTCTATGCATGCCGACCTCTTCATTGCATCAGCATGCGGCACCGAACCAAGGAATTGCTGCACCAAGCCAAAATAACTCTTCGGCTCCGGCTTCTCCGGCCACAGACGACTCGCAACATACTTCATGGCGAGTCCGGATAATCTGTTCAGCTCCGCCCAGGTGGCTAAACAGTCGGATACTGACAGTGGGCGTTCTGGATTGTGGTACTGCAACCAAAAAAGCTCTTCCAATTCATGGTCACCTCGGCTGCGGAAGTGTTCGGTCGCGTCCGCCGCACTTGCGGCCAAATCCAGATAAGCATTTTTCGAACTCCACTGCCGGTCTAATGGAGCATACTTGGGGTCTCCGAACTTCATCTGCAGCATATAAGGCTTTCCAGCCGTGATATCTCCGGCCTGACGCAGCTCCTCCTTCATCGCTCTCATGGCAGAGCGAGTATCCTTGGCTTCGACAGTGATCTTTTCCAAACCCTTCTGAGCCGCCCTATCTTCTTGTTCAAGCAATCTATAGCGGTCGGTAGCATCCTTCAATTTTATGGCCATCTCGTCCATTTCCTTCTTGCTCTGGCAGTGAGCAGCATGTTCGGCTTTTAACTCTTCAGCCGCTTTAACGGCAGCCGCATCACTCTTCCTTGCTTGCTCCTTTACTCGGGCAAGTTCCGCCCGAAGGTTCTCCACGGCAGCGGCACCATCTACATAAAACATATATAAGGCCCGAGCATCAAGCTCCTATTACTGGGTGTCTTTTGAACATACCTTGAGCCTCGTCTAGCCGCTTATGTACAAGCGCGATGTCGGCATCTGCTACGTCAAGTTGCCGCTTTAGTTTGACAGATTCATCAGCCCGGCTAGCCACCGAACGCCTCGCCACCTTCATGGAATAGGCGGCACATTATACCTGGGGTTATGATCCTCTGTGCGCCGTCACTCGTGACGACACACAAAGTCTCAGGGGCTACTATTCATACAGGGCACATTTAATATGCGGCTCTACCAAAAGGTACACCTTTTTACATACCTCAAAGCCTGTTAGTAAACTCCTGGCAGCCTCGTACAATCCGCTTTCCGCGGATGAAATCCTTCCAATCACCGTATCCATCAACATACGGTGTTCTTCTGAGATGGACGCCCTACTAAGCAGATCCTTCAGCCCCTCCGCCGGCGCACAAGAGGGTGCCGGACTAGTCTGACGACCTTTCCCAGGGTCCGGACTTGAAAAAACCCTCCGGGACGATACCTCGGGGTCACCAGCCTCGTGAGACGGTGGAACAAGAGGAGGCGTTTCGCTCTCTATCATCTCTTGGCAAAGATCCCCTGAAGATGAGCTCTGCTGAGAAGGGTCGAGATCCGAACTGCAAGATAATGTTTCAGTTATTTTCCTTAGGAATAAAACATGAATGTGATTCATTATGGAACCTCTCCCTTCACTTACGCCTCGGGGGAGAGCGGGTCCCCTTTAGGGGGCAATTCGGCTGGGGCGTTCTCCGGTGCCGAACCCTTTGATGAAGATTTTTTTCCCCGTTTTGAGGTTATCACCTCCGGGTCTTCAGAGGCAGTCCTTTTCTTTCCCTGGTCGAGAGAATTTTCGATTCTTCCCTTCCTAATGGACTCCTTCGTGGAGGCGGTAGCTACTTGGTTCCCCCCTTCGCCTTCCGCCAATGGCGCAGCCTCGAGCATCCTGGTTAGCATGGGATCCGGTACGGTCTCGGCAGGGGGGCTGGACACCTGATAAGCTTCGCCTTCACTATCCACTCCTGTTCAAAGGGCAACTCTGTTAAAGGGTAGATTTGATAAAAATATGGATGGTGTGTTCAAATACGGGGCAACTTACTTTAGCATCCGGGTGTTTGCAGCTTAGACCTGCGTCCTCGGACAAATCCGGACACCTTGCTTGTGATCCGAAGAACAATTTGTACATCTCCATGGGTGTCATTCCCATGAAATGTTGTAGGACTCGTGGTCCCTCCGGATTGAATTCCCACAGGCGGACAGGTCAACGTTTGCAGGGCAGTGTGCGGCGAATCACCATGACTTGCGCCACTACGGTCAGATTGATCTCTCTTTCTAGAAGATCTCGAATACGGCCCTGCAGCAGGGGCACGTCTTTTGGCTACCCCCAGATAAGTCCTTCATTAACCCTTGACGCCAGCCATGGTGGGGGACCCGAGCGAAAAGTAGGCGGTGCCTGTCACATCCCTAGCTGCTGGTAGTGCTCTAGGCTAGCTTCATGTGTGCATCATGTCTATATTTTCGAAACTTGAACTGAGGAATTTTGGAAGCCTCAAAAACTTAAATAAAAGAGGGGCAAAAACCCTAGAAATCTCATTCATTGCTCCAAAATGCTCTTCTTAAATGTTTGATAATTTTTGGTAAGGGTTCTGGTCCCAACCAAAATATTGAACATTTTTAAGGAATTATTTTTGGGACTTTGGATTTAATTCATTAGCTATTTGAATTTGAATTATATTCATATCGTTAGAATATAATTTCAAATACCCCCGGAAATATTTTATAAGCTTTTGGAAAAGTCCATCTAGCAATATAAAATATTCAGAGGAGTTTTTGGCATTGTTTGAATTATTTTAAATTCAAAACAGTGGCAAAATAAATTAAATAAAATAAAACAGAACAGAAAAATATAAAACAGAGACTTACCTGGCGCTTACCTGTCCAGCCCAGCCGGCCCAGCTCCCCCCCCCACCTGGCCGGCCCAGCCCACCTCCTCCCCCTTGTCATCTTCCTCCTCGCGCCAGTAGGCGCAGGCGCGTGGCCGGAGCGCGCGCGCACGCGCCCGAGCCACCTCCTGCTTGCCGCCCCGCCCCGGATCGGCTAAGGATGCCACGACACCCCCCTGGAACCCCCTCGTCCGCTCCCTTGCCTCCCTGCTCTCTCCCTCTCACTCCCCTGCTCTTTTCCCCTCATGGTCGAAGCCGCCATGGCCACTCCGCTGAGAAACACCGCGGCCAGCCACTCCCTTGCTCCCTCTCCGTGTTCCCGAGATCCGTATCGCCTCCAGCGTCATCCTCGCCAAACCAAGCATCACCGGAAGCCCTGCAATGCCGGCACCATCATCTTCTTCTTCCTCGGGCACCGAAGGCCGTCATCGTCGATTCGTCGCCGTCGTCGCTTCCCCGAGCTCGTTGACCATCTCGACGTGACCACTGTGAGCTCATGATCCGTTTCCCCCTATTACCGCACTCGATAGCGCTCTATAGTCGCGTATGTCGCCGAGCCCGAAAGCTCACCGCCGCCGGCCATGTCGCCGTCGTGGCTACAGACGCCGTAGCTCGTGCCTGGGCGCGTCATAGTACTCGGTTTGCTCCCAGGAGATGACCCCGACCACCAGCTGGACCTGCCATGCACCAGAACTCCGAACCCGCGCTCGCCCGAACTCCGGTCGCCGCCGCGGGCCCTGTTCCGGTGAGCTCGGGCCACCTCAGCCCCTGCCGTTTGCACAGATGGATACGGGTGACTCCCAGCTCCACGTAGACGCCCTCATCCGCCCCTTTGGTCGCCGGAGATGCAAACCCGAGCGTCTCCGCCGCTCTGCTTGGTCGTCGGCGGCTAGCCGCCGGTGTGTCCGACGTGGCCGCGTGCTTAGTGTTAATTACGGCCAGCTAACCCCCCCCCCCAGAGCCACTGACAGCCGGGCCCCACGGCCTAACCAACCGGCTAACTAAAATAGATTAGGGTTAATCTAATTGCAGTGGCCCCACGCGTCAGTTTTGACCGCGCTGACGTGGCCGTTGACTGGGCCCACATGTCAGCGACACAAACCAGTCTGAGACACTGACGTGTGGACCCCACTGGTCAGAGTTTGACCGGACTGTGCCACGTTGACCTGCTGACGTCATTATGACGTCAGAATGACGCAGTAATGTTTTCTGGATTTGTTTTTATTCAGAAAATTCCAGAAAATTGTATAAACTTCAATAAATCATAGAAAATTAACCGTAACTCCAAATTAAATAATTTATATATGAAAAATTATCAGAAAAATTCAAGGAATCCATCTGTACCATTTTCATGCAAGTTAGAACAACTTATAGCTGCTGTTTAGCACAAATCAATTAAATGGCATTTGAATAATCACATATGGAGTTTAAATTTGAATCTTGTATTCAAACCAACTTCATTTAATCTGTTGCTAGTTGCATTAGCTCAAAACACATTCATTTTGCCATGTCATGATCATGCATCATATTGTGCATTGCATTGATTGTGTTCCCTTCTATGTTGCCAGTAATTGTCCCCTCTCGAGAGACGTGATACCGATGATGTGATCGTTGACACTGACGAAGACTCAATGTTATCTTCAGAAGTGCCAGGCAAGCAAAACCGCCTTGTTTATTCCGATAAAATCCTACTCTCTCGCTCCTGCTCTCTTAGGACAACATCGATTCATCTGTTACTTGCTGCGGTAGCTGAACCCCTTTATCCTCTGCATGACCTGTCATTCCACAGTAATTAGATGAAACCCACTAGCATGAGTAGGAGTTGTTTGAGCCCTGTTGTGCCTACTCATTCATGCTTGTTTGTCATGCCTGCTACTGCTTAGAGTTGAGTCAGGTCTGATTCATCGAGGATGAATCAGAGGTGTGTGAACATGTCCTACGATGTGTGAGCTAAGTGTGTGAACACGATTTGGTAAAAGGTGTCGGTGAGAGGCCATGTAGGAGTACATGGTGGGTTGTCTCATTGAAGCCGTCCTTAGGAACTGAGTTCTGTGTTTGTGATCCATGATTCAGCTACTACCATGCATTGGGCCCTGAAATATGACCCCGCTCGACTTCTTATTCACCCTAGTCCTCTGTCCAGGAGTTGCAAGTAGTTTTTGGTGTTTGTAGTATGCTGGAGGCCGTGGACAGCGCTGACCGTAGGGGTGGGCTGTGATGCGGTAGGCACGTGGCCGGGTATACCGGGCGCCCGTTTGGTGTCACGGAACCCTGTTCACATCGTTTGGGGCTGTGAGCGAAACTCCGGCCGGATCTGCTCATGGATGGAACCCGAATAGGCGATAAACCTGGACTAGAGACTTGAGTGTTTAGGTAGGTCGTGGTCTACACCCACGTCGGCTTTCGCTTGAAGTCTGCCGAGCACATGTCGTGTGCAGACGCTAAGTGGTGGAAACATGTATGAAGAAGTACACCCCTGCAGGGTTAACATCATCTATTCGAATAGCCGTGTCCGCGGAAAAGGACTTCTGGGTTGCTTATATCAGTTCATAGACAAGTGAAAGTGGATACTTTAAAATGCGCAAGATAAGCGTGAGTGCTATGGATGGCGTTCTCGTAGGGAGACGGGAGCGGATCCATAGTGGTGTATTGATATGGTGAATATGTGGACTCGTGTGCGCCACCTCAAAAGAGTCGCTTGCAGTCGTAGTTTAGGATAGCCACCGAGTCAAAGCTGGCTTGCTGCAGTTAAACCCCACCATCCCCTTGTTGAAAATGATGCATATGTAGTTAGTTCCGATGTAAGTCTTGCTGGGTACATTTGTACTCACGTTTGCCTATTTTATGTTTTTGCAGAGAGACTTCAGTCTCACTAGTAGTTCCACGTGGACTTCGACGTTTAGCTTGTTACCTCAGCTACGATCTTGTGCCCTCGGCAGGATCTGATAGATAGTCAGGCTTCTCATCCTTTTTCATTTATAGATGTCTGTACCCAGACATGATAGCTTCCGCTTGTGCTTTGATTTGTATGCTCTGAATGTTGGGTCATGAGACCCCTGTTTGTAATATCTCGCTCCTCGGAGCCTATTGAATAAATTACTTGAGTCGTAGAGTCATGTTGTGATGCCATGTTGTATTTGCACATATCGAGCATATTGTGTGTATGTTATTGAAATGCTTGGTATGTGTGGGATCTGACCATCTAGTTGTTTATCTTTAGTAGCCTCTCTTACCGGGAAATGTCTCCTAGTGTTTCCACCGAGCCATGGTAGCTTGCTACTGCTCCGGAACACTTAGGCTAGCCGGCATGTGTCCTTCTTCGTTCCTGTGTCTGTCCCTTCGGGGAAATGTCACGCGATGAATATCGGAGTCCTGTTAGCCCGCTACAGCCCGGTTCACCGGAGTCCTGCTAGCCCAGTGCTACAGCCTGGATTCACTCGCTGATGACCGACACGTTCGATGCTGGGTCATGAATGCCTGTCCCTGTAAGTCTGTGCCACTTTGGGTTTACGACTAGCCATGTCAGCCCGGGCTCCTTATCATATGGATGCTAGCGACACCGTCATATACGTGTGCCAAAAGGCGCAAATGGTCCTGGGCTAAGGTAAGGCGACACCCGTGGGAATACCGTGCATGAGGCCGCAAAGTGATATGAGGTGTTACATGCTAGATCGATGTGGCATTGAGTCGGGGTGCTGACAGCGTTGGTATCAGAGCCTGACTGCCTGTAGGATTACCAAGCCAAACTGGTCGAAGTTGAGTCTAGAAATTCTTTAGTTATATAAGGGAATTGATTGTGGGATGGAACGTAAAGCTCTTTTTACTCCTTATACCTTATGCCCTTCTGATCTGAGTCATCTTATCTTTCCTACGGGGATTAAGAATTAGGCTATCTCTTCTTTCTATCAGGATCACGTGTTACTAATCCGTAGACTTATAAGATTTTTGGACTTAAGCCTCTGTTCAGTTTTTACTGCTTCCGTATGTTAATCGTTGATCTCGAAACCGTGATATTGTGCTTCTGAGTGCTTATGCCACCATTTTTGTGAATGTCTCAAATCTTTCTGAGCATTTACAGCCATTATGCTGTCCGAGTCATCCCAGGTTTCTAAATAGTCTAATGCGTTTGCAAAATCCTTTCCCTCTGGTTTCGATGTTCCTTTATGCCAGCTCAATCGCATTAATTGTTGAGTTGAGGTACTCTACTGCCTCGACTTTTATGTTGGAGTTATTATTATGACCCTAGGTGTCTCAGGGGATCATCTAGTGGTCTAGCCATGATTTGTGTCCTAGTGTGATGATTCTGGCCTTTATTCTCGAAAGCATTCCGTGATGCTACTTAGTAGTAGGTATTCTGTTCCTGGGTTCTTGAACCGAGATTCACTCTACTTACTTCATGTTGATAGTGTTGCTAGTTCCTTAGGATATTAGTAACTTTGCGATAGTTCTCGAGGTCCGTGGTATATCGTTCTTCCAAATACCATGAACCATTATGGCAGAAGTTTGTTGGATCAAAAGATCACAACAGGCCCTCTATGAGCTCTCCATTCTATATTGCGACTCTGCCAGCTCAACCTTTCTGCATGGGTTATCCGGAAGAATTATGTTGAACTTGGTTCGACATACTAATCTATGCATCCACAACTCAGAAAGTTATATGTTCCTTTGAGTTGTCCCTCTTTAGTTGTCTACTGACCTTCGTCTATCAATTGATAGTCAAGAGTATGCGTGCGTTCGTTTATCGATGCCTATTACTCTTGTGGTCCATCAAGCCATTCTATTCCAGAATGACTAGGAGAAATGAACTCCAGTACCTCATCCATATCTAGGATTGGGTCAAGGTAGTCATGCTCCGCAGATCAAAATGCCAATCCAGCTTTTGCTCTGTTCTACCTTGGAGTATTACCATCTTTATATCAAGAATGTCATGGGAATTGCACACCATCCTATGAACTCTTGACACAGTGATACTTCTCGCCATCATTGTTCATTCCTCGGTTCCTGTGTTATCGTAACTGGAATGCCGACAAGTGAATCGTGGTGTGTGAAATCAATACTGCTAGCAACTCTGTTGCTTGGTAGTTAAATGGACGATAACCTCATTCTTAGTGTATTGATTATTGAATCGTCACCCTAAGACTGATCGTGCTATCTAGTTCTTATTTCGGTGCACCCTTCGATTGATGAGTTAGGATCTTGTCAAGTCCTCACTCATTTGATCATATCGTCTTGCCCTCAAAAGCGAGATTGTTCTCGAGCTTAGTAACATACCGGTGGTTCGTGATTTTCCGAATATCTTCTCGGAAGTATTACCAGGTTGTCCCCTGACTGTTATGTTGAGCTCGTGATCAAGTTGGTCTCTTGTGAACCACCTTCTCTCCAAGAATCCGTGTTGGATACCCCTGAGCTAGTTGGTTAAGCTATGCATCAACTTGGAGAGTTGGAAGATAGAAGCTTGTCCGATATAGTTCATTATAAGGGATGTCTTGTATGTGTGTTGAAGAAAGTTGATATTTTCATCGACTGAACCTCGTGATCAGTTAATGGACCTATCATTTTATCCAACCTTTGATTGGAGTATGGGCTATCATCCAATCAGACCAGAACCAACGATATTCGTAATGTTGTCTTACTCGTGGTTGATCCCTCGAGTATACACCATTATATCTTTTGGGTCTGACCTATGCTATCACTTGTTCACTTAACTATGGAATTCCTTTTAAAGGGAAACCCGGAAGAATTGTTGTTGAGCCCATTGACAACATCCTTATCTCCTCCATGATTTTGTTGAACATTAAGCTAGTGTTGGAAACTTTTGAAAGCATTTCTTCATGCTAACTCATGAAGTATTTGTTTGATGAAAGGAGTGACTTCCTCTAGTTCATGTGCATTTGATGCAAGTTGCCGCCGTGGATTTGAGAAAGTTAGTTTTGCTTCCTCTGGAATCATCCCAAGTCAGTCATGCATACATGCGAAGTATTCTGTGGTCTGGAGACTTGCAACCTTCATCCCATATGTGTTCCGAGCACACCAAGCCACTGATTGAGTTGTTCAAAGATAAAGGAGTCTGTCCAAGGTGAACTCTTTGGACTTCCACGCGTGGAGACTTCGATGTCATTAATGATGGTTCCCCACCTGAACTCGGTAGTGTTTTATTATAAGACTACCACGTGGTCATGTTTGTCTGGGACAGCGTGTTCACATGTTTGTAGCAGAACCAGCTCATGTTTTGGAGCTTGCTATCGTAGTTCATCTCCCGAGAATCCCGCAACGTCATCTCGTCGATTTGTGTTGCAAACTTTCATTTTTCTTCCTAGACTCGATGAGTCTGGAATATCCTGACACCAACCAGATCTGAATCTCAGGCAGATATGGTGGTTTGGAACATTTCCCAAGAACTATAATATCGGTCCCTCGAAAACCGGTAAAGTGGATGTCGTGGCCAACACACCCAGCCAGAAGACCTGTTATTATAATATCTTGATTGAGGAAGTTGGCCACCTCCCCATAGGGATTTCGTAGGATTTACTCCCTAGTTGCCCCTATGGATTCTGAGATCCCGAAGTCCGACCTTTTTACTTGATGTTCTAGATATCAAACCATATCTATGAATGGGTTACGCTAGCACATCAAGGAGAACATTAGAAGCGGAGTGCTAAATGTCTCTCGGTCGATCGTCCAGATTTTGTTCCTTGGCTCGCTAAGGTGAAATCTGAGAAAGTGTTATCCTCCTTTGCATCTGCATCGTCCATCGCTATTCATCATGGTAGTAAGTTGTGTTGCCAGAATCCTTGACACGGATATTGGTAAAACCTTGATGATTATGGAAATGCTCAAGTTCTTGAGAGCACGCACAAGCGTTAGGTGTTACCATCGGCACTAGCTAGGTTTGCTCTCAACTTCCACGGTTATGCTATAACTTCTCAATAGTGGATTCACTCTTTATTGTTGAGCCTCTCCCCAGTTACTAGAATCATTCCCAGCATTTGCATTTTGTTCCCAGCTTGCACCGCCAATGTGCCATTCTACCATGGGTCTCTTCCATTTCCGGTGATAAGCAAATTCATCCATTGCGTTGTCTTCAACAAGGTAATCCACATCATCCAAGTCTGAGTATGCCATTCTACTGACCCCCTCCAAACGATCGCTTGAGAACTGCCTTAGGCTGGTATAAAGGTTTTCAATGATCTCTGAATCAAAGGTAATTCTTTTTGCCACTTAAGGAAATAATCTACGAATCACCCTCCTTCAGGATGTTTCGTCGTGGTATCATAGCAACTCAACTCCTCGCTACGTGGACAATCGTTTACCACCTTCTTAAGTGTGGAATTGTTGTCTACCTAGTGAACCTTCGTCATCCGTCTCTTCCACCCCTCTAGATGTGTATCTCGTGTCTCAACCCGAGAGATGGTCCTATGTCTCATTCCGTGAGTTGTTCGATCTTCGAGAAGATCGACTCTGCTAGAGTCTCCTTCTTTCCTCCATGTCATGTTGACAGGATTTTTCAAGGCAAGACTTCAAGACGATGATGGTGATCGAATCAACGTTCCTATGAAGTGCAACCTGGATCATGAAGATTATACTAGTCTGCGTTACCCTTCACTTTACCCTACGCTTGAATCTCGAGACGAGATTCTTGTTTAGTGGGGGTGAGTTGTCACATCCCTAGCTGCTGGTAGTGCTCTAGGCTAGCTTCATGTGTGCATCATGTCTATATTTTCGAAACTTGAACTGAGGAATTTTGGAAGCCTCAAAAACTTAAATAAAAGAGGGGCAAAAACCCTAGAAATCTCATTCATTGCTCCAAAATGCTCTTCTTAAATGTTTGATAATTTTTGGTAAGGGTTCTGGTCCCAACCAAAATATTGAACATTTTTAAGGAATTATTTTTGGGACTTTGGATTTAATTCATTAGCTATTTGAATTTGAATTATATTCATATAATTAGAATATAATTTCAAATACCCCCAGAAATATTTTATAAGCTTTTGGAAAAGTCCATCTAGCAATATAAAATATTCAGAGGAGTTTTTGGCATTGTTTGAATTATTTTAAATTCAAAACAGTGGCAAAATAAATTAAATAAAATAAAACAGAACAGAAAAATATAAAACAGAGACTTACCTGGCGCTTACCTGTCCAGCCCAGCCGGCCCAGCTCCCCCCCACCTGGCCGGCCCAGCCCACCTCCTCCCCCTTGTCATCTTCCTCCTCGCGCCAGTAGGTGTAGGCGCGTGGCCGGAGCGCGCGCGCACGCGCCCGAGCCACCTCCTGCTTGCCGCCCCGCCCCGGATCGGCTAAGGATGCCACGACACCCCCCCTGGAACCCCCTCGTCCGCTCCCTTGCCTCCCTGCTCTCTCCCTCTCACTCCCCTGCTCTTTTCCCCTCATGGCCGAAGCCGCCATGGCCACTCCGCTGAGAAACACCGCGGCCAGCCACTCCCTCGCTCCCTCTCCGTGTTCCCGAGATCCGTATCGCCTCCAGCGTCATCCTCGCCAAACCAAGCATCACCGGAAGCCCTGCAATGCCGGCGCCATCATCTTCTTCTTCCTCGGGCACCGAAGGCCGTCATCATCGATTCGTCGCCGTCGTCGCTTCCCCGAGCTCGTTGACCATCTCGACGTGACCACTGTGAGCTCATGATCCGTTTCCCCCTATTACCGCACTCGATAGCGCTCTATAGTCGCGTATGTCGCCGAGCCCGAAAGCTCACCGCCGCCGGCCATGTCGCCATCGTGGCTACAGATGCCGAAGCTCGTGCCTGGGCGCGTCATAGTACTCGGTTTGCTCCCAGGAGATGACCCCGACCACCAGCTGGACCTGCCATGCACCAGAACTCCGAACCCGCGCTCGCACGAACTCCGGTCGCCGCCGCGGGCCCCGTTCCGGTGAGCTCGGGCCACCTCAGCCCCTGCCGTTTGCACAGATGGATACGGGTGACTCCCAGCTCCACGTAGACACCCTCGTCCTCCCCTTTGGTCGCCGGAGATGCAAACCCGAGCGTCTTCGCCGCTCTGCTTGGTCGTCGGCGGCTAGCCGCCGGTGTGTCCGACGTGGCCGCGTGATTAGTGTTAATTACGGCCAGCTAACCCCCCCCCCAGAGCCACTGACAGCCGGGCCCCACGGCCTAGCCAACCGGCTAACTAAAATAGATTAGGGTTAATCTAATTGCAGTGGCCCCACGCGTCAGTTTTGACCGCGCTGACGTGGCCGTTGACTGGGCCCACATGTTAGCGACACAAACCAGTCTGAGACACTGACGTGTGGACCCCACTGGTCAGAGTTTGACCGGACTGTGCCACGTTGACCTGCTGACGTCATTATGACGTCAGAATGACGCAGTAATGTTTTCTGGATTTGTTTTTATTCAGAAAATTCCAGAAAATTGTATAAACTTCAATAAATCATAGAAAATTAACCGTAACTCCAAATTAAATAATTTATATATGAAAAATTATCAGAAAAATTCAAGGAATCCATCTGTACCATTTTCATGCATGTTAGAACAACTTATAGCTGCTGTTTAGCACAAATCAATTAAATGGCATTTGAATAATCACATATGGAGTTTAAATTTGAATCTTGTATTCAAACCAACTTCATTTAATCTGTTGCTAGTTGCATTAGCTCAAAACACATTCATTTTGCCATGTCATGATCATGCATCATATTGTGCATTGCATTGATTGTGTTCCCTTCTATGTTGCCGGTAATTGTCCCCTCTCGATAGACGTGATACCGATGATGTGATCGTTGACACTGACGAAGACTCAATGTTATCTTCAGAAGTGCCAGGCAAGCAAAACCCCCTTGTTCATTCCAATAAAATCCTACTCCCTCGCTCCTGCTCTCTTTTACTGCATTAGGACAACATTGATTCATCTGTTACTTGCTGCGGTAGCTGAACCCCTTTATCCTCTGCATGACCTGTCATTCCACAGTAATTAGATGAAACCCACTAGCATGAGTAGGAGTTGTTTGAGCCCTGTTGTGCCTACTCATTCATGCTTGTTTGTCATGCCTGCTACTGCTTAGAGTTGAGTCAGGTCTGATTCATCGAGGATGAATCAGAGGTGTGTGAACATGTCCTACGATGTGTGAGCTAAGTGTGTGAACACGATTTGGTAAAAGGTGTCGGTGAGAGGCCATGTAGGAGTACATGGTGGGTTGTCTCATTGAAGCCGTCCTTAGGAACTGAGTTCTATGTTTGTGATCCATGATTCAGCTACTACCATGCATTGGGCCCTGAAATATGACCCCGCTCGACTTCTTATTCACCCTAGTCCTCTGTCCAGGAGTTGCAAGTAGTTTCTGGTGTTTGTAGTATGCTGGAGGCCGTGGACAGCGCTGACCGTAGGGGTGGGCTGTGATGCGGTAGGCACGTGGCCGGGTATACCGGGCGCCCGTTTGGTGTCATGGAACCCTGTTCACATCGTTTGGGGATGTGAGCGAAACTCCGGCCGGATCTCCTCATGGATGGAACCCGAATAGGCGATAAACCTGGACTAGAGACTTGAGTGTTTAGGTAGGTCATGGTCTACACCCACGTCGGCTTTCGCTTGAAGTCTGCCGAGCACATGTCGTGTGCAGACGCTAAGTGGTGGAAACATGTATGAAGAAGTACACCCCTGCAGGGTTAACATCATCTATTCGAATAGCCGTGTCCGCGGAAAAGGACTTCTGGGTTGCTTATATCAGTTCATAGACAAGTGAAAGTGGATACTTTAAAATGCGCAAGATAAGCGTGAGTGCTATGGATGGCGTTCTCGTAGGGAGACGGGAGCGGATCCATAGTGGTGTATTGATATGGTGAATATGTGGACTCGTGTGCGCCACCTCAAAAGAGTCGCTTGCAGTCGTAGTTTAGGATAGCCACCGAGTCAAAGCTGGCTTGCTGCAGTTAAACCCCACCATCCCCTTGTTGAAAATGATGCATATGTAGTTAGTTCTGATGTAAGTCTTGCTGGGTACATTTGTACTCACGTTTGCCTATTTTATGTTTTTGCAGAGAGACTTCAGTCTCACTAGTAGTTCCACGTGGACTTCGACGTTTAGCTTGTTACCTCAGCTACGATCTTGTGCCCTCGGCAGGATCTGATAGATAGTCAGGCTTCTCAACCTTTTTCATTTATAGATGTCTGTACCCAGACATGATAGCTTCTGCTTGTGCTTTGATTTGTATGCTCTGAATGTTGGGTCATGAGACCCTGTTTGTAATATCTCGCTCCTCGGAGCCTATTGAATAAATTACTTGAGTCGTAGAGTCATGTTGTGATGCCATGTTGTATTTGCACATATCGAGCATATTGTGTGTATGTTATTGAAATGCTTGGTATGTGTGGGATCTGACCATCTAGTTGTTTATCTTTAGTAGCCTCTCTTACCGGGAAATGTCTCCTAGTGTTTCCACCGAGCCATGGTAGCTTGCTACTGCTCCGGAACACTTAGGCTGGCCGGCATGTGTCCTTCTTCGTTCCTGTGTCTGTCCCTTCGGGGAAATGTCACGCGATGAATATTGGAGTCCTGTTAGCCCGCTACAGCCCGGTTCACCGGAGTCCTGCTAGCCCAGTGCTACAGCCTGGATTCACTCGCTGATGACCGACACGTTCGATGCTGGGTCATGAATGCCTGTCCCTGTAAGTCTGTGCCACTTTGGATTTACGACTAGCCATGTCAGCCCGGGCTCCTTATCATATGGATGCAAGCGACACCGTCATATACGTGTGCCAAAAGGCGCAAACGGTCCCGGGCTAAGGTAAGGCGACACCCGTGGGAATACCGTGCGTGAGGCCGCAAAGTGATATGAGGTGTTACATGCTAGATCGATGTGGCATTGAGTCGGGGTCCTGACAGCGCCACCCATGTGGTGCCCCTAGGGGCTGTGATGTAAAACCAGTCCCGTTGCCATAAGCCGAGCTCCTCTTGAAAAGAGCCTTCGGGCCATGGAGCGTTGTCCATCTTGCTTATTATAGCCCCTCCGCACTCAGCATGCTGCCTCTCGATTATTTTCAGTTCCACTTTGAAAGTTTTTAGCCACAATCCAAAGTGAGGGGTGATATGGAGGAAGGCCTCGCACACGACAATGAATGATGAGATCTGGAGGATGGACTCCGGAGCAAGGTCTTGGAACTCCAGCCCGTAGTAAAACATAAGCCCCCTCACAAAGGGATCGATCGGGAAGCCTAGTCCCCGAAGGAAGTGAGATGCGAACACCACGCTTTCACCAGGCTGGGGAGCGGGAACAGCTTGCCCTTGAGTAGGCAGTCTATGCGAGATTTCGCCGGTTAGATACCTGGCATCTCTTAGCTTTCGCACATCTTCTTCCGTAATGGAGGAAGGCATCCACCGGCCTTGAGGGTCGGAGCCGGACATCTTCGAAGGTCCGAAGCGCCTAAAACTAGAGCTTTGGGTGTTGGAACTCGAAGCGAGGGGCGGATTTGATTGGTTTAAGAACAAGGGAGCCGGACCTTGGTTCCTTTATAAAGGAGGTGAATACCAAGAGCCCTCCCCGTAACCGTTTGAGACTCGCTTTTAATTAGGGAGTCATACCTAAGTCATGGTTGGGTTACCCATGCCCGTATTGATGAGAATCCCGGCATAAGGGGACACGATCTCTACTTTGACAAGACGTGCCAAGAAAACCGCCTCGCTAAACGCGCTGAGGTGGAATAATAAAATGAATAAAAGCCTGGCCGTGGCATGATGTCACGCCGCAGAATACGTCGGCAGATTATTCTCTCTACGATTGAATGTGGGACTTATTTTGTAGAGCCGGACACTTCCCTGGTGTTCAAAATCTTCTATGAAATATTCGGAGGAGGAACCCGCCTTACAATGCCGAAGACAACTTGCGCGCCGGACTCATCGTCAATGAAGCCTGGTTCAGGGGCTACTGAGGGAGTCCTAGATTAGGGGGTGTCCGGATGGCCGGACTAAGACCTTTGGCCGGACTCCCGGACTATGAAGATACAAGATTGAAGACTCCGTCACGTGTCCGGATGGGACTTTCCTTGGCGTGGAAGGCAAGCTTGGCGATATGATATGAAGATCTCCTCCCATTGTAACCGACTCTGTGTAACCCTAGCCCTCTCGAGTGTCTATATAAACCGGAGAGTTTTAGTCCGTAGGATGAACAACAATCATACCATAGGCTAGATTCTAGGGTTTAGCCACTCCGATCTCGTGGTAGATCTACTCTTGTACTACCCATATCATCAATATTAATCAAGCAGGAGTAGGGTTTTACCTCCATCGAGAGGGCCCGAACCTGGGTAAAAACATCGTGTCCCTTGTCTCCTGTTACCATCCGCCTAGACGCACAGTTCGGGACCCCCTACCCGAGATCCGCCGGTTCTGACACCGACAGTACCCTTTCCAATGGATATGCCGAGACGACCTTGATGGGGTAACCTTGGAAGTAGTGCCGCAGCTTCCGAGTGGCCACCAATAGCGCGAGCAAGAGCTTCTGGGGCATGGGGTACCGCGCCCTTGCATCCCACAGCATCGTGCTGACGAAATACATGGGATGCTCGACGAAGGTGGGCGCGCCGACGGAGCCAGCACCCTCCGGAGAGTCGAGCACCTCCTGAGGTGTTGGAGCCCCCGGCTCCTAACTGCTTGGTGAGGTCCCCTCAGCCTCAGAGGCATCTTCCTGTTGAGGCTGGTCACCATCCGCCGAGGCTGTGGCCCTCGCGAGGCCTTCCTGGCCTTGAGCTGCCGCGGTCGGGGTTGCGGCCGATACGGCCTTGACCCGGCGCTCCTCTCGGATCGTCATCAGAGCTGCGCTGGCGGAGTATGGCATGGCGGCGAGGTAGAGCACCAAGGGATCCTTAGGGCGTGGAGCCACCATCACTGGAGGGCTGGTCAGGTATTTCTTGAGATCTTGGAACGCTGCGTCATCCTCTTGAGTCCATTCGAACGGGCCCTTCTTCTTCATCAGCTTGAAGAAGGGCAGGGCTCGCTCCCCTAGCTTGGAGATAAAACACCCTAATGCGGTTACTCGCCCAGTGAGCTTCTGCATTTCTCTGAGGGTTTGCGGTGGACTTGTGTCTTCGATCGCCTTCACCTTCTCTGGGTTAGCCTCGATGCCTCTGTGGGACACGAGGAAGCCCAGAAGCTTGCCAGAAGGAACACTGAACAGGCGCTTCTCTGGGTTGAGCCGCAGGCCCACTTCACGAAGGCTCGCGAAGGTTTCTTCCAGGTCCTGTAGCAGGGTCTTTGCCTCCCAAGACTTCACCATGATGTCGTCGACATAGGCCTCGGTGTTTCTCCCGAGCTGCCGGCCCAAGGCGATATGCATCAGTCGCTGAAAGGTTGCGCCTGCGTTGCGCAATCCGAATGGCATGCAGGTGTAGAAGTACACCCCACACGGGGTCAGGAAGGCCGTTTTCTCCACATCTTCTTCTACCGCCATCTTGATTTGGTGATAGCCCGAGAAGGCATCCAGGAAGCACAACAGGTCACACTCAGTGGTGGAGTTGATGATTTGGTCGATACGGGGGAGCGGGAACGGATCTTGAGGGCAAGCCTTATTGAGGTTGGTGAAATCGATGCACATGCACTCGTTTCCTCCCTTCTTCAGCACAACAACAGGGTTCGCCAGCCATTCCGGATAGCGAACTTCGCGAATGACTCCCGCAGCTTCTAGCTTGCGGGTTTCTTGGACGATGAAGGCCTGCTTCACAGGGCGTACATTGGGGCATACATTCAGGTGGTGCTCGATCACCTGCCTGGGGACCCCTACTAGTTGCTTGGGTTCCCACACGAACACCTCCTTGTTCGCACGTAGGAATTTCACTAGAGCCTCCTCTTGTTCGGGATCGAGATTGGCACCTATGGTGAAGGTGGCGCCGAAGGATCCATCCTCATCGACTGGTACCTGCTTGGTCTCCGCCTTGTCTTGGGTGAATAGCTACTTCTTCTTGGTTGGCACAGCCCCCTAGGCCTTGAGGGTGTCGGCGCTGGTGGGCTGCGCTACTGCGGCCGTCTTGAAGGTGAGCTTGAGCGCCTGCAGGGCATCTTTTGCATCTCCGGCTATGGTGAGGACGCTGCTGCTCCCGGGCATTTTTATGAGGTTGTAGGCCGGGTGAGTCGCTGCCATGAACTGGGCCAAGGCTGGGTAGCCGAGGATGGCGTTGTACGGGTGGCCGATGGGGGCGACGTCAAAGTTGACCAGCTCCGTGCGGAAGTTGCCGTGGGTGCCAAAGGTTACCAGGAGGCGGATCTGCCCCAGGGAGCCGGTGGAACTGCCTCCGATGCCCGAGAAGGGCTTGCTGGGTCGAAGTCGCTCTAGCGGCACGTGGAGGAGGCTGAAGGCCTCCACCGAGAGCACATTGAGGCCGGCTCCGCCGTCAATGAGGGTCCTGGTGACGGCCACCTGGCAGGTGGTGGGAGTGCACAGCATCGGGAGCGCAGCCGAGCAGGCGGTGTTGGCGGGGTGATCGTCCAAGCTGAAGGTCAAGTCGGCCTTGGGTGCCACACAACCCGGAGGAGCTTCGCGGCGCATGAGGGCAGCGCTAATCTTGCGGACGAATGGCCTGACATGGCGGCTCATGGGTGGGGCTTGCGAGCCACCTAAGAGAGCCGTGAAGACTGGGAGTGCCGGCGCAGCATGATGGGCAAGGAAGAGGCTGCGCAGCTCCTCCCAGGAGGTCACCGAAGACGCTGGCAAGTGGAGCAGCCACATGCGCGGGACACCGGCGAGGGCCATGGGAGGGCCTCCTGATACGCCAGCAGGAAAGCTAGTGGATCCGCCGCGCCGTCGTAGCGTGGCGGCATCTCTGGCTTGAACTTGTTCGGCCACCGCACCCGTCGCAAGGTGGGGGCCAAAGCTCGGAGCCCCCAGGGCCCAGTACCAGCGTCGGAAGCCGGAGCGGGCGGCGCATTGCCCTCCACGAGGGCGAAGCGCGGTGTTGATGGAGAGCGGGTCGACGGAAGGGAGAGCTCCGGTACACCCCTACCTGGCGCGCCAAATGTCGGATATGGGGTTCCGACAAAACCCTTAAGGTTCGAACTCTGGGGTGCGCGCGAAGATCTTCCCCCTACCGATCCACGTCCTAACCCCTCGCTTAGGATCTAAGCTACATGATGAACAACACGAGGGACGCATGGTTTATACTAGTTCAGGCCACCGTTGTGGTGTAATACCCTACTCTAGCATGTGGTGTGGTGGATTGCCTCAAGGGCTGATGATGAACAGTACAGAGGGAGAACAGCCTCGCGAGAAGAGGTGTTCTTGTGATGGTGTGGTGTGTATGAAATGAATCGCTCTCTGTCTTGTCCCCCTTGCTATGGGGGTGGCTAGCCCTATATATAGAGGCCTTGGTCCTCTTCCCAAATATTGAGCGGGAAGGGATTCCACAATGGAGGGGTTTTGAAGGGGAACATATAGTACAACTTATCCTGACTAAAGTTGGTCTTCGGTTGCCAAAGGTACTAGCGATGACGCCGTCTTGGGCTCCACAGTGACCTCCGTCCTGCCGCTCTGCTGGTCTTGGTCTCGTTGCACCGAAATGGTAACCCTTGCTTGGTGCCTCGGTGCTCCATGCATGTGCTTGCCCCCTTTGCACCAAAGAGGAAACAAGGACACTGCACAGGCCGGCGCCCGGCTGGTGCCAGCATGGTCTTCGATTGGTATGGCTTGCATCACGAGCACCTCGCGAGGAACCCTTGCCTTGATCTCTCCGCCTCCTTGCGAGCTTGCCTAGCGAGGCCGCTCCTGAGGAAGCCTTCCGTCGTCCGCCCCGCAAGGCTTGGCCCATCGCGAGGGTCTTGAGCTTCGAGTAGACGAAGATGGGCCATACTAGGCCACCACATGAGCCACGCCACAGGCCGCAGGCAGGCAAGTACGGGGACCCCCGTTCCCAGAACGCCGACAGTCATGAGAGCCCTCGACCTCGCCATCGGTCTGCCCTTGCTCCCAGCTCCCTCCCCATCATCTTCACCAAGCCGGAGTACCCCTCCTGCCCTTCCATCGCCACCCCGGCCGCCGCCTTGGGTCCCTCTGATTCCAGTGACACTGGCCATCTCCCCCGTTCCACCACCTATAGAGGCCTCCACCACCACTACCGAGCCACCCCAGCTCCATTCCTCCTCCTCCGGTGACTTCTAGGTACATTTTCTCCAGCGACCGAAGACCCCTCTGCTGCGAGCTCGACTACGGCCACTATAGAGCTTCCCGGTGGCGTAGGACACCACCCAGCGAAGCGGCTCACCCACCTGAGCAGATGGGTAGGCCGCATGTGTCGTATGGTGGCCGCGATCACAGGCGAACGTCATCGGGGCGAGCTCCCCTATTCGGTTAGGTGCGCTCGAGCAGGAGGTTGAAGAAGCCGGCCAGGCAGGCCCCCACCTGCATGTGGGACCCTCTTGTCAGCCATCCAAAAGCTGGCCCCGCCACTTCCACGTCATTAAGTGGAGGCGTATTCCCAAAATACGTTTTCCATGACAGAAAGCGTATTAACTTCTCCCTTCGGATCAAAATGCGGTTTCATTTGATCAAAGCATACATTGAATCCACCGTGTCTTAAAATGCGCTTTCTTTTGCAGATAACGTATTCGACGGAAGGCGCTTTCTCTTTTAACCTCCAAGGGCATGTCTGTGAATGTAATTTTTACAAAATAGTCCCTAGTGTTCCAACGTCCACATCTTCGCGACCGTAACTTCGATTGAGGTGAATCCAAAGCCTACTTCTTTGTATCATCGAGCTCTATATTTTCGTTTCATTTTCAATAGGTGGTCCCATTGTGAAAATGACCTTTATGCACTTGCCCTATTCTAGCCCCGTCCGAGAGTGAAGCGTCTGGCAAATCATCCTGTGACTTCACCGTACCTCTTCGCGGAGTATCCGGCAACCCCAGGCAAGCCACGACAGCCACTTGCATGATGGATTTGCAGTAGCCATGGTTTTCACTTGAATATTAATAAATGGTTGCTCGCTTAATACTGCTAGTACCATTTCGGTTATGCTTATGGATACATGCTTATCTTCATGCTATGTTCTTACGCACCTTGTTAGTTTGTACTACTTAATAGTATTATTCTCATATGTCCTGTTTGGTAGGAGTATATGGTGGTGATAGTCTTGTTCATCTGATGCATGATTACCGTCTGTTATGAAGCACCTGTGTTCTGTACGATCATCGCTATGCCATGTTCATCTGCATCAAGTAGACTAAGTGATTTATTATTATTGATGCTAATGATTCATATGGTTATGTTGCCCTACCCATGATCATGTTAACATCATGCTCATGTGCATTATTATTTCATCATATTATGACTCGGCATCTTTTGAATTCAAGTTTAACCGGACATTAATTAAACTCGAACAATTGTTGGCTGAGTCATAGTGCCATCTAAATTGAACTGGCAAGTGCAGCCACATTTGCCTGTACAGAAAGGCCCTAATGTGGTCTATTGCCATACCTCTCGCCAGTGCCTCCAACTAGGAAAGGTTATGGGCGCGTGCTACCCTGATCAGGTAGGCGGACATAAGCCTTGTGTGCCCATTGTTGTTTTGTCACCATTTCCCTGTTTGGGACCATTTGTTTTGCCATGACGGTGGCTGTTGATGTCACGCGGTGACATCGGGGCCATCTAGGACTTAGCCCAAAGGGGAGTGGGTCCGAGTTGCCAGGAGAGTGTCATGGTAGTAGATTGGTTTTGTCGGAACGCCGTTGGTCCACCCGAATGGGAGTATGAGGCCATGGGTTCTATGGTGTGGGTACAGTGTGCTAACCTCTGCAGAGTGTGTTTAAATCTATTGATAGCCGCACCCGTGGATATGTGCCCAGTTCATAGTAGGTCACACTATGGGTGAATAGTAATAATAACCTGTATAATAACAACCCCTGTTCGATGATGGAAATGGTTGATTCTTATGTGATCGCGAGAGGATCACAGTGGTATTGAGGATACCGAAGATGGTTGAGGTTTATGGTTTTATGCGATAATAAAGGGTCAAGATCAAGCTCATTGTGGTCATGTAATGATTACTACGGTATTGCTAATACCAAGACTGATTTTATCCTGAGGTGATCCTGTGATGACCATGATGGTAAGTGATTCATGTGGTGGTTACGAGGTAACCCCGAACAAAGTAAGTTGGTGCATGACATTGTTAATATGTTGCATGCTAGTATCATCATATGCTCATGCCATGCTCATCTGGTATAGTTCTAGTGCTATCTTGTTCACCATGTTAATGCCATGTTGCTCTAGCTATATCATGCTCATCCTTGCTAAGTAACCTGTAATTGCCATGATGTTGTATGTCTTGATTGCTTTGGTTGCTGTGAGTTTGCAAGTACATTCAATGTACTGACATGCGTGTCATGCCAGTTTTCAGGTCATGCCTTGTCTACTTGCTTGTCTGCCGATGATCTTGAGTTTGCGAGCTAGGATAAACGTTCGAGCATGCATCCCTGCGGAGTGGAGTCCATCATCGTCGTTGTTGTTCTGCTGCTAGAATTTATTCCGATGCTATGTGTTATTCTGCTGCTTGCATAGAGCAACCCTGGCAGGCATAGTGTCGATGCACTGATGTAATCCCCTTGTACCCCTATCGATTGTAATAAAGAGATAATTTGTTCTATGCAAAGCAGTGCCTGTCGGATTACGGGTTTCGCAAACCCTTGAGAGGTTCGAACTCTAGGGTGCATGCGGAGATCTCAACCTACCCAGCCAACCTACTCGTGATCCTCCTAAACCTAGCACGACGAGCTCGAAGAGACAAAGAGACACAGCAATTTATCCTGGTTCGGGCCACCTTGCGGTGTAATACCCTACTCCGGTGTTTTGGTGGATTGCCTCGTAGGGCTGAGAATGAACTAGTATAGTGGATGAACTAGCCTCAAGAGGTGAGGTGTTCTTCAGCTCGAGAGAGCTGAGGGGATGTGAACTAGATGCTCCCTATGGTGGTGTCTAAGTCCTGTTTATAGTGGCCTTGGTCCTCTTCCCAAATATTGGTGGGAAGGGATCCCACAACGGCCGGACTTGAAACGGGACAAGTAGTACAGATTATCCTGACAAAAGTAGTCTTCGCCTGTGAAAAGCCTCTGGTCGTGATGCTGCGGTGGGCTCAGCGATGACCTCCGTCATGCCGTCCTGGTGGTCCTGGTCTTGTTGCACCATAATGGAAACCTTTGGCTGACTCATTGGCACTCCGCGCATGTGGCTTGCCTCCTTTGCACCAAAGAGGAAACCTGCACTCTGCGCCCGCCTGGCGCCCGCCTGGCCTTGGTCGTCATGGCTCACATCAGCTGAGCCTCGTGAGGTATACCTTGCATAGAACTCTCAGTCCCTCGGGAGCCAGCCCGAAGAGGCCGATCCCCTCGAGTGTCTTGGCTTCGTCCGCCTCATGAGGCATGGCCCCTCACAAAGGTCTTGAGTTGTCGATGCTGAAGCTGGGCCGTACTAGGCCATCAATGGAGCCACGTGGTGGGCCGCAGGAAGGTAGGGCTGGATACCCCCATATCTAGAACGCCGACAGTAGCCCCTAGGCCCAAGGCGTGCTCAGACTTGGCTTCCAGGCGAAGCCAAACGGAAAGTGTGGAGCACTGCGGGCCCTAACCGCTTGCGGCCTTGATGACGCATGGTGATTGATGGGACGTGGGCGACTCCACTTCCCCATGCTGCCTCGGCAACTGTTCGACTTGATGGAACGATGCGGCATGCAGAAGATCATGATGGCGCGAGGTCATGGAGGCCGGCGGTTGGCCTCTCTTGGCTATAAATGTGAGAGAGGGACAGAGCCTCCTGCCCATCTCTCCTTCTTGCTTCCGCCTGCTTCTCCTCTTCTCCATCTTGCTCCCATGGCATCGCCGAGGAGGTTTTCAGCGGCTGAGAAGGGGAAGGCTTCCAAGGAGGGGCCGGCCTCTCCGCCTCCCAAGAGAGGACGCGGTCATCCCTGCAAGCATCCCGCGGCTTCTGCGGCGGCCCCTAGGGGGCGCGGGCACACCACCAAAGCCGACACTTCTCTCGGTGCCCGCGATGGCACCTCGTTCGCGGCGGGGGCCACCGGCTTCGGAGCAGCCCCCATGACGAAGGGAGGCGCGCCGTGATCGTACGCCCGCCTCGGCCGCGCTTCTCCTTGCTAGACGTTCTCCCTGAATTCGTGGTGTGGTCGGAGAGCCCGGCCGGCACCTCGCTCCGGCTTCCATGTTTCTTCTCCGGCGAGCTTCCTTCCTTGGGGCTTGATGGTCTCTGGCTGCAGGCCGACGGCTGCTGCAACAGAGCTTCGTGGGTCAGGGCCGAGGTCGCCGCCTCCGGCAGCATGGTCCTAACCCATAGCTGGCAGACTTTAGACCGCGCGCGGGGACTGGGCGGAAGGTGCACCCTCCACTTCAAGTACGACGTCCTGTCGACCCTCAATGTGAGGGTGTTCAGGGAGGACGGCCGCCGCGCGGGGTGCTGCCAAGAGGATGGTAGCGATGACGAAGGTGGCGAAGGTGAGCTTGGTCTTGGGGGCACGCCCTCCTCCTCCTGTGATGGCAGCTCTTCCTCCGATGAGAGCTCGAGCAGTGGTGGCTACGACCGGCCCCCACGTCGTCGTGCTCGGGTCGAGGACGTACGTCGGTGGTTTGTCCCGCTGTGGTGCTCAAGTGAAGCTGGAGAGGAGCCCGGCGTGAGGCCAGGGACCGGTGAACTTGCACTCAAGACCGGCCACAGCCCCAGGTCGTCTAGGGGTGAACTGGTGAAGCGCCGGGCCACCTTGAGGCGCTGCTTGAGGATGCGGCGCTGGTGCCGGGTTTGTACGCCTTCGGGCCCTCTTTGTTTAGCCTTTTCTTTCTCCTGTAATTCGAAAAAGAATGATGTACCCCGCGGGGGCATGTAATGAACTATGGCAGTTACACTACTGGAATCAGGGATTTTGTCGTCTGCCAGTTCTTTGCCGTCTTCTTGCGGACGGCAAAGAAGGTCTTTGCCATTAGCTACCAAACAACAGACGGCAAAGAACTAGTAAACGGCAAAGAAGGTCTTTGTCGGCTGTCATTTCTTTGCCGTCTGCTGGCAGATGGCAAAGAATCTTTGCCATCTGTCAGCGGACGGCAAAGAGGTGCCACCGGATGCCAATATACTGCAATGGTCCAACCCCACTCTTTGCCATCTGCTGGCGAACGACAAAGATTCTTTGCCATCTGTTGGCAGACAGCAAAGAGGGGGCTATCTTTTTTTTTGTGGGTAAAAAAAACCGTTGGCCCACCTCCTCTATCTCTATCCTCTCTCTCCGCCCTATCCCTCTGCCCGACCCCTCTCTCTCTCCCGCTCATCTCACCCTCTCCCTCCCGTGAGAAGCAACGCCGGCTGATTCCGGCGAGCTCTGGCGGGATTCGACGACGCCCGCCCCACAACCATGAGCCTCCCAATCCCGCCTTCCTCGACCCCGCGCCGCTGCGCCACCTCGCCTCCGCCCGCCGGTGCATGCTTCCACCTCACCAGACCCCAGGGGCCCCGCCGCCTGCGCCGCGTCACGCGCCGCCACCTCCCCACAAGCTCGCCGCCCCGCCGCGGATGCCTCGTCGCCGGTCGCCCCGACCTCGAGATCTGCCGCCGCCATGGGAGCCGAGTACCGAGCTCCTCTGCGCCCCCCCCCCCCCGCCCCCCGCCATGGGAGATCTGAGGCCTGCCGGGGGGAAGGGATGGGGCACCGGTGGGCCCCGGGGATCTGCGCAGTGGCACTGCTCTGGCTCGCTGCGGCCGCAGCCGAAGATCCCGATCCCGACGAGCTCGAGCGCGTGTGAGTCCTGCTCCTCCGCCCCGTTTTTCCCGTGCCTGCTCGCTTGCTCTGTTTGTGGCTCAGTACTGTCGATTGCGTTGCCTGTGCTCCGCGGTTCCTGCAATGCTAATTCTGTTTGCAGTCTCATTGTTCTTCAGTCCCCACCGTGTCTTGTATTTGGACGAGCTCATGCTAATATGTGGTTGGTACACTACCTGGGCAAGGTCATTTTGATACTAATACTTGTGGGCAGCAGAGGGTTCAAAGCCTGACCATCTACTAAGGTGCTTAATTACACCCCACGCTTCTTCGTTCCTTGTTCAAATATGATCGGAGTATCTTTATCTTCCGTCCCAGTGATTTCCCTATTTATGAGTTTTTAGGTCCTGTGAACCAATTAGGCCCTTGGTCATTTCTTGAACTCAATCAATAACTCATTTGTGGAAAAAACTTGACGATTTGTGTACCTATGTGTTCTGTTCTGTTTTGAAGTGGATAAAATTGCCCCGTGTTTCACTTGGAAATAACTTATGTTTGTTGAATAATAGGAATTTATGCACCATTTCTATCTGTTCATAACTCTTAAACTAGCACTGCTCTCCTTAAAATTTCTAATCAAGCTGACTGTTGTTTTGTGCTCCACAGATACAACGGTCCGGCAAGCTGCTATGGTGGTCAAGTGTGTGCTGCCTAGGAAAATAGATATTTAGTTTTAGGTCATTTCTTGTAATTTCAGATATGGAGTGCTTGTCTTTACTTTTTGTTTTTACTTTGTGAAACTTGCTACCTATGGATGAAACTGTGTAATATTGATGAAACTATGTATATGTATGGATGAAACTTGCTACTATTGGTAACATGTGTTGGATATCCTATATTGGTCATATATATATGTATGTGTGTTTGTGTGTGTTTGATTTTCTATGAAAATGAATGGATATAAGATGAAACAGAATTAATGTCTATTTGGTCTCTTTGCCATCTGCCAGCAGATGGCAAAGAGCCTGCAGTCTTTGTCGTCTGCCAGCAGATGGCAAAGAGCCATGCCCTTTGCCGTCTGCCAGCAGATGGCAAAGAGCCATGCCCTTTGCCGTCAGCCGCTGATGGCAAAGGCCCCTTTTCTGTCCGCTTCAGAAAGCAGACGGCAAAGAAGGTCTTTACCAATACTTTCTTTGCCAGTGCCTTTTGCCGTCCGTGGCAGACGGCAAAGGCCTTTGCCGTCCGCCTTCCATGCCTTTGTCGTCTGCCTTGGCGGATGGAAAATTAGCTGATTCCTATAGTGTTATGCCCTTTATGCTATGCTTGCTATCTTGATGTTGTGTTGTAATGTTTGCGATCTGAGTAAGCTAAGATAGGAAAACTTAGCTTGATATGTGCATAGTAGTCTTCCGCCTAGTGAAGACCTGGCCTTAGGTACTCGGTGGGGCCCCCTTTCTTGGGGAGCCGAGGGTTGCAGACCCCAGGAGACGCCTTGGGGTCTCAGGAGCCACCGCGGAGTGGCTGCAGGGCTGCTTTCAAATGAGAAGAAAAACTGACGAGCGGCTCACTCCTCCTTATGCGAGCCCCGTGACATAGATTAGCTCTGACTTGATGCACCGCATCGCGCTGCCCGGGGGGCACATACATGAGGGGTGCTGATGCCCGTGAGCTTGATCAAGGGCTCCTCACGAGGATGAGGCCGAAACACCATGTTTCAGCGCAGTGTGCGTGCGCGAGGGCAGGCCCGAGGCACACACACCTGCCTAGCCCCATGCGCGAGGCGCACGAGAGGAAGTGACGGGCAACTGCCACCTCCCTCATGCCCTCAGGCCAAAACAGCTCAGGAGAAGAAAATAGCTCGAGGAACCAAAGTTCGAAATTACAAAATCCATTGGAAGGTCACTAGAAACTACAAGCAACTTTGGAAAGCAAATGAACAGCCGCGTCCGGCACCTAATCTAGTCTTCTCACCAACACGGAGCTAAGTGCTGCCACTAAGACGTGGGAGGGTGCCCCCATGAGGCCCCAGGGCGACTCTCAGGAGACTCCAAGGCATGTACAGCCCCACTCATTATTACGTGAGAGTGTCACGAGCGGAGACCTTCACAAGTCGGCGCCTTGCTTCACAGGTCGGAGCCTTTCTTCAGGGGTAGAACTTCCGAAGGTGCTGGATGTTCCAGGCGTTCTGGATGGGGACCCCGTCCTATGACTCCAGGCGCGCGGCGCCAGGCCTGGAGACACGGGCAATCCTAAATGGGCCCTCCCACATGGGAGAGAGCTTGTGCAGCCCCTCCCTAGAGAGCACCCGCCTCAGGACGAGGTCGCCCACCTCTAATGTCCTGGAGCGGATGCTGCGGCAGTCGTACCGCCATACCTCGTAGCCTAGAGCGAGGCTTGACGACGGTGTTCCTCCCCCAGCACGAGATCCATCCCACGTGTGGCATCCTGGTGCGCCTCGTCGAACACCGGGACTGTGGGGACCCCGACTCATACGTCGTGATCACCGAATGCACGTGTACAGTGATCCCAGAGATCAATGCTCACTGTACACACAGAAGCTGAATAACAAGAGTCTTACATCCATACATACCGTATTTCACAAGTAGGATCATTATGGTCAAGTCTTGAGTATATCATCGCAGCGGAAATCTTCGTCGACAACTTGGACCCATGCCATCTGCCTTAACCCTATAGGCATTCTGACTGGGAAGTGTCCTAGCTTGCATGTTCGTCACCGAAGGAATCATCATCTTACTCGTGTTCTTTCATGCATGGCCAATAAAATAACTAGTGGCAAGCCAATGAGTACTTTGAATGTACTCGCAAGCTACCCGAGAGTGATAATAGAATAATCTTTGCAAGGTTCTACCGCTAAATTGGCATTTTTGCGGAAAGCTAGTTTTTCTCATGCAAGTATGATCAACATTTATCAAGGACATGAATGCGTCTGCAATAAGTATCAAGAGGTTACAGACATCAACATCGAGAAAGAGTTATGAACAACTCATGCTCAAGCTCACCGTGACTTCCTCACGAGTCACATCATCAATATCACCAAACTGTGTTGGTTGTCAAAAACATATGGACATCGTCTAAGCAGCACCACCCAACCGTCCTTGACCATGGACACGGCTATTCGAATAGTTTGACGCTCTGCAGAGGTTGCACACTTTACCCACGAGATCCGGGGAGCTTTCGTGTCATCCACGATCCCGCAGTACCTCAAGTACTCGGGGGAAGCACCCGATCACTATATTTCCCTAGGCGACACTAACATAGGTTCCACTCGTTGGTACACGGCCTTTGTGTATAAACATCAAGATCTTGGGACTCTGCCCTTTTCATTATCACACATACACGCAGGGACCAACGGTGTGTCCGGTGCCCTGTGAAAACAGTCATGGCCGCGTATCCAAGCACGACCCCGTCCCGAGAGTGACCTCATGTCACCCCCATCACAAGTAATGTGGGCACCATGCTAGTACCGGCCTAGGTAATCAATAATGCCATTTCCCATATAAGGGTAGAGTGGTTGCGCATGTAGGGTTGGGACAGTCAACAAATCTTAAATCTAATCCGTCTTTGTAAACAACACTTTCATCAAGCCTCGGTACACTACCCCTCCACCAAGTAGTGACCTATTTCATCACTATCTCCCAGGGGCATTAGTGGCACCCACTGGGGCTATTTGCAAGTATGTCAAACCACACTTGTTCCTTACCATGCATAACTCTGACCCATTTTGCTCAGCCAACAACTATAGTGTATTTCTACAACCCACCAACACAAATCTAAACAAGGATAGAGTCATGAACAAGGCAAGTATCAATGGGGCATGCAACAAAGACAAACCTAGCAAGGTTGCCATTCAAGATATCATGCATTCAACAATCACGGAAAGAAATGCTACTATGATAAAAAGGGTTCATCATGGTCAAAGCGCTGCTTGCCTGGTTCATCAGAGTCTTTAAGTCTTCTGGTCCTTCTCCAGGTACTCCATATACTTTCTCTACTAACGTTGGAAGTAATCACAATAAGCAACACAACAAGGCAGAAAATAAAAGTGCTCTAAAAATATGAAGTTGACTTTTCTAGGACTTCTCTGGTTACATGAAAAATGACTAGAGTGGTTTCATTGGGATTGGATCAGTGAATATTTCTGAACATTTCAATATGATAGAATCAATGGATTTAATGGACCTGCAAGTTGTCCATAGAATGCCTTTTTATAAAAAATGAGTAAAAGTACCTATTAAATAAGGCATGATTTTAGAAGCATTTATAAATTGGTTTCACTGGATTTGGAGTTCAAATGAATATTCTATGGATTTTTGAAGCTGGTTTAGGAGTATAAATGACCTATTTGTTAGATCCAGGTGAAACTAGGCAGTGTAAAAATGTTCACTATGGCTCATTAAATAGATATTGATTTATGGAGCCACTGAAAATCTGAATCAGCAGATTTGGACTTGAAATGAGGTCTCTGGAAAAGTTTGAATCTTGCTGAAAAAGAAATAGAAAAAGGAGGGGGGTTTATACCTAAACTGCGCACCGGGTGCAGCATAGCGCCACAGCACACTGGGCCGGCCCAGCGGCTCGGCCACGCAGACGACAGGGCGACGTCAAAGGCGGGAGAGGGCGAACCCGCCTCCACTTGCCAGCGTGGCCTCGCTATCAGGTCGCTTACAGGCGGGCCCCGCCCGTTGGGTTCATCCCCATGCTCCCGCTCGAACAGGGCAGAGGCAGGGGAGGTGTCGACGGCAGCTTGCCGGCGTTGCAGGGCATCTCCGGCGATGCTCCGCCCCTCGGCGTGCTCAGGGGACCCGGCCGCATCCAACCGTGGGTGGCACGGTCGCCCAGGGCCACCGGGTTGAGTAGGGCGTCGGCCGCGGCGGGCGAGGCCGACGGCGATGGCGGCATTGGTGCTACGGGGCACCGGAGCAGAGGGAGAAGTGGTGAGGGGTTCCGTTGTGGTCAGGGGGTTCGCCTAGTGGATAAAGTGGGGGAGGAGGAGGAGTGGTGGGTGCGAATTTAGGCGGAGGCCGACAGCAAGGCTCCGGCCATGGTGGCGGATGGAGAGCGTGAGGAGGGGAGTGGGTTGGTCTAGGGGGTGCACGAGAGGGAGAGATGGCCAAAGGAGTAGAGAGGGGGCTCAAGGGTGGCCTTAAGTAGCTGACTCGTGGCTCACCGTGGACGCGGCGCACGGGTGGCCATGGAAACGTCTCGGTGGCAAGGGGAGAGAGCGAGGTGTTTTCTGCGGTGCTCGTGGGGGTGGAGTAGGGTGCCAGGAAGAGAGAGAGGGGGCAGGGCGAGCTCCAAGTGGAGCCACGAGCTCGCACGCGCATTGGCGGGCTCGGGTGGCTCTGGGCACGCGTGGCACGGGCAGGACAGAGAGGAGAAGGAGGGGTCCAGCGCAGTGGCGTATTGCGGACGTCGAGGCACCTCGAGTGGTGCAAGGGGGAGGCTCGAGGTTGTCGGGGGACGCGGCGTCAATGGTCAAACGCCTTGCCAGGCGCTCCAGAGCGTGACTTTGGCCGGCATGGCTCCCCTTTTTGTGGAATGGGCGCGGCCACTTGTGTTTGGTAGCTACAGGGGGAGTAAACAATGTGGCAATGCCATTGGATGCCCTAGGGATCCACTGGAGGGGAGAGGGAGTTGAGAGAGAGTGGAAATGGTGCTGTCCAGAGAGGGAAAAAGGGCTTTTCACCCCCATCATCATGTCATGTCGGAGTAATGGGCCACGGGTAGGCTCACCCGAGTCCCTAGATTTATCAAGACTTTGGGCCAGCTCCGCCTAGCTGAGCCCCAAGCCAAAACTCCGCACTATGGGGCCGGCTGGCTCAGCGGCCGGCTGCCAGAGGGAGGGTGACCCAAGACTACGACGCTCCGAGTGGCCGGCTCCCGACGGCCGCCTTCCAGAGAGGGCGGCAATGGGCAGGCGGCCACCTCACGACTACAGGGCGGCCGAGGTCCCATCGAGAGTACAAGTCAAAGCATGGCTACAGTAAGGAACGAGACCCCGC
Source organism: Triticum aestivum (assembly GCF_018294505.1). Classification (NCBI taxonomy): domain Eukaryota; kingdom Viridiplantae; phylum Streptophyta; class Magnoliopsida; order Poales; family Poaceae; genus Triticum; species Triticum aestivum. The sequence continues at coordinate 163,125,017 of NC_057813.1, forward strand.
ACATTAGAGACAAGCATGGCTACAGTGCTCCGTACAGACGGAGATCCCCGTACGATGCAGCACTGTACCATGTCTACCCTGATGTTGCCCCGTGCAGGCGGAGTCCTGTTCCCCATGATGGCCTGTCAGTACGGCCCGCCGGAGGGGGGCCCTATCTGGCAGCGACCCCAAGGAAGACGGCGGAGGCTCGACCAAGCGGATTCAAGAGGAGCCGGCCTCCAGGAGGCGGTTGTCCCTTATCCCAAGACATGCATACCATTAAGCTGATGAGACCAGGTGTGGCTACAGTGATCTCCCGCCAGGCGGCGGGACTGTAGCCACGCAAAGGTGACCAAGCTCTCGTCACCAATGACACGGCTACAGTATGCAGCCACCAACCAGTCGGCGGGGCCCGCCAGTCGGCGGGGCCCAGCGGTCGGCGGAGAAGCCAGAGGCTGGAGACGCTGACAGCCGGGCCCAGCAGCCGGCCAGATTACCATTGTACCCCTGGGGGGTAGGCCTATATGAACCCCCCAGGCCACCCATGCAAAGGGTTCGGCCCCATTAGAACTAGCCACCGATCAGAGCAGGAAGAGGGCTAAGCCTTGACTCCTACTGCCTCTAGCATACAGCTCAAGGAGCGCCATTGTATCACTTGTGCCTTAGTGATCATGCGGAGACCCCGCAGAGCAGGACTAGGGGTGTTATCTCCTAGGAGAGCCCCGAACCTGGGTAAAGTACGCCGGCGTTCATGTCTACGCCTTATCCCGCTTCCAGGCACCAGCGACGTTCTACTCACTCCCACCATGATAATCCATCCATTAGCACCTGTCGCACCCAACCCCCAACATTTGGCGCCCACCATGGGGCAAGGTGCACCGTCTCCCGGAGATCTGCTCTGGACGGGAACCATGTTCCTTCCTGGCGAGCAAAGCCAACCCAGCACGCCCGACGGCGTCAGCCCCGACGCGCTGCACGGCGCGGAGATCACCTGCACGGCGAGCTGCCTCGCTGACCTCGTCGGCGGGATCGACCTCTCCGACGAGCCGGCCTCTGACGCGGGCAGAAGCTGCCCTGAGAGCCGCCTCGTCAGCCTCCTCAACCAGCTCCATGTCGCCAGCGAGCCTGCTGTGGACCTGGAGTCCGTCGGCTCGACCGATCCGATGATCATCGACTCCGACACGGTGTCGCTCGACGCGTTCCCCACCAACGTGGTGGTCTATGACGAGCCACCTCCTTGCGAGTATAGAGGCGGGAGCACCGTCACGGAGGTACTCGTCATCAAAAGTGAAGAGCACTCGGACGGGCGTGCTCAAGATCCCCTCGACGCCGCTCTGTGCGACCTCATGACGCCCATTCCCGAGGGCGCGGACGCTGAGGCGCTGGAGGCACGCCGCCTCCAGCTTCTCGAAAATGCTGGCCGCCTGGCCAGCATGCGCCGGCTTTCGGACGCCTATCGGCGCGAGATGGACTGGGCGGTAGGCGGCACGCCGGCTCCTGAGGGGCCTAGCCGCCTCAGCAAAGTTCGGCAGCGTGGCGCGACCGTCGCCAGCATGTTCGGGGCAGAGCGCCCCATCTACGCCACGCCTGTGGAAAACATCCGGGCCACCCAGGCGATAACGGATGAGCTGGACAAATGCGACGGCGACGAGCGCCGCCTCATGATGGAGCGAGTCCAGCAGCTCCTAGACGCGGCAGCCGCGCAGCACGAGGCCGCCTGCCGTGCCGAAGTCCCACCCGGACAAAACAACGAGCCACCCCCACGCCGAGATCATGGGGCGACCTCCCGGATGCCGACTGGTGGCGCCCGCGGAGGAAAGGGCAACGAGCCGGCTGCCAGCCGCAGTCGGACACACCTCTCCATCGAGCGGGACAAGGACGGCCGCCCTCGCGCAGTAGAGCGGCGAGGCGACCTGCCACCTCCCCCGCCTCGTGGAGCAAGATACCCCACCCCGCCTCCTGTCACACATCCGACACTCGGCAACCGCCTTGGCCGTCGGGAGGGAGTCAGAGAGAATGATGCTCGCCATCGGATCGATCGTCTCAACCAATCCCTGGCGCTCGAAGAAGAAGATGCGCTGGGCCCACCTGTTTCGGCCCCCGAATCCGAGATGAGCCCTTCCCTAAAGGGTTCACCCTCCCGCGAGACACACCCAAGTACACTGGCTTCGTGAAGTCGGAGGACTGGCTGGTCGACCACTCCACGGCCGTCAGTGTAGAGAACGGCAACAAGCGCGTTTCCGTGAAGTACGTCCAGCTCATGCTTCAGGGCACTGCCCGGACGTGGCTCAACAGCCTGAAGCCCCGCAGCATCAACAGGTGGGTTGATTTCGCCGAGGTCTTCATCCGCAACTTCACCAACACCTACAAGCGGGCTCCCAAGCCCCGACAGCTCTCCTTGTGCGTCCAAGGGCCCACGGAGTCGACTCACGACTACCTCACGCGCTGGACCAAGCTGCGCAATTCCTGCGAAGGAGTGCACGAGGTGCAGGCGATCGAGTACTTCACTGCCGGGTGCCGAGAGGGCACCCTTCTCAAGTACCGACTCCTCTGCGACGAGCTTGGGACCCTCGATGAGCTGCTGGTCATCGCCGACAAGCATGCCACGGCTGACTCCTCCATGAAGGCGGAAATCCTAGTTGATGCATCTGGCAAGGTGGCCCCTCAGGCACCTCGGACTCCGGCTGGTGACACCAGTCGGCGATAGCAACCAGGAGATCACAAGCGGAAGGCCACCCAGCCGGCTTCCACCAGCCGGCAGGTGGCGGCGGTCGAGGATCAGCAGCCAGAAGGGCAGCCGGCCCCCAAGCGGCAGAGGGGCGGCAAGACCAATTGGTTGCCTGCTTTCTCTTACGAGCAAACCTTGGATGCACCCTGCAAGTTCCATACCGGCGCGAAGCCCTCCAACCACACCACTCGCAAGTGTCACTGGCTCACTAGAATTGCCAAGGGAGATGGACTCCTGCCTCCTCCGCCTGCCGGACCGCCTCCTCCTCAGCCCCAGCAGTCGGCGGCCCGACCAGTTGGCGCCATACAAGACGAGTACCCGGAAGAGCACGGAGCCTATGTTGTGTTTACCAGCGTGGCTGATGACAGGCGCAGCAGATGACAACAACAACAAGAAGTGCAAGCAGTGGCCTCCAGTAGTCCAGAGTTCATGCATTGGTCCGAGAAGCCTATCAGTTGGACCAGGGCCGACCACCCGGAAGTGATGCCTTCCCCTGGTTCGTATGCTCTGGTCTTAGAAGCAACCCTTGCAACAGAGAGGCGGGCCGCCCGTTTCTCCAGAATCCTAATAGATGGCGGCAGCAGCATCAATATCATGTACCGTGACACAATGGAGAAATTGGGAATCAAGCAGAAGCAGCTCACCCCCAGTCAGACTGTTTTCCATGGCATAGTCCCTGGCCTTTCCTGCTCGCCAATCGGCAAGACCTAGATTGATGTCCTCTTCGGAGACAAGAACCACTTCTGCCGAGAGTCAGTTTGGTTTGAAGTGGTGGACCTTGAGAGCCCCTACCATGCCCTGCTTGGCCGGCCTGCTCTTGCCATGTTCATGGCGGTCCCCCACTACGCCTACCTCAAGATGAAGATGCTGATTACCAAGGGAATCCTGACAGTAGTCGGAGACTACAAAAGATCGATCGCTTGCGCTACAGATAGCAGCAGGCTGGCCGAGTCCCTCGTGATCGCTGCCGAGAAGCGGCTCCTTGACCGGGTGGTGCTGTTAGCAGGCAAGAAGCCGGAAATGTCACCCATCCCCCAGGAGTCGGAGGCTGAGGGCTTGTTCAAGCCGGCCAAGGAAACAAAGAAAATACCCTTGGACCGGAGCACCCGGAGAGGCACGCTGTCGTAGGCACAGGCCTTGACAGCAAATAGGAAAGCGAGCTCGTCGATTTCCTTTGTGAGAATCGGGATATCTTTGCATAGTCTCCCAAAGACATGCCGGGTGTTCCGACGGATTTCGTCGAGCACAAGCTACATGTCCAACCTGACGTCAAGCTGGTCATGCAGCCCTTGCGCCGCCTATCAGAAGGGAAGAGAAGAGTTGTCGGAGAAGAGATAGCCCGGCTCCTAGCAGCCGGATTCACTATGGAAGTATTCTTTCCAGAGTGGCTGGCAACCCAGTCCTAGTGTTGAAAACGAACAAGCAGTGGCGCATGTGCATTGACTACACCAGCCTCAACAAAACCTGCCCTAATGATCCCTTTGCTCTGCCGAGGATTGATCAAGTAATAGACTCCACAGCCGGATGCGAGCTGTTGAGTTTCTTGGATGCATACTCTGGGTATCACCAGATAAAACCGAGCCCGGCCGACAGACTGAAGACCGCCTTCATCACGCCGTTTGGAGCCTTCTGCTACCTGACCATGACGTTCGGCTTGAGAAACGCCGGCGCCACGTTCCAACGTTGCATGCAGAAGTGCCTCCTCAAGCAACTCGGTAGAAATGCCCATGTATATGTGGATGATGTGGTGGTGAAGATGGGGAAGCGTGGCATGCTGCTGGAGGACCTCAAGGAGACCTTTGAAAACCTGCGTCGATTCCAGATCAAGCTCAACCTGGAGAAATGTGTCTTTGGAGTACCAGCTGGCCAGCTCCTCAGTTTCCTGGTCTCAGAGCACGACATAGAGTGCAATCCCATGAAGATCAAAGCAATTGAGATGATGAAGGTGCCCACTCGACTGCTGGACGTGCAGAAATTCACCGGCTGCTTGGCGTCAGTCAGCCGTTTCATCAGTCGGCTAGGCAAGAAGGCCCTTCCCCTGTACCAACTCATGAAGAAGACCACTTTTTTGAGTGGAACGACAAGGAGGACGAAGCATTTCTCCAACTCAAGAAGATGTTGGCAACCCCGCCTGTCCTGGCGGCTCCGACTGAGAAGGCGCCCATGCTCCTCTACATTGCAGCCACCATTCGGGTTGTCAGCATAGTCATGGTGGTAGAGCGCAAGGAGAAGGACAAAGCATTGCCGGTCCAGAGACCGGTGTAATACTTGAGCGAAGTATTGTCCGCCCCCAAGCAAAACTACCCGCACTACCAGAAGATGTGTTACAGCGTGCACTTTGCCGCCAAGAAGCTGAAGCCCTACTTCCAAGAGCACCCAATAACTATTGTCTGCACAGCTCCACTCGCTGAGATCATTGGGAGCTGAGACGCCTCTGGCCGAGTGGCCAAGTGGGCTATTGATCTGGCCCCTTACACCATCTACTACCAGCCTCGCACCGCCATCAAATCACAAGTGTTGGCCGACTTCCTCGTCGATTGGGCCGAGACCCAATATTTGCCGCCTGCACCAGACTCCACTCATTGGCGGATGCATTTCGATGGCTCAAAAATGCGCACTGGCCTAGGAGCCGGCGTCATCCTCACCTCTCCCAGAGGCGACAAGCTCAAATATGTGTTGCAAGTCCACTTCACCGCCTCCAACAACGTAGCAGAATATGAGGCACTCATACATGGGCTCCAGCGTGCCAAGGAACTCGGCATCCGCCGGATCCTGTGCCATGGTGACTCCGACTTGGTGGTCCAGCAGTCGTCAGGCGATTGGGACGCCAAGGATGCAAACATGGCAAGCTACCGCTTCCTCATGCAGCAACTCAGCGGATACTTTGATGGGTGCGAGTTCCTTCACGTGCCAAGAAATGACAACGAGCAAGCAGATGCTCTGGCACGGATTGGCTCCACCCGACAAGCAATACCAGCCGGCGTTGCCCTACGCTGCCTTCTAAAGTCGTCTATCAAGCCGTCTCCTGATTCAGACTCCATCTTTGTGCCGGCCCTTCCCGATGCAGTCAGATCCGACTTGAGGGCCCCAGAGGCCGGCACTGGGATCTCGACAGGCAGCCCGGGGACTGCTTCAGCCGCGCCCGGCCCGGGGACTTCAGCAGTCGGCCCGGGGACTTTTCCAACACAGCAGGCGGAAGCAGTTGCCAACCCGCCGCCTCCCCTCCCAGCCGCCCTCATTCAAGTTGCAGTAATCGCAGTCAAAGAAATTGCGGCGCCCTCATGGGCCCAGCCAATCCTCAAGTTCTTGGTGAATAAAGAGCTGCCAACCGATGAAGTCTCAGCCCGACAGGTGCAGAGGCGAGCTCCAGCTTACACCATAGTCAACAGAGAGCTGGTGCGAAGAAGTGTCACAGGAGTTTACAAGCGGTGTGTGGAGTCGGACCAAGGCCAAGCAATACTCAGAGATATCCATCAGGGCGAGTGTGGCCACCACGCGGCTTCGAGAGCCCTGGTGGCCAAAGCTTTCCGCCATGGTTTCTTCAAGCCACACCTGCCGGCTTCTGCACTCAAGACCATTCCCATAACCTGGCCCTTTGTCGTGTGGGGATTGGATATGGTGGTACCATTCAAGACGGCCCGCGGTGGCATGAACCACTTGCTGGTTGCGGTGGACAAGTTTACCTAGTGGATAGAGGCAAAACCAATCAAGAATCTGAATGGGCCGACTGCCGTGACCTTCATCACCGACATCACCACACGGTATGGCATCTCGCACAGTATCATCACTCGACAATGGCACCAACTTCGCCAAGGGAGCCTTGGCCCATTTTTGTGCAACACAGGGCATCCGCCTGGACTTAGCGTCCGTTGCCCACCCTCAGCCAAACGGCCAGGTGGAACACGCAAACGGCCTCATTTTGTCCGGCCTCAAGCCCCGGCTGGTCGAGCCTCTGGAGCGTTCGGCCGGCTGCTGGCTCGATGAACTGTCGGCCATCCTATGGAGCTTGCGCACAACTCCCAACAAATCAACATGCTTCACGCCTTTCTTCCTCGTCTACGGTGCCGAAGCCATCATCCCGACGGATATCGAATTCGACTCCCCAAGGGTCACCATTTACACCGAGGCGGACGCCAAGGAGGCACGAGAAAACGGTGTCGACTTGCTGGAAGAGGGCCGACTGTTGGCACTCAGCAGGTCAGCCATCTACCAGCAGAGTCCGCGCCGATACTACAACCACAAGGTGAAGCCAAGGTCCTTCCTGGAGGGAGACCTTGTGCTCCGACTGATCCAGCGAACAGCCGGACAGCACAAGCTCTCGGCACCTTGGGAAGGCCCTTTTATCATCAGTAAGGTGTTGGGCAACGATGCCTACTATCTGATCGATGCCTAGAAGCCCAGAGCATGCAAGAGAGATGATTCAGGCAAAGGAACAGAGAGGCCGTGGAACGCAAACCTCCTCCGAAGGTTTTACAGTTGAAAGCAGTATGTATCACGCTACCTTTTGTACTATGTATAAAGACTTCGGGTCCCCCGAGAAGAGCTCGGGGACTGCCCTCTTTTATCTATATGATAAGTATCATGCCTATGACAATGTATAGTCTTTTTCTTCCGCCTGGCACCGGGTTTGACTAGTCGGCCCGGAGCCTCGCCGCCTTCTACAATATGCCGCCTCCTGCAGCCGGACAAGTAGTGTGCTGGCACCAAAAGCTTCCTTTGTCAGAAGCCACAGCTTGCAGAGCGACTGCATGGCGGGCAACGGGTGCAAAAAGGTGCCCCACACGAAAAAACGGCTAAGGAAGAAAGCACATATAGTAGCAGGCGACATCGCACCTAGCCGTCTGGCTGCTTGGCAGCAGACGGCTGGCCTCCACCTTACCACCCAAAGCTCTGAATGGTTAAAACCTAGCCCCCCTCACAAACGGCTAGAGTGCTCAAACCAGCCATGGTCCATAGAGCGGCCGCCTGGCCGGTGAAAGCAAAGCCAAAGGGTTGGCGGCAAAGGAAAAAATCAAGGGGAAAAAGGAAAGAAGAGTGGAGGTCGGCACAGCAAGCATAAGCAATGATAAAATATTTTTACATGGATAAAGGCCTCTGGCCAGCATTCAAACAGAGTTTGATATACACCCCGAGGGTGGAATTGTGCGAATTTAACCAAAGTGTTCAGAGTAGCAAGCAGAAAACAGATAAAATCATAAGGCGCAGCAGAGAACTCCGGCTGGGCGGTGCCGGTTGGCGCGGCAGAAAGATCCGGCTGGCCAGTGCCGGATGGCATGGCCAAGGGCTCTGGCTGAATGTTGGAGTCGGCCGCGCCACCTGGCGCGGTAGGCGGCTCCGTCTGAGCAGGGGGATCGCCGGCAGCAGGCGGAGCGTTGGAGTGCTGGAGGACGGAGTCGGTAGCATCCATCGGAGGAGCGGGCGGCGGGTCCGCCCCCACTTGAACGCCTACAGTAGCGGGTGGCACCTTGGTGCGTGGCTCGTTTCTTGAGGCCCGGTCAGGTTGGGGCTGACCGTCCGCCCCGACCTCCGGCATGTCGACGTCGCTCTCGTCTTCCTTCTCCTCCTCCTCCTCCTCTTCTTCTTCCTCCCCATCCTCCCCCTCGTCGCTGGACTCGATGACTTCAGCGGAGTCTTCGCTGTCTTCTGGGTTTAGCCCAAGCCACTCGTGCGGAGCTTCACCGCCTTCCTCGACCACCTCCAGGACGAAGACACTGGTGTCGATGAAGTCGGCGATCTCCGCTGCCCAGCTGACAAGCTCAGCTTCCACCACCGCCAGCTACTCCTGTGCCTCCAGTCAGAACGTGGCTAACTGGGCTAGATCTAGCCCATGGTACCACGCCTTGACGAATTCCAAGGCCCGGCACGCTCCTGCCCGGGCTGCTGAGCCCTTCCAGGCCTTCAGGCGGCCGGCCGCCACCTCCAGCCAGTCGGTAGTCCGACTTGGGGTGCGTGGGGACGGCAAGCCTGGCTAGAGGGCGGAGACCGCCTGGGCTCCGATGCGCTGCACGCGGCGCAGCAAGCGGTGAGCAGGCCGAAGCCGGGCCTGAATGCTGAGGACCTGTTCACAAAGGGTCCGGGGGGCATCGGCGGCGATCTGTGCACCCTCTGCCCTTCGCTCCTCGTGCTAGGCCTCAATCATCTGGGTAGCGGCTACAGCATGGCCCGGGAAGAAGTCTGTCCGGGCAGAAGAAGAAAACGGCCAAGGCTATAAGCAAGGGCTGATAACTCAAAGCAAGAAACTAAGAGAATAGGGCTTACCATTGTCACATCCCAGCTAGTCCTTGCATTAGAGTGTTGCATCATGTCTACTTTCCATTAGAAACTTGAATTGGGGAAGCCAGAACCCCCCAGAACCCCTCTGAATTCAACTAAGGCTTACTAAAAATATTTTCAATGAACCTGAAATGCCCTTCTAAAAAGTTCACCCTCTTTGTCTTGGGTTAGAACCTCTGGCAAAATTGGTGCACATTTTTCTAGGTCAATAGAAGGTCATTGAATTAAATCATATGTAAATTGGGCATTTAAATGCTAGTAAATATGTTGAATCCTCAAATAATTCTGAAAATAAGTGTGGGTTGTTGGAGATATTCTAAACAGAGCCCCTGATTATTTTCAGGATTTTTAGAAGTACCTAGCTATTTTTAATAAAGCCACAAACTTAAAGAAAAATAGAAAAAGAAAAACAAAGCAAAGCAGAGGCTTACCTGGGGCCCACCTGGCAAGCCCACCTGCCGGCCCAGCCCAGCCACCGCTCCAGCGAGCTGCTTGGCTTGGCCAGGCAGGCAGCCAGGTGCTCGACGTCAGCAGCAGCGTGCGCCATGCAGCTGCCCGCCGCCCTGCTTCCTCCCCTCGCCGTTCTGCCGCCCTGGGTCGGTCACCCACTCCTTCCCCGAGCCCACAGACACGCCCTTTCCTCCCCATCTCCTCTCCCTCGCTCTCCCGCACCATGGCCGACGCCACCGCAGCCGCACCGTCGCTGTAGTCGGGCTCTCCGTCGTCCCTGCGCCGTGCCACCGTGTCCAGAAGCTCCACCGCCCTCCTCTCCTTCGAGCAAGCCGAGCCCCGAGCGCTCGCTTGCCCCGAAGCCTCTGCACTGACCTCGCCCGACTCCGTCACCGCCGAAGATCCCCTTTGCCTTCACCGCCGCAACAGTTCCTCCCCGACCTCGACGTCAGCTTCGTTGCAACCGCCGTGAGCCTAGATACCTCCCCATCCTCCCCGTTTCCTCTCTCGAGCCCCGTAGCGACTGCACGTAGCTCACCCGCACGCGCCGCCGCAGAGCTCATCACCGACGAGCCTCCGGCCACCCAACGGCCGCGCCACCTTGTCCACTAGCCCTAACGCACCCTCAGGAGCTCAACGCACTAACCCACGCCCCTCGCCGTGCCCCCTAGCGACGAGTCCGAGCTCACCCGAGCTCTGGTCACTGCCAAACTCGTCGCCGGCGACGATTCCGGCAACCCCGAGCCCAACCACCGACACCAAACACTGCGGCTTGTTCACAGCTACGCGTAGACACTCCCTGCCGCCCATTTGGTCGCTGGAACGCGAAATTGCACTCCCACCACCGCGTCTGGCCTCGCCGGCGGCTAAACGCCGGTGCGTTTGACCCGTTGACCTTGACTGCGTGGGCCCAGGTTAACTTCCCCTGAGCCTATGACAAGTGGGGCCCGCTCTGCTAATTAACCTAGGGTTAGCGCTAACTAATATTAGTTAGTTAAACTAACTACTGACACGCAGGGCCCACAGGTCAGTTTGACCTGGACCAGCACCGTTGACTGCTGATGTCAGGCTGATGCAGTAATGCTTTTCTGGATTTTAAATAAATCTATTTGATTTATTTAATTCCAGAAAATGTCCAAGACTTCTAAAAATCATATAAAGTCAACCGTAACTCCAAATGAAATAAATTATATATGAAAAATGATCAGAAAAATCCAATCTATCCATCTGTACCATTTTCATGCATGTTGAAACAACTTAAAGTTGCTGTTTAGGACAATTCAATTAATTGGCATTTAAATAAGCGCATATGTTGTTTGAATTTGAACCCTTGGTTCAAAACAACTTCATTTAATCTATTCTAAGTTTCATTAGCCAAAACACACTCATTTTGCCATGTCATATTCATGCATCATATTGTTGCATTGCATTGATTGTATTTCTTCTCTGTTGCCGGTATTTGTCCCCTTTCGATAGATGTGATACCGATGATGAGATCGATGACACCGATGAAGAGCTATACTATCTTCAGAAGTGCCAGGCAAGCAAAACCCCCTTGTTCATTCCGATACAATCCTACTCTCTCGCTCCTGCTCTCTTTTACTGCATTAGGAAAACAACGATTCATCTGTTACTTGCTGCGGTAGCTGAACCCCTTTATCCTCTGCATGACCTCTCATTGCCACAGTAAATAGATGAAACCCACTAGCATGAGTAGGAGTTGTTTGAGCCCTATTATGCCTACTCATTCATGCTTGTTTGTCATGCCTGCTACTGCTTAGAGCTGAGTCAGGTCTGATTCATCGGGGATGAATCAGAGGTGTGTGAACATGTCCTACTGTGTGTGAGCTAAGTGTGTGAACATGATTTGGTAAAGATAGCGGTGAGAGGCCATGTAGGAGTACCTGGTGGGTTGTCTCATTGCAGCCGTCCTCAGGAACTGAGTTCTGTGTTTGTGATCCATGAAACAGTTACTACCATGCATTGGGCCCGAAACCAATGGACCCTCTCGGCTTCTTAATCACCCGTGTCCTCTGTCCAGGAGTTGCAAGTAGTTTCTGGTGTTTGTAGTATGCTGGAGGCCGTGGGCAGCGCTGACCCGAGGGGTGGGCTGTGATGTGGTAGGCACGTGGCCAGGTATGTCAGGCGCCTGTTTGGTGTCACGGAACCCTGTACACATCGTTCGGGGCTGTATGTGGAAACCTCGGCCGGACTCCCTGCGGATGGAACCTGAATAGGCGATAAACCTGGATAGAGACTTGAGTGTTTAGGTAGGCTGTGACCGACACCCACGTTGGGCTTCCGCTTGAAGGTTGCCGAGTACATGTCGTGTAAACGGCGGTAAGTGGTGAGAGCGTGTGTGAAGAAGTACACCCCTGCAGGGTTAACATCATCTATTCGAATAGCCATGTCCGCGGTAAAGGACTTCTGGGTTGCCTGTATAGTTCATAGACAAGTGAAAGTGGATACTCTAAAATACGCAAGATAAGTGTGAGTGCTATGGATGGCGTTCTCGTAGGGAGACGGGAGCGGATCCATAGTGGTGTATTGATATGGTGAATATGTGGACTCGTGTGCGCCACCTCAAAAGAGTTACTTGCAGTCGTAGTTTAGGATAGCCACCGAGTCAAAGCTGGCTTGTTGTAGTTAAACCCCACCATCCCCTTTGTTGATAATGATGCATATGTAGTTAGTTCTGATGTAAGTCTTGCTGGGTACATTTGTACTGACGTTTGCCTATTTTACATTTTTGCAGAGACTTCCGTCTCACTAATAGTTCCGCTTGGACTTCGACATTTAGCTTGTTACCTCAGCTACGATCTTGTGCCCTCAACAGGATCTGGTAGATAGTCAGGCTTCTCAGCCTTTTCATTTGTAGATGTATGTACTCAGACATGTTAAGCTTTCGCTTGTGCTTTGACTTATATGCTCTGAATGTTGGGTCATGAGACCCATGTTTGTAATATCTCGCTCCTTGGAGCCTATTGAATAAAATACTTGAGTTGTAGAGTCATGTTGTGACGCCATGTTGTATTTGCACATATCGAGCATATTGTGTGTATGTTATTGAAATGCTTGGTATGTGTGGGATCTGACTATCTAGTTGTTTATCCTTAGTAGCCTCTCTTACTGGGAAACGTCTCCTAGTGTTTCCACTGAGCCATGGTAGCTTGCTACTGCTCCGGAACACTTAGGCTGGCCGGCATGTGTCCTTCTTCGTTCCTGTGTCTGTCCCCTCGGGGAAATGTCACGCGATGAATACCGGAGTCCTGTTAGCCCGCTACAGCCCAGTTCACTGGAGTCCTGCTAGCCCAGTGCTACAGCCTGGATTCACTCGTTGATGACCGACATGTTCGATGCTGGGTCATGGATGCCTGTCCCTGTAAGTTTGTGCCACTTTGGGTTTACGACTAGCCATGTCAGCCCGGGCTCCTTATCATATGGATGCTAGCGACACTATCATATACGTGTGCCAAAAGGCGCAAATGGTCCTGGGCAAAGGTAAGGCGACACCCGTGGGAATACCGTGCATGAGGACGCAAAGTGATATGAGGTGTTACATGCTAGATCGATGTGGCATTGAGTCGGGGTCCTGACAGCTTTGGTATCAGATCTTGACTGCTTGTAGGTTCTCCAAGCCAAACTGGTCGAAGTTCAGTCTAGAAATGCTTTAGTTATATGTAGGGGAATTGATTGTGGGGTGGAATGTAAGGCTCTACTTCTTTACCTCATGCCCTTCTGATCTGAGTCATCTTATCTTTCCTATGGGGTTATGGAACTAGGCTTTCTCTTCTTTCTATCAGGATCACGTGTTACTAATCAGTAGACCCATAAGATTGTTGGATTTAAGCCTCAGTTCAGTTTCTACCTCTGTATGTTAACTATTGATCTCGAAACCTTGATATTGTGCTTCTGAGTGGTTATGCCACCATTTTTGTAGCATGTCTCCAATCTTTTGAAGCATTTACAACCATTATGTTGTCCGAGTCATCCCAGGTTTCTAAACAGTCTGATGCATTTGCAAATCCCTTCTTCCTGTTCCCGATGTCCCTTTTGGTCAGATTAATCACACAAATCAGTGAGTTGAGGTACTCTATTGCCTCGACATATATGTTGGAGCTATTACTATGACCCTAGGTGTCTTAGGGGATCATCTAGTGATCTAGCCATGATATGTGTTTCTAGTGTGATGACTCTGGCCATCATTCTCGAAAGCATCCCGTGATGCCACTTAGTATGTAGGTATTCCACTTCTGGGTTTTGAACCCGAGATTCACCCTACTTACTTCATGTTGATAGTAATTGCTAGCTCCCTTAGGTTATTAGTAACCTTTGCGATAGTCCTCGAGATTCGTGGTATATCCTTCTTCCAATACAATGAACCAATATGGCAGAAGTTCTTTGAACCGAAAGATCACAACAAAAGTGCTCTCGATGAGTTCTTGATTCTATGTTGCGACTCTGCCAGTTCTAGCTCTCTGCATGGATTATCCTGAAGAAACTTGTTGAACTTGGTTCGACATATTAATCTATGCATCCACAACTCAGAAAATCATATGTTCCTTTGAGTTGTCCCCCTTTAGTTGTATTCCGATCCTTGTCTATCAATTGATAGTCAGGAGTGATTATGCATTCGTGTTATCGATGCCTATTACTCTTGTGGTCCGTCAAGCCATTCTATTCTAGAATGACTAGGAGAAACAAACTCCTGTATCTCATCCATTTCCAGGATTGGGTCAAAGTAGTTGTGCTCCGCAGATCAAATTGCTAATCTAGCTTTTGTTCTGCTCTACCTTGCAGTATTACCATCTTTATATTAAGATTATCATGGGAATTGCACACCATTCTATGAACTCTTGATACAGTGATATTTCTCACCCTCATTATTCATTTCTCGGCTCCCGTGTTGTTGCAACCGGAACGCCGACAAGTGAATCATGATGTGTGAAATCTATACTCCCAGCAACTCCGTTGCTTGGTAGTTAAATGGATGATAACCTCATTCCTAGCGTGTTGATTATTGAATCACCACCCTAAGGTTGATTGTGCTACCTAGTCCTTATTTCTGATGCACTTTTCAATCAATGAGTTAGGATTGTGTCAATCCCTTGCTCATTTGTTCATATCGTCTTGCCCTTAAAAGCAAGTGTTCTCGAGCTTAGTAACATATCGGTGGTTCATGATTTTCTGAATATCTTCTCAGAAGTATCACCAGGTCGTCACCTGACCGCTATGTTGAGTTCGTGATCAAGTTGGTTTATTCCTGTAAACCACCCGTTCTCCAAGAATTTGTGTTGGGTACCCCTGAGCTAGTTGGTTAAGCTGAACAACAACTTGGAGAGTTGGAAGGTAAAAGCTTGTCTGACTCAGTTCATTCCAAAGGGATATCTTTGTGTGTGTGTTGAAGAAAGATGATATCTTCATTGATTAATCCTCGTGGTAAATTGTTGGACCTATTGTCTTATTGAATCTCTGATTTGAGTATGGGTTATCGTCAGATCAAATCAGAACCAACGATATTCTTAATGTTGTCTTACTCGTGGTCGATCCCTCGAGCATACACCATTATATCTCTTGGGTCTGACCAATGCTATCACTTG
This sequence comes from Triticum aestivum, assembly GCF_018294505.1. Taxonomy (NCBI): domain Eukaryota; kingdom Viridiplantae; phylum Streptophyta; class Magnoliopsida; order Poales; family Poaceae; genus Triticum; species Triticum aestivum. Next base: position 163,140,047 of record NC_057813.1, read on the forward strand.
TTCACATAATTATGGAATTCCACTTACATGGAAACCTGGATGAATTATTGTTGAACCCATCAGCAACATTTTTATCTTCTCCATGATTTGTGCTGAACATCCAGTTAGTATTGGGAATTTATATAAGCATTATCTTCATGACCCGTTCGTGAAGTATATGTTCGAATGAAAGAAGTGACTTCCTCTAATTCATGTGCATTTGATGCTAGTTGCCGTCGTGAATTCGAGAAAGCATGTTTTTACCTCCTCTGGAATCATCCCAAGTCAGTTATGCACATGCGAAGTATTCTGTGGTCTGTTAGACTGATCATCTTCATTCCATATGAATTCCGTAGCACACTAAGCCACTGACTGACTTGTTCAAGAGAAAGGAGTTGTTGTGCTATCCTAGGTCATGCACAAGATTCCGATATCCTCAATGATGGTTCCCCACCAGAACTCGGTAGTGTTTTATTATAAGACTACCTCGTGGTCATGCTTGTCTGCGACAGCATGTTCACATGTATGTAGCAGAAACGGCTTATGTTTTGGAGTTTGCTACCGTAGTTCATTCCCCGAGATTCTCGCAATGCCGTCTCGTCGACTTGTGTTGCAAACTTTCATTTTTCTTTCTAGACTTGATGAGTCTAGAATATCCCGACACTAGCCAGATCTGAATCTCAGGCAGATATGATGGTTGGAACGTTTTCCCAAGAACTATAATATTGGTCTCTTTGTAACCCGGTAAAATGGATGTCATGGCCAACACATCTAGCCAGAAGACCCATTATTGTAGGCTCTTGATTGAGAAAGTTGGCTACCTCCCCATAAGGATTTCGTGGGATTTACTCCCTAGTTGACCCTTATGGATTTTTTAGATCCCGAAGTCCGACCTTTTACTTGATGTTTCAGATATCAAACCATATCTATGAATGGATTATGCTAGCACATCAAGGAGAACATTAGAAGCGGAGTGCTAAATGTCTCTTGGTCGATCATCCAGATTTTGTTTCCTTGGCTCTGCTAAGGTGAAATCTGAGAGGGTGTTATCTTCTTTTGCATCTGCATCATCCATCACCATTCATCATGGTAGTAAGTTGTGTTGCCAGGATCCTTGACACGGATATTGGTAAAACCTTGATGAATATGGAAATGCTCAAGTTCTTGAGAGCACGCACAAGCACTAGGTGTTATCATCGTCATAACTAGGATTGCTCCTAGATTCCTCGGTTATGCTATAAATTTTCAAACAGTGGACTCACTCTCTGTTGTTGAGTTTCTTCCCAGTTACTAGAATCATTCCCAGCATTTGTGTTTTGTTCCCAGCTTGCACCGTCATTATGCCATCCTACCTTGGATCCCATCCATCTCCAATGATAAGCAAAATCAACCCTTGTGTTGTCTTCAACAAGGTAATCCACATCATCCATACTGGTCCGGGTATGTCATTCCACCGCACTCCTCCAAATGATTGATTTTGATTTTCCTTAAGCTGGTATAAAGAATTTCAATGATCTATGGATCAGAAGTAATTCTTTTTGCCACTTAAGGGAGCAGTTCAACGAGTCACCTTTTTTAAGGTGCCCCATTACGGGATCATGGAAATTATTTCCTCGCCACGTTGACACCATCCACCATCTTTCTAAGCGTGGAATTGTTGCCCGCCAAAACAAACCCCGTCGTTTGTTCTTCCATCCCTCTCAATGTGTTTTGTGTCTCAACTCAAGATGTTTTAACATCTCATTCCGCGAGTTGAGATTGTATAGTTCGATCTTTGAGAAGATCAATCCTAGTAGAGTTCCTTTCCGCCGTCGTCGTCACGTGGATGAAGATCTCAAAAGCGAGGATGTCAAGATCAACGTATGCAAAAATCAACAACCTTATGAGGTGCAACCTGGATCGCGAAGATTGTATTGGTCTTGTGCCCCCCTCCGTCTTCTTACCTCACGTCTTGAATCTCGAGACGAGATTCTTGTTTAGTGGGGGTGAGTTGTCACATCCCAGCTAGTCCATGCATTAGAGTGTTGCATCATGTCTACTTTCCATTAGAAACTTGAATTGGGCAAGCCAGAACCCCCCAGAACCCCTCTGAATTCAACTAAGGCTTACTAAAAATATTTTCAATGAACCTGAAATGCCCTTCTAAAAAGTTCACCCTCTTTGTCTTGGGTTAGAACCTCTGGCAAAATTGGTGCACACTTTTCTAGGTCAACAGAAGGTCATTGAATTAAATCATATGTAAATTGCATTTGGGCATTTAAATGCTAATAAATATGTTGAATGCTCAAATAATTCTGAAAATAAGTGTGGGTTGTTGGAGATATTCTAAACAGAGCCCCTGATTATTTTCAGGATTTTTAGAAGTACCTAGCTATTTTTAATAAAGCCACAAACTTGCAGAAAAATAGAAAAAGAAAAACAAAGCAAAGCAGAGGCTTACCTAGCGCCCACCTGGCAAGCCCACCTGCCGGCCCAGCCCAGCCACCGCTCCAGCGAGATGCTTGGCTTGGCCAGGCAGGTAGCCAGGTGCTCGACGTCAGCACCAGCACGCGCCACGCAGCTGCCCGCCGCCCTGCTTCCTCCCCTCGCCGTTCTGCCGCCCTGGGTCGGTCACCCACTCCTTCCCCGAACCCACAGACATGCCCTTTCCTCCCCATCTCCTCTCCCTCGCTCTCCCGCACCATGGCCGATGCCACCGCAGCCGCACCATCGCCGTAGTCGTGCTCTCCGTCGTCCCTGCGCCGTGCCACCGTGTCCAGAAGCTCCGCCGCCCTCCTCTCCTTCGAGCAAGCCGAGCCCCGAGCGCTCACTTGCCCCGAAGCCTCTGCACCGACCTCGCCTGACTCCGTCACCACCGAAGATCCCCTTTGCCGTCACCGCGGAAACAGTTCGTCCCTGACCTCGACGTCAGCTTCGTTGCAACCATCGTGAGCCTAGCTACCTCCCCATCCTCCCTGTTTCCTCTCTCGAGCCCCATAGCGACTGCACGTAGCTCACCCGCACGCGCCTCTGCGGAGCTCGTCGCCGACGAGCCTCCGGCCACCCAACGGCCGCGGCACCTTGTCCACTAGCCCTAATGCACCCTCAGGAGCTCAACACACTAACCCACGCGCCTCGCCGTGCCCCCTAGCGATGAGTCCGAGCTCACCCAAGCTCCGGTCGCCGCCAAACTCGTCGCCAGTGATGTTTCCAGCAACCCCGAGCCCAACCACCGCCACCAAACACTGCGGCTTGCTCCCAGCTACGCGTAGACACTCCCCGCCGCCCATTTGGTCACCGGAACGTGAAATTGCACTCCCACCGCCGCGTCTGGCCTCGCCGGCGGGTTTGACTCGTTGACCTTGACTGGGTGGGCCCAGGTTAACTTCCCCTGATCCTATGACAAGTGGGGCCCGCTCTGCTAATTAACCTAGGGTTAGCGCTAACTAATATTAGTTAGTTAAACTAACTACTGACACGCAGGGCCCACAGGTCAGTTTGACCTAGACCAGCCCCGTTGACTATTGACGTCAGGCTGATGCAGTAATGCTTTTCTGGATTTTAAATAAATCTATTTGATTTATTTAATTCCAGAAAATGTCCAAGACTTCTAAAAATCATATAAAATCAACCGTAACTCCAAATGAAATAAATTATATATGAAAAATGATCAGAAAAATCCAATCTATCCATCTGTACCATTTTCATGCATGTTGGAACAACTTAAAGTTGCTGTTTAGGACAATTCAATTAATTGGCATTTAAATAAGCGCATATGGAGTTTGAATTTGAACCCTTGGTTCAAACCAACTTCATTTAATCTATTCTAAGTTGCATTAGCCAAAACACACTCATTTTGCCATGTCATATTCATGCATCATATTTTTGCATTGCATTGATTGTATTTCTTCTCTGTTGCCGGTATTTGTCCCCTTTCGGTAGATGTGATACCGACGATGAGATCGATGACACCGATGAAGAGCTATACTATCTTTCGAAGTGCCAGGCAAGCAAAACCCCCTTGTTCATTCCGATACAATCCTACTCTCTCGCTCCTGCTCTCTTTTACTACATTAGGACAATAACGATTCATCTCTCACTTGTTGCGGTAGCTGAACCCCTTTATCCTCTGCATGACCTCTCATTGCCACAGTAAATAGATGAAACCCACTAGCATGAGTAGGAGTTGTTTGAGCCATGTTGTGCCTACTCATTCTTGCTTGTTTGTCATGCCTGCTACTGCTTAGAGTTGAGTCAGGTCTGATTCATCGGGGATGAATCAGAGGTGTGTGAACATGTCCTACTGTGTGTGAGCTAAGTGTGTGAACACGATTTGGTAAAGGTAGCAGTGAGAGGCCATGTAGGAGTACATGGTGGGTTGTCTCATTGCAGCCGTCCTCAGGAACTGAGTTCTGTGTTTGTGATCCATGAAACAGTTACTACCATGCATTGGGCCCGAAACTAATGGACCCTCTCGGCTTCTTAATCACCCTTGTCCTCTGTCCAGGAATTGCAAGTAGTTTCTAGTGTTTGTAGTATGCAGGAGGCCGTGGGCAGCGCTGACCCGAGGGGTGGGCTGTGATGCGGTAGGCATGTAGCCGGGTATGCCGGGCGCCCGTTTGCTGTCACGGAACCCTGCACACATCGTTCGGGGTCGTATGTGGAAACCTCGGCCGGACTCCCTGCGGATGGAACCTGAATAGGCGATAAACCTGGATAGAGACTTGAGTGTTTAGGTAGGCTGTGGCCGACACCCACGTTGGTCTTCCGCTTGAAAGTTGCCGAGTACATGTCGTGTAAACGGCGGTAAGTGGTGAGAGCGTGTGTGAAGAAGTACACCCCTGCAGGGTTAACATCATCTATTCGAATAGCCGTGTCCACGGTAAAGGACTTCTGGGTTGCCTGTACAGTTCATAGACAAGTGAAAGTGGATACTCTAAAATACGCAAGATAAGCGTGAGTGCTATGGATGGCGTTCTCGTAGGGAGATGGGAGCGGATCCATAGTGGTGTATTGATATGGTGAATATGTGGACTCGTGTGCGCCACCTCAAAAGAGTTACTTGCAGTCGTAGTTTAGGATAGCCACCGAGTCAAAGCTGGCTTGCTGCAGTTAAACCCCACCACCCCCTTTGTTTATAATGATGCATATGTAGTTAGTTCTGATGTAAGTCTTGGTGGGTACATTTGACTCACGTTTGCCTATTTTACGTTTTTGCAGAGACTTCCGTCTCACTAATAGTTACATGTGGACTTCGACATTTAGCTTGTTACCTCAGCTACGATCTTGTGCCCTCGGCACGATCTGGTAGATAGTCAGGCTTCTCAGCCTTTTTCATTTGTAGATGTCTGTACTCAGACATGTTAAGCTTTCGCTTGTGCTTTGACTTGTATGCTCTGAATGTTGGGTCGTGAGACCCATGTTTGTAATATCTCTCTCCTTGGAGCCTATTGAATAAAATACTTGAGTTGTAGAGTCATGTTGTGATGCCATGTTGTATTTGCACATATCGAGCATATTGTGTGTATGTTATTGAAATGCTTGGTATGTGTGGGATCTGACTATCTAGTTGTTTATCCTTAGTAGCCTCTCTTACCGGGAAATGTCTCCTAGTGTTTCCACTGAGCCACGGTAGCTTGCTACTGCTCCGGAACACTTAGGCTGGACGGCAAGTGTCCTTCTTCGTTCCTGTGTCTGTCCCCTCGGGGAAATGTCACGCGATGAATACCATAGTCCTTTTAGCCCACTACAGCCCGGTTCACTGGAGTCCTGCTAGCCCAGTGCTACAGCCTGGATTCACTCGCTGATGACCGACACGTTCGATGCTGGGTCATGGATGCCTGTCCCTGTAAGTTTGTGCCACTTTGGATTTATGACTATCCATGTCAGCCCGGGCACCTTATCATATGGATGCTAGCGACACCATCATATACGTGTGCCAAAAGGCGCAAACGGTCCCGGGCAAAGGTAGGGCGACACCCGTGCGAATACCGTGCGTGAGGCCGCAAAGTGATATGAGGTGTTACATGCTAGATCAATGTGGCATTGAGTCAGGGTCCTGACAACCATCGACCAAGTCTTCAATGCTGCTGAATCAGGCCGTCACCTGGGCCTCCTTGTCGGCCCAGGCAGAGCGCTCGAGCTCAAACTCGGCAAAGAGGCTGGTCTCCACCATCTCCGCCTTCAGCTGGGCCGCCTTGATGTTTTCCGCCTGTTCGGCAAGTTGGGCAGCCAGGTGGTCCCGCTCCTCCGCCAGCTTGCTGCACTCCGCCTCCTTGCCATGCAGGGCGGTTTTGGCTTCGCCCAGCTGCTGCTGCAGGTCGGCATTGGCCTCTGAAGAAAGAAAGAAAAGAATAAGGCATCAGTCAAGCGGACAAGATAAAGAAAAGAAATAACCGAGGAGATTCGGCCCGACTGATCAGCAGTTGGCCCAAACCTCGGGGACTATAGACCGCGGGCGCGCCAGCGCGCCCCCGCGGAAAAGAAGTAGCCAACAAGGAAAAAAGAACAACTGAGGAGATTCGGCCTGACTTCTGAGCAGTCGGCCCGAACCTCGGGGCCTACAGCCCGCGGGTGCACCAGAGCGCCCCCGCGAAGAAAGAAGAAAGAGACTTACGCCGGCTTTCAGTGAGATGGGCCGTCTGCGCCTCCAGCTCCCGAACCTTGGAGTTGTAGGCGGTCGCGCGGAGGTTACGATAATCCTATAGAAGAAACAACAAAATGAAAATTAGCAATCGGCAACTACAAGTTAAAGTTCCGACCCGCCTGCTCAGCAGCTGGCCCGGAACTTGGGGACTACAACCAGTGGGTGCGCTTGCGCGCCCCCACGAAAGAAGCAAAGAAGAACATTCGGAGAGAAAACCAAAAGACGGCTTACCCGGATGGCAGTGCGTGACTCCAAGTAGGCCTCGTTGCAGCGCTTGAGTGCCACTGCCTTCGCCCGGAGCTTGGCCTGGACGTCAAGGGACACCTCGTTCAGGGCGCCGGTTCCGCCCCCGCGTACCCAACCCACGGGCGCGGCACTGGTCGCCTCGGTGTCAAGGGCCGACGAGCTCGAGGCGCCGATCTTCTGCGGCCGCGGCGCCGAGGCCGCCTTCTCCAGATAGCGGCGCGTGGGAATGCGGACCACGGGAACGAGGACCGTTGCCATCAAAGTCCCGACCGGTGGCACCGGCGGCGCCACTGGTTGTTCGTCCCGCGGCTCGCTGGCTGGCGGAGGCGGCGGCGGAGGCGGCGGCACGAAGACGTCCGGCATGGCTATGTCAACGCCCCCTGCTCTCGCATCGGGTAGTCGCCGCCGGCACCTCCGGCTGTCACCTCGAAATCAGGCGGAGGCAGCACAGTGTTCAGGGGGGCCACAAGTAGTGGCTCTTGGCGGCGGGAGGCCTCCGTGAGCCGTTCCTTCTCCGTGGCCTGAGCTTCCGCCTGTGTCAGCGCCCTCGCGGCAGACAAGGCAGACAGGTCCGCCTGCTCCTTGGCTAGGCAGTGGGCCTCTGCCTCATCGCGCGCCTCCCGCGCATTCCGCTCTGTCGCCTCCCGGAGGTCGGCGGCCGGGTCGATGCGCTGGCTGGTCGAGGAGGTCGCTGCCGACCTGAGGACCGAGCCGGCACCCGACTTCTCAAGGGTCAGCGGGGCCCTTAAATAAGAAGTCAAGTCAGAGGATTTTCACGACAGATTGATGAAAAACAAGGAGTAAGAAAATGATGCTTACGCCGACACCATAACTGGCACCTTCGGCTGCCTTTGATATTGGGTCGCCCTGGCCACAGTCTCTTTCCGCCTGGTCGCCGCGGCCGGATTCTTGGGCTTCTTTGGGGCGTTGCCAAACAGGGTCGAGTCCTGTTTCCGCTTGCGCTTGCCGCCTGGGGCGGGCGGCCCAGAAGAGGGGCCGGCGCCGGTGGTGGCGGAGCTCTGGGCAGGGCGCGACTCGTCTTCGTCTTCGTCCTCGTCGGGCCAGGCCTCCACGCCGCCGCCTCCCTTGGAGCCGCCTGCTCCGCCACCACCGTCCGCTCTGCCGCAGCCGCCTGTCGCATCGTCGACCAAGGCGGCCACCCCCAAGTCGGGGTCGTCCAAGTCACTCTCCGCCCTTTCCGCCTGGAGGTTATCACCCAGCCCCAGGAGGGCGGACATTGCCTCGGACATATAAATCTGCAACCAAGAAGGAATCAAGTCTTGAAGAGCGGCGTCATAAAGAGAAACAAAGCAGAAGAAAGCAGTTCAAAGGACAAAAAGAAGAAACTTACAGCAGGAGGCGGGTTGTGGCGAGAGTACGGCCGCTTCCCGTACCGCCACTCCTTCTCCGACATCTTGAGGTCAGAGATTTCGTTTACCATCCACAAGACTTCAGCAGGCGGCATTCCCTTTGTGCATAGCTGGCACGGGTCGCGGTGTCCGCCCATCCGGAAGATCGGATGAGGGCGGCTCTAGAGCGGGAGGACCCGGCGCTCCACGAAGGCAACAAGAAGGTCGGAGTCCATGAGGCCCTCCGACTCTTGGAGCACTCAGAGTCGGCCGATGGCGGCCGCCGCATCCGCCGACACCGGCTTTGGCTTGTACTTCCAGGAGACGCGAGCTCCGGTGGGGGGGGCGGCCTCGTAGGCCGGCAGGTTGAGGAAGTTGACAGCAGGGTCCACATTCTCGATGTAGAAATAGGACTGCTCCCACATCTTCATCGACTGCGCCAGCTTGATGACGGGGAAGGCGTTCCGTTTCGCCGGCCGGCGCATGGCGACGAAGCCCCCGCACTCGGTCACCGTCACTTTGGCGGAGGTGCCGAGCTTTCCATAGAAGAATGCTCCCCACAGCTCAATTGTGGGGAGGATGCCGAGGTAGCCCTTGCACGCCATGACGAAGGCGGAGAGCAAGGTCACGGCGTTGGGCGTGAGGTGATGGGGCTGAAGGTTGTAAAAGTTGAGGAAGGTGCGGAAGAAGTTGCTCGCATGGAGGCCAAAGCCCCGCAGGAAATGCGAGCAGAAGACGACCCGCTCGCCTTCCTGCGGCACCGGCAAGATCTCCGTCTCCGGCGGCACCCGCGCCTTGACGAAGGCCCCGCTGGGCATCTGGCGCGTGTCGCGGCGGAAAGCGATGTGATCCTCGATCACGGTCGATCCATCCCAGTCGCCCATGGCTCCGACTGGCGGCGCAGAGAGGAGAGACGGGTCGGCGTCGAGCAACGGCGGCGGCGCTACGGCAGCAGCAGCAGCGGAGGCTGAGAGGAGAAGAAGAAGAGTGGGAGGGGACGCAGGAGCTTCGCCGCACCTCTCCCCCCTCCCTACTTATAGTGTCCGGGCTATGTAGCCGAGGGGTGGGATGTGGGGTCGTGGGATTAACTGCGCCCACGTCCCCACGATCCCCCGTCTCCTGCGCGCATTTACCCCGTCGTGAATGGCCGTGGGAATGGCAACCGCCCCCTCCGGCGCAGTGAATCCGCCCGATTGCCGAGGCATGGTAAGTGACGGGCCTGGCCCGGTGTCATGTCCCGTCCACAATGTGGGGTGGCAGGCTTGCCAGGCTAACGTGCGCCACGTGGCGCATCCGCGGCGGGCGGCTGCCTGGGAAGCTTAACAGGAACGCCACCTGTTTTGAAGTTCAAAATCAACCATATAGCTCCGCCTGGGCGAGGCCAGCTTGAGCAGTCGGCTAGCCGCAAGACGAATCGACATTCTCCCAGAGCTTGGTGAGGTGGGAAGCCGCTGAGACCTCGCGGCCCCTCGACCATGACGCATCACCGGCTTCGGGGACTACTGTCAGAGTAATGGGCCACGGGTAGGCTCACCCGAGTCCCTAGATTTATCAAGACTTTGGGACAGCTCCGCCTAGCTGAGCCCCAAGCCGAAACTCCGCCCTCTGGGGCCGGCTGGCTCAGTGGCCGGCTGCCAGAGGGCGGTGACCCAAGACTATGGCACTCTGAGTGGCCAGCTCCCGACGGCCGCCTTCCAAAAAGGGCGGCAACGGGCAGGCGGCCACCTCATGACTACAGGGCGGCCGAGCTCCCATCGAGAGTACAAGTCAAAGCATGGCTACAGTAAGGAACGACGCCTCGCACATTCGAGACAGGCGTGGCTACAGTGCTCCGTACAGATGAAGATCCTCGCACGACGGAGCACTGTACCATGTCTACCCTGACGTTGCTCCGGGCAGGCGGAGTCCTGTTCCCCACGATGGCCTGTCGGTATGGCCCGCCGGAGGCGGGCCCTATCTGGCAGCGACCCCAAGGAAGACGGCGGAGGCTCGACCAAGCGGATTCAAGAGGAGCCGGCCTCCAGCAGGCGGTTGTCCCTTATCCCGAGACATGCATCCCATTAAGCTAATGAGACCAGGTGTGGCTACAGTGATCTCCCGCCAGGCGGCGGGATTGTAGCCATGCAAAGGTGACCAAGCTCTCATCACCAATGACACGGCTACAGTATGCAGCCACCAACCAGTCGGTGACCAGGCGGGATAAGGCGTGTCTCGTCTCCGGTTTCGGGGCCGAACCTGGGTAAAGTACGTCGGCGTTCGTGTCTATGCCTTATCCCGCTTGCAAGCACCGGCGACGTTCTACTCGCTCCCACCACGATAAGCCATCCATTGGCATATGTCGCACCCAACCCCTGACATGGCTCCTCAGGCGGGGAAAGATGGAGGGGTTAGAGGAGGACCAGATGAGGTTTTGGGAGAAAGTTTAGCTCATGGAGATTAGTGGAAATGGCCAAAACATGCATTTTAAATTTCTTCCAGAAGGTGTTTGATGCAGGTTTGGGCAAGCAAATGGACTTACCTTCTCATGAGGCTTGACAGGGTCAAATGGCATGAGAAAATAAGAGGTTCCACCAAGATTGAGTTCATTTGGGCAAAGTTGCGAATGCAACTTTTGTAAACCCTAGAAATCAACAGAAATGGACTTCCCAAGATTTAGTCAGGCAAATCTATTCTCCTTGATGCACCACTTGGTGTAGTGTCATGGTTTGAGGTTCTGAACATGTCCACAAAAGTTGAGATCAAAAGGAGAAAGTTGCCAATGTAGAGTTGTTCAAATCTGGTTCTGGACAGGAAGGGTTTTGGGGCACTTTGATCAAGTTAACTTGTTATCTAACTTGTGCCACTTGGTCTAGATGAATATTTAGACCATTTGAGCATGTGCTCCTAGCTTTAGAACATTTGGAGATATTTGGCAATGTAAAGTTGCTCAAACTTCAAAATGGACAGAAATATTTTTGAGGGGATTTCATGGGGTTATACTATTCTCCATCACATGATACTTGGCAAGATCAACAAATAGGGCATTTTTAACATGCGAGAATTTTCTTAGAATTTTTAGAGCATATTTCCTTTGATAATATTTCAAAAGCTTGAAATATCCATAAAGTGTTTTTGAGGGATTTGACCAATATTTTTAACATGACTATTGAAACTCCTATATACGGACAATATATGTCCACTGAGTTTCCCTAGGTTTTTCCCAAATATTTTTAAAGCATTAAAATAATTTTAACCTATTAAAGACCATTTCTGGCCTAAAGAAAAAGCCTTTAAATAAAATAGGAAAATAACTTTTAAAATTATATGTTTGTGGTTTTTGGGAGTCCTGTACCTAATAGGAGTCAAACATACTCTTTGAAAGATTTTCCATACCCCAAATCAAGTACTTGTAGTGCAAACCTCAATTCAGGAGTTTTAGGAAAACTAATTTTTGAAAATACTATTTGGACAAATTATTTTTGCAAGAAATTATTTTTATGTCCTATACACATGGCATGATCATTGGGCAAGGTTTTGGATCAAGGAGAAGGGGTATAAGAGTTGGAGGATTTGTTTGATTTTTAGATCACTTGCAACCAACACACAAAAATCAAATCAAGCAAAGTCCAAAACACTCAAACGTTTTTGTCAAACCACATTTTATCATGATTTATCATCTTAAGTGTTGTGCCATGGAAATCAGGGTGTGACAAGGACCCGCGTGGAGCGATGCTTGGCCTCGTGAGGGAGAACCTCTTCTGCTCCGTAGACGAGGAAGAACGGTGTCTCTTGTGTTGGCTTGGTTGCGGTGGTGCAGATGGACCACAGCACGGACTGCAGCTCATCGAGCCAGCCCCTACCGCGGGCATCAAGCTTCTTCTTGAAGGTCCTTGTCTTGAGGCCCCTCAGGACTTCTGCATTGGCCCGCTCGACATAGCCATTGCTCCGTGGGTGCGCCACTGAGGCATAGCATATCTGCGTTCCAAGATTAGCACAATATGTTTTGAAAAGGTTGCTAGTGAACTGTGAGCCGTTGTCAGTGATGATGCGGTTAGGGACCCCAAACCGGGTCACGATTCCCTTAATGAACTTGACGGCCGATCCAGCTGGGATGGTGCGTACGGCTTCTACCTCTGCCCACTTGGTGAATTTGTCGATGGCGACGTAGAGGTATTAGTAGCCCCCTGGCGCTCGAGGGAACGGCCCCAAGATGCCCATCCCCCAGACTGCGAACGGCCATGTGAGCGAGATTGTCTGGAGGCCCTGTGCGGGCTGGTGGATTTGCCTGGCATGGAACTGGCATGCTTCACAGGAGCGCACCAGCTCTGCGGCGTCGTTAAGCGCGATGGGCCAGTAGAAGCCACTGCGAAACGCCTTTCCCACCAGAGTGTGTGATGAGGAATGATGCCCGCAGTCCCCACCATGTATGTCCGCTAGCAACTCAAGCCCCTGTTCCCTAGAGATGCACCGCAACAAAACGTCATTGGGCCTCTTGCAATATAACTCACCATCATGGATGCAGTACGTGGTGGCTTGACGTGCCACACGCTCGGCGTCCTCCTCCTTCTCTGGCAAGGTCCCTTGAAGCAGGTACGCCTTGAACTCTTCGGTCTAGCACCCCTCCTGAGGCTCGAGCGCAAGCAGCAGGCGGGCCCTCGAGGGGTGGCCACAGGCTGGGGTGCCCGTCTCAGGTGCTTGAGGCAAGTCCTCCGTGCTGGAGTCGTGGTGGGGGGAGTCGCATACGGCTTGAAGAGTCGCTCCTCAAACACCCCCGGCTCTTGAGGGAGCTTGCGGGAGGCTCTCTTGGCGATCTCATCCGCCTCCTTGTTCGTCCCGCGCGGCATGTGCTACAGCTCCATTCCCATGAACCGCTTCTCCATCTTGCGCACCTCTTCTAGGTATGCCTCCATGTGCTCGTCCTTGGGCGTGTACTCGTTGTTGGAGAAGTTGACGAGGAGCTGAGAGTCACCCTTGATGGTGAGGCGCTTCACCCCTAGCGCTGCCGCGACCCTGAGTCCGGAGAGCAAGCCTTCGAATTCTGCAATGTTGTTGGAGACCTTCTCGCCCTGCTGGAAGCAGATCTGCACTGCATATTAGAGCTTGGCCTTGGTGGGCGAGATGAGGACGGCCCCTTCTCCTGCGCATTGTCTCGCGAATGCCCCGTTGAAGTACATGATCCATTTGTCCGGTTCCTCATCTCCTGGTAAGAGGGAGTAGTGTCACGCGAATGCCCCGTTGAAGTACATGATCCATTCAGGCTTACTCCGCGGTCGGGAGTGTCAGTCCATTCGGCCATGAAGTCCGCGAGGGCCGCACCCTTGATAACCCTGGTGGTGCTGAACTCGAGATGGAACGCCTGAAGCTCGATGTTCCATTCAGCAACTCGCCCAGCGGCGTTCGGGCTCCAGAGCACCCTCTCTAGTGGGTACACCGAAACAACCTTGATGGGGTGGCCTTAAAAGTAGTGGCGTAGTTTTTGAGAGGCTACCAGGAGCGCAGCCTTGGGAGGAATGTCGACCACTGGGTCGGCCGAGGCCCCAGGCACATTGTCCTGAGGGTACTGCACCTTCCTCGACGGTTGTGTATCCTACCGGGGTTTCTTGGACGGGCGCTCCTTCCTTAGCGCCACCAGGGCGGCGCTGGCTGAGTGAGGGGTGGCTGTCAGATAGAGCACCAAGGGCTCGAGAGGGCAGGATGCCACCAATACTGGCGGGCTGGTCAGATATCTCTTGAGGTCTTGAAAGGCTACATCTGCCTCCGGGGTCCACTCAAACGGTTCCTTCCTTTTCATCAGATTGAAGAACGGGAGGGCGCGCTCCCCCAGCTTGGAAATGAAGCGCCCAAGCGAGGTTAGGCAGCCTGCCAGCTTTTGCATCTCCTTCAGGGTCTGCGGGGGGCTCATGTCCTCTATCGCCTTGACCTTCTCCGGATTGGCTTCAATCCCTCTATGTGACACCAAGAAGCCCAGCAGCTTGCCTGAGGGAACCCCAAACAGGCACTTCTCCGGATTGAGCCGAACATCCACCTTGCGCAGGCTGGCAAATGTCTCCTCCAGATCTGCTATCAGGGTTCTGGCCTCCCAAGACTTCACCACTATATCATCAACATAGGCCTCTGTGTTTCTCCCGAGCTGCGAGCCCAGGGAGATATGCATCAGTCGCTGGAAGGTTGCCCCGGCATTACGTAGCCTGAAGGGCATGCAGGTGTAGCAGTACACCCCGTAGGGGGTGAGGAACATCGTCTTCTCCACATCTTGCACAACCATCTTGATCAGGGTTGTAGCCCGAGAAGGCATCCAAGAAGCACAATAGGTCGCATTCGGCGATGGAGTCCACAATCTGGTCAATGCAGGGAAGCGAGAAAGGATCTTGCGGGTAGGCCTTGTTGAGGTTGGTAAAGTCGACACACATGTGCTCCTTCCCTCCTTTCTTGGGGATGACGATGGGATTCGCCAGCCACTCCGGGTATGATACCTCCCTGATGACCCCTATGGCTTGCAACCTGCGGGTTTCTTGGACGATGAAGGCCTGCTTCTTGGCAGACTGACGATGAGCCTTTTGCTTCACTGGTCACATGTTTGGGCATACCTTCAGGTGGTGCTCGATTATTCCCCTTGGGACCCTGGCCAGGGTTTGGGTTCCCAAGCGAATACATCCTTGTTGGCTCGCAGGAAGTTGACCAAGGCTTCCTCTTGGTCCCGAGGGAGGCCAACCCCTATGGTGAAGGTGGCACCGGCCGTTCCCTCCTCACTGACCAACACTTGCTTCGTCTTGGCTCGGTCTTGGGAGAACAATTGCTTCTTCTTGGCCGGCACCGCTTCAGGGGCCTCCGGATCCCCTTCTTGTCAGGCAGCATGGATGTCGTTGTCCTAAAGGCGAGCTTGAGGGCCTACATCACATCTTTGGTGTCCCCCGCCACCCTGAGGACATCATTGCTGTCAGGCATCTTCATGAGGTTGTATGCAGGGTGAGTCGCTGCCATAAACTGAGCCAAGGCTGGGTATCCCAGGATGGCGTTGTATGGCAGGTCGATCCTGGCGATGTCGAAGTCGATGAGCTTAGTGAGGTAGTTGTCGCGGGTCCCAAAGGTGACAGGGAGGCGGATCTGCCCCAGGGGGCTGGTGGAGCCGCCGCCAACCCCGAAGAAGGGCTTGGTGGGGCCGAGCCAGCTGGGTGGCACATGTAGCAGGCCAAACGCCTCCATGGAGAGCATGTTGAGGCTGGCTCCACCGTCGATGAGGGTTTTGGTGACCGCCACGTTGCAGATGGTGGGGGTGCAGAGCATCGGGAGCGCGCCTGCTCCCATCGTGGCGGCCAGATGATCCTCCAGGCCAAAGGTGAGGTCAACCTTGGGCGCCGTCCAACCCGGGGGAGCCCCCGAGCCCGCCTGGGTGGTGTTTACTTGTTGGTAGAACTGCTTGATGTGGCGGTCGGAGGGTGGCGCCTGCGAGCCACCTAGGAGAGCTGCGATGATGGGGGGCGGTGCCACGTAGCGGTCGAGGAAGAGGTCGCGTAGCTCCTCCCAAGAGGCCATAGAGGACGCCGGCAGATTGAGTAACTAGGCGCGCAGTGCACCTACGAGGGCCATGGGGAGCCAGTTGGCCTTCACCTTGTCATCTCTGCCGGCTGCCCAGACTGCTTCCTCGTAAGCATGGAGGAAGGCGGCCGGATCCGTCGCACCGTTGTAGCATGGCGGCATCTTCGGTCGGAACTTGGGTGGCCACTGCACCTGCCGCAGGGAGAGGGTGAAACAGCGTAGCCCCATCGCTTCTTCGGAAGCACGTGCCTGCTGGGTCGATGGAGGTGCGCTCTCCATCAGAGTTGGCGACGCGATCTGGCGGTCGGGGCAGAATATTACCGACGCACCCATACCTGGTGCGCCAAATGTCGGATTACAGGTTCCTCAAACCCTTGAGAGGTTCGAACTCTGGGGTGCGTGCGGAGATATCAACCTACCCAGCCTGCCTACTTGCGGTCCTCCTAATCCTAGCGCGACAAGCTCGAAGAGACAAAGAGACACATCAGTTTATCCTGGTTCGGGCCACCTTGTGGTGTAATACCTTACTCCAGCATTTTGGTGGATTGCCTCGGAGGGCTGAGGATGAACTAGTACAGTGGATGAACTGGCCTCAGGAGGTGAGGTGTTCTTGAGCTCGAGAGAGCTGAGGGGATGTGAACTAGATGCTCTCTATGGTGGTGGCTAAGTCCTATTTATAGTGGCCTTATGTCAGTGTCAAAACCGGCGGATCTCGGGTAGGGGGTCCCGAACTGTGCGTCTAAGGCTAATGGTAATAGGAGGCGGGGGACACAATGTTTACCCAGGTTTGGGCCCTCTCTATGGAGGTAATACCCTACTTCATGCTTGATTGATCTTGATGAATATGAGTATTACAAGTGTTGATCTACCACAAGATCGTAATGGCTAAACCCTAGAAGCCTAGCCTATGAGGTAATGATTGTTGTCCTACGGACTAAACCCTCTGGTTTATATAGACATCGGAAGGGGCTAGGGTTACACAAAGTCGGTTACACAGAAAGGA
The DNA here is from genome assembly GCF_018294505.1 of Triticum aestivum. NCBI lineage: Eukaryota > Viridiplantae > Streptophyta > Magnoliopsida > Poales > Poaceae > Triticum > Triticum aestivum. The sequence continues at coordinate 163,156,764 of NC_057813.1, forward strand.
ATCTACATATCCCAATCGCCAAGCTTTCCTTCCACGGAAAGGAGAGTCCCATCTGGACACGGGACGAAGTCTTCTATCTTGTATCTTCATAGCCCAACAGCACAGCCCATGTATATAGTCCGGTTGTTCGAGGACCCCTTAATCTAGGCCTCCCTCAGTAGCCCCCGAACCAGGCTTCAATGACGATGAGTGTGGCACGCAGATTGTCTTCGGCATTGCAAGGCGGGTTCCTTCTCCGAATACTTCAAAGTACCGAGCAGTATGTAGCTTTCCGTTTAAAGTCGCGCTCCTCGGCTTCTGCACCTTCATGATTTCAGCTTCCACGTGTCGAGCGAATGCGAGCAGTCGGGGCATTTTTGCACTTAACACCCTGACCATGTGAGGAAATTGTCTATTTAAAGAGACGGGGATCTTCAGATCTAATCCACACCATCTCCCCGAAATGAGGAATCCTCGGAGCTTGCCCGCAGAAACCACCCTAACATGGCTAGCGCTCCCAGCTCTTCCTCGCGCCATCACGGCCCCAAACAGGGTGATTGGGAAAAGTGTTATGTATCCCACGGCCAACTTGTGAGGCTGCAGACCCATGGATTCCTTCCTCCCGCAGATTTAGTCCTCGTACGAGCTGGATTGGCTTCCTTCATCGGTGGGGAGCAGGCGGAGAAGTTCCCCAACCCATCCAGGGGGGAACGAGTATGCTTTGTTCCCTACTTGCTGAGAGGCATCGGATTTCCAATCCATCCGTTCCTCCGAGGGCTTCTGGAGTACTATGGCCTCCAACTGCACAACTTCACACCTGCCTCCATCCTGCATATTGCAGGTTATGTTACTCTTTGTGAGCTATTTCTGGGTTATGAGGCCCATTTCGAGTTATGGAAGAAGTTGTTTTGCCTCGTCCCTCGCAATCAAGAGGGATCAATATTCTAAGTGGGCGGAGCCGAGATATGGCGCATCGCCGGGACCGGATACCTACCCGGCAAGAAGAAGGCATCCGAAGAATAGCCTTTCGAATGGTTTTACGTTGAGGACGTCTCCCTTCCTGACCCAATCCGAAGGGGTCTTCCTAAATTTTCAAGTGCTCCATTGAAGAAGCACCTCAGCTAGTGTCCTCAGAGCCCCAGGGAGGAAGATAGCATGGAAGTCCACCAATTGATGAGCAAGATAAATACGCTCGCTCAATCCGGATTGTCAATAGTCGAGGTTATGGCGATATCCGTAATGCGAGGGGTTCAGCCACTCCAATACCGAGGGCACCCTATGTGGCATTTTAATGGAGAAGATGATGCCACACGCTACGCTCGAAAGGGTCCAGATACTTCCGCTACTTTGGCGAAAACACTATCCAGATTATACAAAGGGGAGGAGGAGGAGTTCATCTGCATTAAGCCCAGGGATGGATTTTCCATGTACAACCCTCCCAGCTGGGTGAGTTTCCATCCCTCTACTCTACTCCATTAACTCCCTAAATCCTTTTTCATAAATATTAATCCGTCCATCTATAACAGGACTGGCGGAAAATCACCACGGAGATCCACAGCCCCGCACCACAGCCAGAGGACCACAACCGGGCCCTTGACCCCGGATTCGAAGAGGATCCGGATATATTTGTGGAGCTCGGGGAAAAGGGGTGTTTTACCAGGCAAGCTGTGACGTGACCAAAGCGGCCATCATTGTTGACTATCCCGGTCTCCTCCCTGCGCTGCATGTAAGTAATCAGGAGACTTGTCCTTTGAGAGAATTTCCCCTTTCCACCTTACCCACTTCACTATATTATGCTCTAAAGGGGAGGCGATCGGCGCGCCACGCTGCACCCCAGGTGACGCGTAAGAAGATGGCGCCTATGACGGGCAAGCCTTTGAAGAGGAAGGCAAATAGAGACATGGTCGAGCCTTCATTTAAGGGGTATGGTTTTAAATATGCTCCATGGTCGTCATCTTAAAGTATGACATTATCCGTTGTGCCTTATCAGCAAAAACATTTGTCGGACTATGTCCGGGGATCCTACCGGTCATGCCTCTACTAGCCGGATTCTGGACCCGGTCTCGAGGATTGAGGCTAACATGGAAGTGACACGGGATTGTCCTTCTGCGGAGGATTCAGATAAAGTATCTGCCACAAACTCCAAAGTGGAAAGCGCCATGAATCATTGGCGCCGGCGGGCCGCTCTTCGCGACCCTGGTTTTCAGAAGAGGACTTCAATGCCTTCAACTCGGGTGATGCATACATCCAAGCTACTCGAGATGGGATTTCCAGGGCCACAGATCAGTATTTCAAAGATATGCGGGTAAGTTCATACTTGCACAATTCTGATAATTATATACCAGTAGCCCCCGAGACTTGAAGCAGTTGGTATAACTGATTTAAGAATCATTATATGACCAGGTGCTCATAGAGAAGAACAACCAGTTATCTCAAGAGCTAAAAAAGTGTCAGGCCTAGCAGACTGCTGCTACCGCCGAACTGGAAAAATCCAAGAAGGCGGCGTCTGGTAATGTTCCCCTCTATTGAGAAAACATAATCATATACCAGGAGTATTAATACAGGTGCAAATATTATGGCAGAGTCATCAGATCATCTGAAAGAGGCACCAGAAGTCGCACAAGCGGGAGTCCAGGAGCTCAAAGGCAACTGGCCGCGGGCGAACGTATACTGACACAAGTCAGGGTGGAGAAGAACAAACTCCAAGATGCCAACAACAAACTCGCGAAGAGCTAAAAGATGTGCAGGCCTAGCTAGCTCACTCTGTGAAGGAGAATAAGAAGCTGCGAGGCGGCATATTTAGTATGTGTTCGTACTTACCTATACATAGTGTAGCACGGGAAGAAACTGACAGAATTATGTCTATAGGTATATTGACGGGCCGCCCGAAGAGGAGGTGTCCAGATCGTCGAGCGATCTGCTACTAGAGCTATGGCGAATGCACGAGCGAGCTCGACAGGCGATGCAAAGTATTGCCAAGGCCTTATGGCCATATGACTCCCCTCCAGGAAGTATGGAGGGGCTTATACAACTATTCAAGGGAGCGCGACGGCGCTTCCGATTATAGAAGATATCGGCCTGCCCGGTAGGTGTGCGAGAGGCCTAGGCGATGGTAAAAACTCGGTATACCAAGCTCGACCCGAATCACATGGCCCGGGTCAGACCTGTAGGGTCAAACAGAGAAGAAATTCCTGTTAGTTTGACCACCAGGTACAAGTAGCCGCCAAGTATTCCCAACAGGATTGTAGGCTAGATAGCCTGTTGGATGGCATAGAGGAAGAAGTGTTTGAGTCTAAGTGACTATGTGCTTCATTTAAAAAACTCTCTAGCTGAATTGAAAAACGCTTGTCATGGCAGACCTTTTCGCTTCAACCTCTGGACCCAAAGGTGCGGAGTGCTTCCGAATACCCGCTCGGTAATGTAGACCTGGGTATGCGTGGAAACCAGGCATAGGGGTCATAGTTGCTTGATCAGACAAGTATCCGGCTAGTTATGTTATATTACATTTTGATAGTAATAAACATCTTCCAGAGAGAATAATTCCGTTAAGGGTTCCTTTCCCTGGGTAAGCATGCATTAATGTGCATGTCCGAACTGTGTTTGAAAAAACCACAACATACATAACATCTGGGAGTTCATAATGTGACAAGTAAAAACATATTTAGTCTGCCAACTGAATATTCCCTTAAGAATGCTAGCTTTCGGCTTCACCCAGTATAAGGTACACATCCGGATGACCCGGCAGTAACAATCGCAGAGGTGCTCCCTTTATGCCCTAGCCGAACTAACGAGAACGTAGGGCATAAGCACAGGAGCCAGGAAACCCAGCTTGGTCAAAACTTAAGTCATATCGATGCATATAATGGCGAAGAAAAGGTACATACGTGTAAAAGACACATATGTGGTGAGCTTGATGCTCTGAAAATAAGAACAATAATAATAATAATAAGCTTCTGTATGAGAAGCCCCCAGGTATATTTGACGTACATATGTTAGAATGTGTGCGTTAGAGATGTATGGTTTAGCTGTACTAAAGCTTTAAGGCTTAAAAAGAAAGAAAAATGTGAAAAGAGGGGAAAATAAATACTGGAAACAAAAAAGGGGGTAAAGGAGATGAACGAAGAGTCTAGCGCTAGGCATAGAATCTTCGGAGTCTGGCCGCGTTCCATGGGTTCGGCTCTAGGCGATTGTCAGATGTGTCACGCACGCGGTACACTCCTCCGATGAGAACTTAGTCAATGATGAAGGGACCCTCCCACTTGGGTTGGAGTTTGTCTTTTTTCTTCTCCGGCAAGCATAGAACGAGTTCGCCAGCATTATAAGTCTTGGCCCGTACTTCTCTGGTTTTATATCTGCGGGCCTGTTGTTGATAGAATGCGGAACGGGATTTTGCGACATCACGCTCCTCCTCTAGGGCATCTAAGCTGTCCTGTCGATCAAGCTCAGCCTCTCTCTCTTCATACATGCGCACTCGAGGTGAGTCATAAATAATGTCGCAGGGTAACACAGCCTCTGCGCCGTACACCATGAAAAAAGGTGTGTATCCGGTAGAATGATTGGGTGTGGTCCACAGCCCCCAGAGTATGGAGTCGAGCTCCTCCACCCAGTGCTTGTCTGATTCTTTTAGAGACCGCACTAATCTGGGTTTGATGCCGCTCATAATAACATCGTTGGCTCGTTCGACTTGACCGTTGGTTTGTGGGTGGTTGATGTCTACTACACAACCTTCTTCTTGTAGACATTGTTGGGCCTCCAAGTGCAGAGGTTCGTAGGACAGTAGCAAATTTCCCTCAAGTGGTTGACCTAAGGTTTATCAATCCGTGGGAGGCGTAGGATGAAGATGGTCTCTCTCAAACAACCCTGCAACCAAATAACAAAGAGTCTCTTGTTTCCCCAACACACCCAATACAATGGTAAATTGTATGGGTCCACTAGGTCGGCGAAGAGATTGTCACACAAGTGCAATAAGGATGGTAGATATAGGTTTTTGTAATCTGAAAATATAAAAACAGCAAGGTAACTAATGAGAAAAGTGAGCGTAAACGGTATCGCAATGCTATGAAACAAGGCCTAAGGTTCATACTCTCACTAGTGCAAGTTCTCTCAACAATAATAACATAACTGGATCATATAACTATTCCTCAACATGCAACAAAGAGTCACTAGAAATTCACTAATAGCGGAGAACAAACAAAGAGATTATTGTAGGGTACGAAACCACCTCAAAGTTATCCTTTCTAACCGATCTATTCAAGAGTCCATAGTAAAATAACACAAAGCTATTATTTCCGTTCGATCTATCATAGAGTTCGTACTAGAATAACACCTTAAGATACAAATCAACCAAAACCCTAATGTCACCTAGATACTCCAATGTCACCTCAACTATCTGTGGGTATGATTATACGATATGCATCACACAATCTCAAATTCATCTATTCAAACCAACACAAAGTACTTCAAAGAGTGCCCAAAAGTTTCTACCGGAGAGTCAAGATGAAAACGTGTGCCAACCTCTATGCATAGATTCCCAAGGTCACGGAACCCGCAAGTTGATCACCAAAACATACATCAAGTAGATCACGTGAATATCCCATTGTCACCACAGATAAGCACGGCAAGACATGCATCAAGTGTTCTCAAATCCTTAAAGACTCAATCTGACAACATAACTTCAAAGGGAAAACTCAATCCATTACAAGAGAGTAGAGGGGGAGAAACATCATAAGATCCAACTATACTAGCAAAGCTCACGATACATCAAGATCGTATCACCTCAAGAACACAAGAGAGAGAGAGAGAGAGAGAGATCAAACACATAGCTACTGGTACATACCGTCAGCCCCGAGGGTGAACTACTCCCTCCTCGTCATGGAGAGCGCAGGGATGATGAAGATGGCCACCGGTGATGGATTCCCCCTCCAGCAGGGTGCTGAAACGGGCTCCCGAGAGGTTTTTGGTGGCTACAGAGGCTTGCGGCAGCGGAACTCCCGATCTATTGTGCTTCTCGATGTTTTTAGGGTATATGGATATATATATATAGGTGAAAGAAGTCGGTAAGGGGAGCCACGAGGGGCCCGCGGGGTGGGGGACGCGCCCAGGGGGTAGGGTGCGCCTCCCTACCTCGTGGCTACCTCGTTGCTTCCCTGACGTAGTCTCCTGGATTGCTTCCATTCCAAAAATAACTCTCCCGAAGGTTTCACTCCGTTTGGACTCCATTTGATATTCCTTTTCTGTGAAACACTGAAATAGGCAAAACAACAGCAATCTGGGCTGGGCCTCCGGTTAATAGGTTAGTCCCAAAAATGATATAAAAGTGTTTAGTAAAGCCCATAAACATCCAAAACAGGTAATATAATAGCATGGAACAATAAAAAATTATAGATATGTTGGAGACATATCAGTGGTAGACAGAGGCGTCGTCGAGCTTGATGCCCAGATTAGCACACCAGGCTTTCACCTCATCGGCTGTGAAATTGGAGCCGTTGTCGGTGATGATGCTGTGCGGAACACCATAACGGTGCACAACACCGAATATAAAGTCTATCACTGGCCCGGCTTCGGCCGTTTTAACTGTTTTGGCCTCTATCCAGTTAGTGAATTTATCCACCATGGCCAATAGATATTTTTTCTTATGGCGTCCTCCTTTAAGGGTCCGACCATACCAAGCCCCCGGACCGCAAAAGTCCAGGTGATGGGGATAGTTTGTAAAGCGGTGGGTGGCATATGACTTTGGTGGGCGAAAAGCTGGCATCCGACGCAATGTTGGACAAGGTCCTGTGCGTTTGCTCGGGGCGTCGGCCAATAGAAACCTGTACTGAAGGCCTTGCTTACAAGGGCCCGAGCTTCGGCATGGTGACCGCCGAGACCGGCATGAATTTCAGCCAAGAGCTGCCGCCCTTGTTCCTCGGGGATACATCTTTGAAGTACTCCGGTAGCGCTTTTCTTATAGAGTTCTCCCTCGTGAACCTTGTAAGTTTTAGAGCGCCGCACAATGCAGCGTGCCTCATTCTAATCCTCAGGAAGCTCTCACCTATTAAGGTAGTCCAAGAAGGGTTCGGTCCATGGGGCGATGACTGCTATGATGAGATAGCCGATGGTGTAATCTTGGTGGCTGAGCCCCCGATGATGTCGGTGTGTTCGGAATTTGGGGTCGTATTCGGATCCGGATTGGTATTGCCGCTCTCCCCTTGCCATACCACGGATGGCTTGAAAAACCTTTCCAGAAAGATGTTAGTGTTGGGGAACGTTGCAGAAAATTAAAATTTTTCCTACGGTTTCACCAAGATCCATCTATGAGTTCATCTAAGCAACAAGTCATGGGAGAGAGATTGCATCTACATACCACTTGTAGATCGCGTGCGGAAGCGTTCAAGAGAACGGTGATGATGGAGTCGTACTCGTCGTGATTCAAATCACCGATGACCAAGTGCCGAACGGATAGCACCTCCGCGTTCAACACACGTACGGAGCGGATGACGTCTCCTCCTTCTTGATCCAGCAAGGGGGAAGGAGAGGTTGATGATGATCCAGCAGCACAACGGCGTGGTGGGGGATGCAGCAGAACTCCGGCAGGGCTTCGCCAAGCTGCTGCGGGAGGAGGACGAGGTGTAGCAGGGGAGGGAGGCGCCAAGACACAAGGGTGCGGCTGCCCTCCCCCCTGCCCTCCTTTATATAGGCCCCCAGGGGGGCGCCGGCCCTGGGAGATGCAATCACCCAAGGGGGCAGCGGCCAGGGGGTGGAGTGCCCCCAAGGCAAGTGGTGCGCCCCCCCCCCACCTAGGGTTTCCAACCCTAGGCGTAGGGGGGCGCACCAGCCCACTAGGGGCTGGTTCCCCTCCCACTTCAGCCCACGGGGCCCTCCGGGATAGGTGGCCCCACCCGGTGGACCCCCGGGACCCTTCCGGTGGTCCCGGTACAATACCGGGTGACCCCGAAACTTTCCCGATGGCCGAAACAACACTTCCAATATATAATTCTTTACCTCCGGACCATTTCGGAACTCCTCGTGACATACGGGATCTCATCCAGGACACCGAACAACATTCGGTTTGCTGCATACTCATATTCATACAACCCTAGCGTCACTGAACATTAAGTGTGTAGACCCTACGGGTTCGGGAGACATGCAGACATGACCAAGACGGCTCTCTGGTCAATAACCAACAGCGTGATCTGGATACCCATGTTGGCTCCCACATACTCCTCGATGATCTCATCGGATGAACTACGATGTCGAGGATTCAAGCAACCCCGTATACTATTCCCTTTGTCAGACGGTATGTTACTTGCCCGAGATTCGATTGTCGGTATCCCACTACCTTGTTCAATCTCGTTACCGGCAAGTCACTTTACTCGTACCGTAATGCATGATCCCGTGACCAAACACTTGGTCACTTTGAGCTCATTATGATGATGCATTACCGAGTGGGGCCAGAGATACCTCTCCGTTATACGGAGTAACAAATCCCAGTCTCGATCCGTGTCAACCCAACAGACACTTTCGGAGATACCTGTAGTGCACCTTTATAGTCACCCAGTTACGTTGTGACGATTGGTACACCCAAAGCACTTCTACGGTATCCGGGAGTTACGCGATCTCATGGTCTAAGGAAAAGATACTTGACATTGGAAAAGCTCTAGCAAAACGAACTACACGATCTTGTGCTATGCTTAGGATTGGGTCTTGTCCATCACATCATTCTCCTAATTATGTGATCCCGTTGTCAACGACATCTAATGTCCATAGTCAGGAAACCATGACTATCTGTTGTCCAACGAGCTAGTCAACTAGAGGCTTACTAGGGACGTATTGTGGTCTATGTATTCACACGTGTATTACGATTTCCGGATAATACAATTATAGCATGAATAAAAGACAATTATCATGAACAAGGAAATATAATAATAATCCTTTTATTATTGCCTCTAGGGCATATTTCCAACAGTCTCCCACTTGCACTAGAGTCAATAATCCAGTTACATTGTGATGAATCGAACACCCATAGAGTTCTGGTGTTGATCATGTTTTGCTCGCGGAAGAGGTTTAGTCAACTGATCTGCGACATTCAGATCTGTATGTACTTTGCAAATATCTATGTCTCCATCTTGAACATTTTCATGGATGGAGTTGAAACGACGCTTGATGTGCCTAGTCTTCTTGTGAAACCTGGGCTCCTTGGCAAGGGAAATAGCTCCAGTGTTGTCACAGAAGAGTTTGATCGGCCCCGACGCATTGGGTATGACTCCTAGGTCGGTGATGAACTCCTTCACCCATATTGCTTCATGCGCTGCCTCCGAGGCTGCCATGTACTCCGCTTCACATGTAGATCCCGCCACGACGCTCTGCTTGCAGCTGCACCAGCTTACTGCCCCACCATTCAACATATACATGTATCCGGTTTGTGACTTAGAGTCATCCAGATCTATGTCGAAGCTAGCGTCGACGTAACCCTTTACGACGAGCTCTTCGTCACCTCCATAAACAAGAAACATGTCCTTTGTCCTTTTCAGGTACTTCAGGATATTCTTGACCGCTGTCCAGTGTTCCTTGCCGGGATTACTTTGGTACCTTCCTACCAAACTTACAGCAAGGTTTACATCAGGTCTGGTACACAGCATGGCATACATAATAGATCCTATGGCTGAGGCATAGGGGATGACACTCATATCTTCTTTATCTTTTGCGGTGGTCGGGCATTGAGCCGAGCTCAATCTCACACCTTGCAATACAGGCAAGAACCCTTTCTTGGACTGATCCATTTTGAACTTCTTCAAAATCTTATCAAGGTATGTGCTTTGTGAAAGACCTATGAGGCGTCTCGATCTATCCCTATAGATTTTACAAGGTCCTTCATTGAAAAACACTTATTCAAGTAGGCCTTAATGTTGTCCAACAATTCTATATCATTTCCCATCAAAAGTATGTCATCTACATATAATATAAGAAATGCTACAGAGCTCCCACTCACTTTCTTGTAAACGCAGGCTTCTCCATAAGTCTGCATAAATCCAAACGCTTTGATCATCTCATCAAAGCGAATGTTCCAACTCCGAGATGCTTGCACCAGCCCATAAATGGATCGCTGGAGCCTGCATACTTTGTTAGCATTCTTAGGATCGACAAAACCTTCCGGCTGCATCATATACAGCTCTTCCTTAAGATAGCTGTTAAGGAATGCCGTTTTGACGTCCATCTGCCATATCTCATAATCATAGTATGCGGCAATTGCTAACATGATTCGGACGGACTTAAGCTTCGCTACGGGAGAGAAAGTCTCATCGTAGTCAATCCCTTGAACTTGCTGATAACCCTTAGCGACAAGTCGAGCTTTATAGATGGTTACATTACCATCCGCGTCCGTCTTCTTCTTAAAGATCCATTTGTTTTCTATTGCTCGCCGATCATCGGGCAAGTCAGTCAAAGTCCATACTTTGTTTTCATACATGGATTCTATCTCGGATTGCATGGCTTTAAGCCATTTGTTCGAATCTGGGCCCGCCATCGCTTCTTCATAGTTCGAAGGTTCACCGTTGTCTAACAACATGATTTCCAGGACAGGGTTGCCATACCACTCTGGTGTGGAACGTGTCCTTGTGGACCTATGAAGTTCAGTAGCAACTTGATCCGAAGTACCTTGATCATCATCATTAATTTCCTCTCCAGTCGGTGTAGGCACCACAGGAACATTTTCCTGAGCTGCACTACTTTCCGGTTCAAGAGGTAGTACTTCATCGAGTTCTACTTTCCTCCCACTTACTCCTTTCGAGAGAAACTCCTTTTCCAGAAAGGATCCGTTCTTGGCAACAAAGATCTTGCCCTCTGATCTTAAGTAGAAGGTATACCCAATGGTTTCCTTAGGGTATCCTATGAAGACGCATTTTTCCGACTTGGGTTTGAGCTTTTCAGGTTGAAGTTTCTTGACATAAGCATCGCATCCCCAAACTTTTAGAAACGACAGCTTAGGTTTCTTCCCAAACCATAATTCATACGGTGTCGTCTCAACGGATTTAGACAGTGCCCTATTTAAAGTGAATGTAGTTGTCTCTAGAGTGTATCCCCAAAATGATAGCGGTAAATCGGTAAGAGACATCATAGATTGCACCATATCCAATAGAGTGCGATTACGATGTTCGGACACACCATTACGCTGAGGTGTTCCAGGCGGCGTGAGTTGTGAAACGATTCCACATTTTCTTAAGTGTGTACCAAATTCGTGACTTAAATATTCTCCTCCACGATCCGATCGTAAGAATTTTATCTTTCGGTCACGTTGATTCTCTACTTCATTCTGAAATTCCTTGAACTTTTCAAAGGTCTCAGACTTGTGTTTCATCAAGTAGACATACCCATATCTACTCAAGTCATCAGTGAGAGTGAGAACATAACGATATCCTCCGCGAGCCTCAACGCTCATTGGACCACACACATCAGTATGTATGATTTCCAATAAGTTGGTTGCTCGCTCCATTGTTCCGGAGAACGGGGTCTTGGTCATTTTGCCCATGAGGCATGGTTCGCATGTGTCAAATGATTCATAATCCAGAGACTCCAAAAGTCCATCAGCATGGAGCTTCTTCATGCGCTTGACACCAATGTGACCAAGGCGGCAGTGCCACAAGTATGTGGGACTATCGTTATCAACTTTACATATTTTGGTATTCACACTATGAATATGTGTAACATTACGTTCGGGATTCATTAAGAATAAACCATTGACCATCGGGGCATGACCATAAAACATATCTCTCATATAAATAGAACAACCATTATTCTCGGATTTAAATGAGTAGCCATCTCGCATCAAACAAGATCCAGATACAATGTTCATGCTCAAACTTGGCACTAAATAACAATTATTGAGGTTTAAAACTAATCCCATAGGTAAATGTAGAGGTAGCGTGCCGACGGCGATCACATCGACCTTGGAACCATTCCCGACGCGCATTGTCACCTTGTCCTTCGCCAGTCTCCGCTTATTCCGCAGCTCCTGCTGTGAGTTACAAATATGAGCAACGGCACCGGTATCAAATACCTAGGAGTTACTACGAGTACTGGTAAGGTACACATCAATTACATGTATATCAAATATACCTTTAGTGTTGCCGGCCTTCTTGTCCGCTAAGTATTTGGGGCAGTTCCGCTTCCAGTGACCTTCCCTTTGCAATAAAAGTACTCAGTCTCAGGCTTGGGTCCATTCTTTGACTTCTTCCCGGCAACTGGCCTACCGGGCGCGGCAACATCTTTGCCGTCCTTCTTGAAGTTCTTCTTACCCTTGCCCTTCTTGAACTTAGTGGTCTTATTGACCATCAACACTTGATGTTCTTTCTTGATTTCAACCTCTGCTGACTTCAGCATTGAAAATACCTCAGGAATGGTCTTCACCATCCCCTGCATGTTGTAGTTCATCACAAAGCTCTTGTAGCTTGGTGGGAGCGACTGAAGGATTCTGTCAATGACCGCCTCGTCCGGGAGGTTGATCTCCAGCTGGGACAGGCGGTTGTGCAACCCAGATATTTTGAGTATGTGCTCACTGACAGAACTGTTTTCCTCCATCTTACAACTATAGAACTTGTCGGAGACTTCATATCTCTCGACCCGGGCATGAGCTTGAAAAACCATTTTCAGCTCCGAACATCTCATATGCTCCGTGTCGCTCAAAACGCTTTTGGAGCCCCGATTCTAAGCTGTAAAGCATGCCGCACTGAACGAGGGAGTAATCATCAGCACGTGATTGCCAAGAGTTCATAACGTCTTGGTTCTCTGGGATGGGTGCTTCACCTAGCGGTGCATCTAGGACATAATCTTTCTTGGCTGCTATGAGGATGATCCTCAGGTTCCGGACCCAGTCCGAATAGTTGCTGCCATCATCTTTCAGCTTGGTTTTCTCTAGGAACGCGTTGAAGTTCATGTTGACATGAGCGTTGGCCATTTGATCTACAAGACATATTTTGCAAAGACTTTAGACTAAGTTCATGATAATTAAGTTCATCTAATCAAATTATTTTATGAACTCCCACTCAGATTGACATCCCTCTAGTCATCTAAGTGTTACATGATCCGAGTCGACTAGGCCGTGTCCGATCGTCACGTGAGACGGACTAGTCATCATCGGTGAACATCTCCATGTTGATCGTATCTTCCATACGACTCATGTTCGACCTTTCGGTCTTTTGTGTTCCGAGGCCATGTCTGTACATGCTAGGCTCGTCAAGTTAACCCTAAGTGTTTCTGCATGTGTAAAACTGTCTTACACCCGTTGTATGTGAACGTAAGGATCTATCACACCTGATCATCACGTGGTGCTTCGAAATGACGAACTTTAGCAACGGCGCACAGTTAGGGGGAACACTTTCTTGAAATTATTATAAGGGATCATCTTATTTACTACCATCGTTCTAAGTAAACAAGATGCATAAAACATAATAAACATCACATGCAATTATATAATAGTGACATGATATGGCCAATATCATATAGCTCCTTTGATCTCCATCTTCGGGGCTCCATGATCATCTTCGTCACCGGCATGACACCATGATCTCCATCATTGTGTCTTCATGAAGTTGTCACGCCAACGACTACTTCTACTTCTATGGCTAACGCGTTTAGCAATAAAGTAAAGTAATTTACATGGCGTTCTTCAATGACACGCAGGTCATACAAAAAATAAAGACAACTCCTATGGCTCCTGCCGGTTGTCATACTCATCGACATGCAAGTCGTGATTCCTATTACAAGAACATGATCTCATACATCACAATATATCATTCATCATTCATCACATCTTCTGGCCATATCACATCACATAACAATTCCTGCAAAAACAAGTTAGACCTCCTCTAATTGTTGTTGTATCTTTTACGTGGCTGCAATTGGGTTCTAGCAAGAACGTTTTCTTACCTACGAATAACCACAACGTGATTTTTTCAACTTCTATTTACCCTTCATAAGGACCCTTTTCGTCGAATCCGCTCCAACTAAAGTAGGAGAGACAGACACCCGCTAGCCACCTTATGCAACTAGTGCATGTCAGTCGGTGGAACCTGTCTCACGTAAGCGTACGTGTAAGGTCGGTCTGGGCCGCTTCATCCCACAATACCGCTGAAGCAAGAAAAGACTAGTAGCGGCAAGCAAGTTGACAAGATCTACGCCCACAACAAAATTGTGTTCTACTCGTGCAATAGAGAACTACGCATAGACCTAGCTCTGATACCACTGTTGGGGAACATTGCAGAAAATTAAAAATTTTCCTACGGTTTCACGAAGATCCATCTATGAGTTCATCTAAGCAACAAGTCATGGGAGAGATATTGCATCTACATACCACTTGTAGATCGCGTGCGGAAGCGTTCAAGAGAACGGTGATGATGGAGTCGTACTCGCCGTGATTCAAATCACCGATGACCAAGTGCCGAACGGACAGCACCTCCACGTTCAACACATGTACGGAGCGGACGACATCTCCTCCTTCTTGATCCAGCAAGGGGGAAGGAGAGGTTGATGATGATCCAGCAGCACAACGGCATGGTGGTGGATGCAGCAGAACTCCGGCAGGGCTTTGCCAAGCTACTGCGGGAGGAGGACGAGGTGTAGCAGGGGAGGGAGGCGCCAAGACACAAGGGTGCGGCTGCCCTCCCCCCTGCCCTCCTTTATATAGTCCCCCAGGGGGGCGCCGGCCCTCGGAGATGCAATCTCCCAAGGGGGCGGCAGCCAGGGGGGTGGAGTGCCCCCCAAGGCAAGTGGTGCGCCCCCCCCCCCCCCACCTAGGGTTTCCAACCCTAGGCGCAGGGAGGCCCAAGGGGGGCACACCAGCCCACTAGGGGCTGGTTCCCCTCCCACTTCAGCCCACGGGGCCCTCCGCGATAGGTGGCCCCACCCGATGGACCCCCGGGACCCTTCCGGTGGTCCCGGTACAATACCGGGTGACCCCAAAACTTTCCTGATGGCCGAAACAACACTTCCTATATATAATTCTTTACCTCCGAACCATTCCGTAACTCCTCGTGACGTCCGGGATCTCATCTGGGACTCCGAACAACATTCGATTTGCTGCATACTCATATTCATACAACCCTAGCGTCACCGAACCTTAAGTGTGTAGACCCTACGGGTTCGGGAGACATGCAGACATGACCGAGACGGCTCTCTGGTCAATAACCAACAGCGGGATCTGGATACCCATGTTGGCTCCCACATACTCCTCGATGATCTCATCGGATGAACCACGATGTCGAGGATTCAAGCAACCCGTATGCTATTCCCTTTGTCAGACGGTATGTTACTTGCCCGAGATTCGATCGTCGGTATCCCAATACCTTGTTCAATCTCGTTACTGGCAAGTCACTTTACTCGTACCGTAATGCATGATCCTGTGACCAAACACTTGGTCACTTTGAGCTCATTATGATGATGCATTACTGAGTGGGCCCAGAGATACCTCTCCATTATACAGAGTGACAAATCCCAGTCTCGATCCGTGTCAACCCAACAGACACTTTCGGAGATACCTGTAGTGCACCTTTATAGTCACCCAATTATGTTGTGACGTTTGGTACACCCAAAGCACTTCTACGATATCCGGGAGTTACACAATCTCATGGTCTAAGGAAAAGATACTTGACATTGGAAAAGCTCTAGCAAAACGAACTACACGATCTTGTGCTATGCTTAGGATTGGGTCTTGTCCATCACATCATTCTCCTAATGATGTGATCCCGTTGTCAACGACATCTAATATCCATAGTCAGGAAACCATGACTATCTGTTGACCAATGAGCTAGTGTACTAGAGGCTTACTAGGGACGTATTGTGGTCTATGTATTCACACGTGTATTACGATTTCCGGATAATACAATTATAGCATGAATAAAAGACAATTATCATGAACAAGGAAATATAATAATAATCCTTTTATTATTGCCTCTAGGGAATATTTCCAACAGTTAGGTGGGACGGGGTCGCGCTTGGCGCCGATGCGAGCAAGGACATCCGCCGCTTGATTACTTTCTCGAGCCACATGGTGAAACTCAAGCCCCTCAAACCGAGCCGACATTTTGAGAACGGTGTTACGGTAAGCAGCCATCTTCGTATCTTTGGCGTCGAAATCTCCATTTATCTGAGATATTGCGAGGTTTGAATCCCCGCACACTTCCAGGCGTTGTATGCCCAAGGAGATAGCCATCCGAAGACCATGCAATAAGGCTTTGTATTCGGCTGCATTGTTGGAGTCCGTGAATAATATTTGTAGGACATACTGACGATATCTCCAGTAGGGGATGTCAGGAAAATGCCTGCACCTAGGCCTACCAACATTTTGGAGCCGTCGAAGTGCATGATCCAGTTGGAGTATGTGTCATACTCTTTAGGGAGTTCAGCCTATGTCCATTCGACGACGAAGTCGGCTAGTACTTGAGATTTAATGGCCCGTCGCGGTTTTTATGTAATGTCGAATGGGAGGAGCTCAATGGCCCACATGGAAATCCGGCCCATAGCATCGCGATTATTTATTATGTCATTGAATGGTACCTCGGAGGCCACCGTTATGGAGCATTCTTGGAAGTAGTGCAGTAGCTTCCGGGATGCCATGAAGACCGCGTATGCTATTTTTTTGTAGTGTGGGTACATGGATTTGCATGGTGTGAGGACAGTGGATACGTAGTATACCGGCTTCTGAAGTGGGAATTTGTGTCCATCCTCCTCTCGTTCGACGACGAGCACCACGCTCAAGACTTGGTGTGTGGCTGATATGTATAATAACATAGGTTCGCCGATGTTTGGCACGGCCAGGATTGGGTTTCTCGCTAGAAGAGCCTTTATTTCTTCCAATCCGGTCGTTGTCACATCCATCCACTCGAAGTGATCGGTGCGTCGAAGAAGGCGATAGAGTGGCAATTCCTTTTCGCCTAGTCTGGAGATAAACGGCTTAAAGCTGCCACACATCTGGATAATTTTTGGACTTGTTTAAGGTCTATTGGCGTAGCCAATTGTGACAAATCTCGGATTTTAGCTGGGTTTGCCTCAATTCCTCTGTTGGAAACAATGAAGCCCGGAAGTTTTCCAGCAGGATCACCGAAAACACACTTCTCCGGATTGAACTTGATGTCATATGTTTGGAGGTTGTCGAATGTGAGATGCAGATCATCTATTAATGACTCGACGTGTCTGGTTTTGATGACTACATCATCCACGTATGCTTCAACTATCTTGCCAACTTGTTTCTCCAGGCATGTTTGAATCATGCGTTGATAGGTGGCACCGGCGTTTTTTAGCCTGAAAGGCATGGTGTTGCAGCAGAAAGTCCCATATGGGGTGATGAATGCCGTTGCGGCTTGATAGGACTCCTTCATTTTAATTTGATGGTATCCAGAGTATGCGTCGAGGAAACATAGTGAGTCGTGTCCTACAGTAGCATCGATAATCTGATCAATGCGGGGGAGGGGAAAGGGATCCTTAGGGCAAGCCTTGTTGAGATCTTTAAAATCGACACATAGGCGACACGATTTATCCTTCTTTGGTACCATCACCAAGTTTGCTAGCCAGTCTAGGTGTTTTATCTCTCTGATGAATCCGGCTTCGAGTAACTTGGCTAGCTCCTCTCCCATGGCTTGTCATTTGGGTTCGGAAAAGTGCCGTAATGTTTGCTTAACCGGCTTGTATCCCTTCAATATGTTTAGGATGTGTTCGGCCAGCCTGCGTGGGATCCCTGGCATATCAGAAGGGTGCCAGGAAAATATGTCCCAGTTTTCGCGTAGGAACGCCCGTAGTGCAGCGTCGACCATGGGGCCCAGCTGTGCCCCGATGGATGTTGTCTTCGTTGAGTCTGTTGGGTGGACCTGGAATTTGACTATTTCGTCTGCTGGTTTAAAGGAGGTGGATTTGGATCACTTATCGAGTATCACGTCGTCCCTATCCACTATGGAGCGCAATGCGGTTAATTCTTCGGTCGGGACACAATGCCTCGAGGGCCAAGGTGGTGCTATGTCCAGATCACTGGCAAGAGTGACGATTCCATTGGGCCCGTGCATCGTGAGCTTCATGTACCCGTAATGGGGTATAGCTTGGAAGCTTGCAAATGCATCTTGCCCTAACAAGGCGTGATATCCACTGTTGAATGGGGCCACTTGAAAGGTTATCTCTTCGGACCGATAATTCTCCAGCGTGCTGAATACGTCATCGAGTGTGATTTTTCCCGCACATTGCGCCTCCCGACTGGGAATAATTCCTCAGAAGGTCGTGCTACTTTGCTCAATGCGGCTCCTGTCTATTTCCATTTTGTTGAGAGTTTCCTCATAAATGAGGTTTAGTCCGCCGCCGTCGTCCATGAGCACTTTGGTAAGCCGAAAGCCGTCCACAATTGGACTGAGGACCAATGCGGATGGTGCCCGGACTGTTCTGAATTTTGGTTTGTCACTGGCATTGAAAGTTATGGCCGTTTCGTTCCAGGGGTTTATTGCTGCAATTTGGCTGACTTCAGCGAAGCCGCGAAGTACCCTTTTGCGCCTATTGTTTGAGGGGAAAGTCTCGAAGACTGTCAATACTGTAGGGTTATTGTCTTATGTGGGATGTTGCTCTACGGTATTTTTGGTGAGGAGACTTTGCCGCTCTCGGCCACTTTTCAGAGTATCCAACATGCTCTAAGGGATGGGTCGGTATGTGTATTTTGCATGGACTGTCGAGCCATCCCTCCAGAACGGTTCCGTGCCCTGTAATGGGCTTCAAATATTTTGTTATTGGATCAGGTGACCTACGAGGGTGCATCCTTTTTGTCCGGACGAGGAGTTTTAGTGGAAACCAATGGCTCCCAAGAGGCTGCCTGAGTTTTCCAGGCGCTTTCCATTGCGCAGTACTTCTGTACTATGGTTGCCAAGTGATGCGTCTCCAACGTATCTATAATTTTTTATTACTCCATGCTACTTTGTCTACTGTTTTGGACTATATTGGGTTTATTTTCCACTTCCATATTATTTTTGGGACTAACCTATTAACCGGAGGCCCAGCCCAGAATTGCTATTTTTTGCCTATTTCAGTATTTCGAAGAACTAGAATATCAAGCGGAGTCCAAACGGAATAAAACCTTCGGGAACGTGATTTTCTCACTGAACGTGATCCAGGAGACTTGGACCCTACTCCAAGAAGTCCCAGAGGCGGTCACGAGGGTGGAGGGCGCCCCCCCCCCCGGGCGCGCCCCCTGCCTCGTGGGCCCCTCGGAGCTCCACCGACGTACTCCTTCCTCCTATATATACCTACGTACCCCCGTCAGATCAGATACGAAGCCAAAAACCTAATTCCACTGCCGCAACCTTCTGTATCCGCGAGATCCCATCTTGCGGCCTGTTCCGGAGCTCCGTCGGAGAGGGCATCTACCACGGAGGGCTTCTACACCAACACCATAGCCTCTCCGATGAAGTGTGAGTAGTTTATTTCAGACCTTCGGGTCCATAGTTATTAGCTAGATGGCTTCTTCTCTCTTTTTGGATCTCAATACAATGTTCTACCCCTCTCTTGTGGAGATCTATTCGATGTAATCTTCTTTTTGCGATGTGTTTGTTGAGACCGATGAATTGTGGGTTTATGATCCAGCTTATCTATGAACAATATTTGATTCTTCTCTGGATTCTTTTATGTATGACTGAGTTATCTTTACAAGTCTCTTCGAATTATCCATTTGGTTTGGCCAACTAGATTGGTAGTCCTTGCATTGGGAGAAGTGTTTAGCCTTGGGTTCAATCTTGCGGTGTCCTTACTCAGTGACAGAAAGAGTTGCAAGGCACGTATTGTATTGTTGCCATCGAGGATAACAAGATGGGGTTTTTATCATATTGCATGAATTTATCCCTCTACATCATGTCATCTTGCTTAAAGTGCTACTCTGTTTTACTTAATACTCTAGATGCGTGTTGGATAGCGGTCGATGAGTGGAGTAATAGTAGTAGATGCAGAATCGTTTCGATCTACTTGTTTTGGACATGATGCCTGTATACATGATCATACCTAGATAATCTCATAATTATTCGCTTTTCTATCAATTGCTCAACAGTAATTTGTTCACCCGCCGTAAAATATTTATGCTCTTGAGAGAAGCCACTGGTGATATCTATGGGCCCTGGGTCTATTCTCATCATATCAATCTCCATTACTTTATTTACTTGCTTTGTTTGACTTTGCCTTTCAATTTTTACTTTGCAGCTATCTATCAAAAATACCAAAAATATTATCTCTATCAGATCTCACTCTCGTAAGTGACCGTGAAGGGATTGACAACCCCTAAGCGTTGGTTGCGAGTTGCTATCATTTTGTGTAGGTACGAGGGACTTGTGTGTGATCTCCTACTCGATTGATACCTTGGTTCTCAAAAACTGAGGGAAATACTTATGCTACTTTACTGCATCTTCCTCTCCTCTTCGGGGAAATCCAACGCAGTGCTCAAGAGGTAGCAAGAAGAATTTCTGGCGCTGTTGCCGGGGAGTTCGCGCAAAAGTCAACTATATCAAGTACCCATCACAATCCCTATCTCTCGCATTACATCATTTGCCTCATGTTTTCCTCTCCCCCACTTCACCCTTGCCGTTTTATTCGCCCTCTCTTTCCCAATCTCCTCCTCTCTTTCTCTTTTGCCTTTTTCTCGTTTGCCTTTGCTTTTGTGTTGGATTATTTGTTGCCATGGCACAAGATAATACCAAATTGTGTGATTTCTCGAATACCAATAATGATGATTTCCTTAGTACTCCGATTGCTCCTCTTAATAATGATGTGTCTTGTGAAATCAATACTGCTTTGCTGAATCTTGTTATGAAAGATCAATTCGCCGGCCTTCCTAGTGAAGATGTCGCTACTCATCTAAACAATTTTGTTGATCTGTGTGATATGCAAAAGAAGAAAGATACGAATAACAATATTGTCAAATTGAAGTTATTTCCGTTTTCACTTAGAGATCGTGCTAAAATTTGGTTTTCATCTTTGCCTAAAAATAGTATTGATTCTTGGAACAAGTGCAAAGATGTTTTTATCTCTAAATATTTTCCTCCCGCTAAGATCATCACTCTTAGGAACGATATCATGAATTTTAAACAACTTGATCATGAGCATGTTGCCCAATCTTGGGAAAGAATGAAATTAATGCTTCGCAATTGCCCTACTCATGGTTTGAATTTATGCATGATCATACAAAAATTTTATGCCGGATTAAATTTTGCTTCTAGAAATCTTTTAGACTCGGCTGCGGGAGGCACGTTTATGGAAATTATGTTAGGGGATGCTACCAAATTGTTTGATAATATTATGGCTAATTATTCTCAATGGCATACCGAAAGAACTTCTAGTAAAAAGGTGCATGCTATAGAAGAAATCAATGTTTTGACTGAAAAGATGGATGAACTTATGAAGATGTTTGCTACTAAAAATACTTCTCTTGATCCCAATGATATGCCTTTATCTACTTTGATTGAGAATAATAATGAATCTATGGATGTGAATTTTGTTGGAAGGAATAGTTTTGGAAATAACGCATATAGAGGGAATTTACTCCTAGGCTTTATCCTAGTAATCCTTCTAATAATTATGGAAATTCCTACAACAACTCTTATGGAAATTTTAATAATATGCCCTCTGAATTTGAGAGTAGTGTTAAAGAGTTTATGAATTCACAAAAGAATTTTAATGCCTTGCTTGAAGAAAAATTTCTTAAAGCTGATGATTTGGCTAGGAACGTTGATAGAATTTCTCTTGAAAATGATTCTTTAAAGCTTAGATCTATTCCTCCTAAGCATGATATCAATGAGTCTCTCAAAGCTATGAGAATTTCCATTTATGAGTGCAAGGAAAGAACCGCTAGGATGCGTGCTTCCAAAGATGCCTTTATTGAAGCGTGTTCTTCCGATTCCTATGAAAATCAAGATGAAGATCTAAAAGTTATTGATGTGTCCCCTATAAAATCCTTGTTTTGCAATATGAATCTTGATGAATCTGGAGATTATCTTCCTTTACTTAGAAGGTGTCCTAAGAATTCTGAGTTTCTAGATCTTGATGATGAAATTGATGAAAGTGGGATTGAAAGAAATAAAAATCTTGATGTTGTTAAACCCACTATTTTGGATCTCAAGGAAATTAATTACGAAAATTGCTCTTTGATTGGTTGTATTTCCTTGTTGCAATCCGTGCTAGATTCTCCTCATGCTTATAGTCAAAATAAGGCCTTTACCGAACACATTGTTGATGCCTTGATGCAATCTTATGAAGAAAAACTTGAGTTGAAAATTTCTATCCCTAGAAAACTCTATGATGAGTGGGAACCTACTATCAAAATTAAAATTAAATATTATGAGTTTCATGCCTTGTGTGATTTCGGTGCTAGTGTCTCCACTATTCCCAAAACTTCGTGTGATTTGCTAGATTTCCTTGACTTTGAAGATTACTCTCTAAACTTGCATCTTGTGGATTCCACTATTAAAAAGCCTATGGGAAGAATTAATGGTTTTCTTATTGTTTCCAATAGGAATTATGTGCCCGTATATTTTATCGTTCTTGATATAGATTGCAATCCTTCATGTCCTATTATTCTTGGTAGACCTTTCCTTAGAACGATTGGTGTGATTATTGATATGAAGGAAGGGAATATTAGATTCCAATTTCCCTTGAGAAAGGGTATGGAACACTTCCCTAAAAAGAAAATAAAACTACCATATGAATCTATCATGAGAGCCACTTATGAATTGCCTACCAAAGATGGCAAAACTTAGATCTATCTTCGCTTTTATGCCTAGCTAGGGGCGTTAAACGATAGCGCTTGTTGGGAGGCAACCTAATTTTATTTTGTGTTCTTT
Source organism: Triticum aestivum (assembly GCF_018294505.1). NCBI lineage: Eukaryota > Viridiplantae > Streptophyta > Magnoliopsida > Poales > Poaceae > Triticum > Triticum aestivum. The sequence continues at coordinate 163,179,563 of NC_057813.1, forward strand.
GTTTTTGTTCCTATTTAGTGCTAAATTTTGCTTCTACTTTCTGTTTAGATGTGGTTTTGTGTTTTAATTAGTGTTTGTGCCAGGTAGAACCTATAGGATAAGCTATGATGATAGTTGATTTGATTCTGCTGAAAAACAGAAACTTTGCACTCACGAGAATAAATTCAATAAATCACAGGAACGTGCTTTTGCATTGATTCCCTTTTCTTCTGTTCAATAAACAAATTTTATAGTACGTAATATTTTGGTAGAGTTTTTTATAGTTCCAGAAGTTTGCGTTAGTTATAGATTTCTACAAACTGTTCTGTTTTTGACAGATTCTGTTTTTCGTGTGTTGTTTGCTTATTTCAATGCATCTATGGCTAATAAATTAGTTTATAAACCATAAGGAAGTTGGAATACAGTAGGTTTAACACCAATATAAATAAGGAATGAGTTCATTACAGTACCTTGAAGTAGTCTTTTGTTTTCTTTCACTAACGGAGCTCACGAGTTTCTATTGAGTTTTGTGTTGTGAAGTTTTCAAGTTTTGGGTCAATTCTTTTGATGGATTATGGAACAAAGAGTGGCAAGAGCCTAAGCTTGGGGATGCCCATGGCACCCCCAAGATAACCCAAGGACACCAAAAAGTCAAAGCTTGGGGATGCCCCGGAAGGCATCCCCTCTTTCGTCTACTTCCATCGGTAATTTACTTGGAGCTATATTTTTATTCACTACATGATATGTGTTTTGCTTGGAGCGTCTTTATTATTTGTGTCTTTGCTTGTTAGTTTGCCACAATCATCCTTGCTGTACACACCTTTTGAGAGAGCCATACATGATTTGGAATTTGCTAGAATACTCTATGTGCTTCACTTATATCTTTTGAGCTTGATAGTTTTGCTCATAGTGCTTCACTTATATCTTTTGAGCGTAATAATTTTTGCTCTAGTGCTTCACTTAGATATTTAAGAGCACGGTGGTGGATTTGTTTTAAAGAAACTATTGATCTCTCATGCTTCACTTAGATTATTTTGAGAGTTGTTAATAGCATGGTAATTTGCTTAAAGTTAATATACTTGGTATTCAAGATTTGTGAAACTTTCTTTAGAGTGCGTTGAATACGAAGATAAGTTTGATGCTTGATAATTGTTTTGAGATATGGAGGTGATAATATTAAAGCAATGCTAGTACGGGTGATTATGAATTTAAAGAATGCTTGCGTTGAAGTTTGTGATTCCCGTAGCATGCACGTATGGTGAACCGCTTGTGATGAAGTCGGAGCACAATTTTATTTATTGATTGTCTTCCTTATGAGTGGCAGTCGGGGACGAGCGATGGTCTTTTCCTACCAATCTATACCCCTAGGAGTATGCGTTTAATGCTTTGGTTTTTGATGACTTCTAAATTTTTGCAATAAGTGCATGAGTTCTTTTTATTAATGTTGAGTCCACGGATTATATGCACTCTCACCTTTCCGCCATTGCTAGCCTCTCTAATACCGCGCACTTTTAGTTGGTATCTTACACCCACCATATACCTTCCTCAAAACAGCCACCATACCTACCTATTATGGCATTTCCATAGCCATTCCGAGATATATTGCCATGCAACTCTCCACCGTTCCGTTCATATGACACACATTACTTTTGTCATATTGCTTTTTGCATAAACATGTAGTTGACATTGTATTTGTGGCAAGGCCACCTTCATAATTTTCATACATGTCGCTCTTGATTCATTGCATATACCGGTACACCGCCGGATAGAGTCATATCTTGTTCTAAGTATCGAGTTGTAATTGTTGAGTTGTAAGAAAAATAAAAGTGTGATGATCATCATTATTAGAGCATTGTCCCAGTGAGGAAAGAATGATGGAGACTATGATTCCCCCATAAGTCGGGATGAGACTTTGGACTTTATGAAAAAAAATATTTAAAAAGGAGTGGCCAAAAAAAGAAGAAAAAAAAAGAAAAAAAAGAGAAAGGCCAAATAAAAAAATGAGAGAAAAAGAGAGAAGGGACAATGCTACTATCCTTTTTCCACACTTGTGCTTTAAAATAAGCACCATGATCTTCATGATAGAGAGTCTCATATGTTATCACCTTCATATACTAGTGGGAGTTTTTCATTATAGAACTTGGCTTGTATATTCCAACGATGGGCTTCCTAAAAAGTGCCCTAGGTATTCGTGAGCAAGCAAGTTGGATGCACACCCACTTAGTTTCTTTTGTTGAGCTTTCATATACTTATAGCTCTAGTGCATCTGTTGCATAGCAATCCCTACTCACTCATATTGATATCTATTGATGGGCATCTCCATAGCCCGTTGATACGCCTAGTTGATGTGAGACTATCTTCTCCTTTTTGTCTTCTCCACAACCACCATTCTATTCCACCTATAGTGTTATGTCCATGGATCACGCTCATGTATTGCGTGAAAGTTGAAAAAGTTTGAGATTTCTAAAGTATGAAACAATTGCTTGGCTCGTCATCGGGGTTGTGCATGATTAAATACTTTGTGTGATGAAGATAGAGCATAGCCAGACTATATGATTTTGTAGGGATAACTTTCTTTAACCATGCTATTTTGAGAAGACATGATTGCTTTGATTTGTATACTTGAAGTATTATTACTTTTATGTTAATATGAACTTTTTTCTTGAATCATTCGGATCTGAATATTCATGTCACAATTAAGAAGATTTACATTGAAATTATGCCAAAGTATCACTCCGCATCAAAAAAAATTTATCATTTACCTACTCGAGGACGAGTAGGAATTAAGCTTGGGGATGCTTGATACGTCTCCAACGTATCTATAATTTTTGATTACTCCATGCTACTTTGTCTACTGTTTTGGACTATATTGGGATTTATTTTCCACTTCCATATTATTTTTGGGACTAACCTATTAACCGGAGGCCCAGCCCAGAATTGCTGTTTTTTGCCTATTTCAGTATTTCGAAGAAACAGAATATCAAATGGAGTCCAAACGGAATAAAACCTTCGGGAACGTGATTTTCTCACCGAACGTGATCCAGGAGACTTGGACCCTACTCCAAGAAGTGCCGGAGGCGGTCACGAGGGTGGAGGGCGCCCCCCCCCCCCCCTGGGCGCACCCCCTGCCTCGTGGGCCCCTCGGAGCTCCACCGACGTACGCCTTCCTCCTATATATACCTACGTACCCCCGTCAGATCAGATACGGAGCCAAAAACCTAATTCCACCGCCGCAACCTTCTGTATCCGCAAGATCCCATCTTGGGTCCTATTTCGGAGCTCCGCCGGAGAGGGCATCTACCACGGAGGGCTTCTACATCAACACCATAGCCTCTCCGATGAAGTGTGAGTAGTTTATTTCAGACCTTCGGGCCATAGTTATTAGCTAGATGGCTTCTTCTCTCTTTTTGGATCTCAATACAATGTTCTCCCCCTCTCTTGTGGAGATCTATTCGATGTAATCTTCTTTTTGCGGTGTGTTTGTTCACACCGATGAATTGTGGGTTTATGATCCAGCTTATCTATGAACAATATTTGATTCTTCTCTGAATTCTTTTATGTATGATTGAGTTATCTTTACAAGTCTCTTCGAATTATCTATTTGGTTTGGCCAACTAGATTGGTAGTTCTTGCATTGGGAGAAGTGTTTAGTTTTGGGTTCAATCTTGCGGTGTCCTTACTCAATGACAGAAAGAGTTGCAAGGCACGTATTGTATTGTTGCCATCGAGGATAACAAGATGGGGTTTTTATCATATTGCATGAATTTATCCCTCTACATCATGTCATCTTTCTTAAAGCGTTACTCTGTTTTACTTGATACTCTAGACGCATGATGGATAGTGGTCGATGAGTGGAGTAATAGTAGTAGATGCAGAATCGTTTCGATCTACTTGTTTTGGACGTGATGCCTATATACATGATCATACCTAGATAATCTCATTAGTATTCACTTTTCTATCAATTTCTCAACAGTAATTTGTTCACCCACCATAAAATACTTATGCTCTTGACAGAAGCCACTAGTGAAACCTATGGCCCCGGGTCTATTCTCATCATATCAATCTCCATTACTTTATATACTTGCTTCGTTTTACTTTGCCTTTTACTTTTTACTTTGCATCTATCTATCAAAAATACCAAAAATATTATCTCTATCAGATCTCACTCTCGTAAGTGATCGTGAAGGGATTGACAACCCCTAAGCGTTGGTTGCGAGTTGCTATCGTTTTGTGTAGGTACGAGGGACTTGTGCGTGATCTCCTACTGGATTGATACCTTGGTTCTCAAAAACTGAGGGAAATACTTACGCTACTTTACTGCATCATCCTCTCCTCTTCGGGGAAATCCAACGCAGTGCTCAAGAGGTAGCACCAAGTCAGTGAAGTGTGATACGTGACGGTGATTGATTGCATTAAGGATTCCCTTGTCTGTGCAGTTTTGGCAGAATAATGAGATTGCGTCTTCATCGCGACAGTCTTTGATCATGTCCTTGATATGGCGGAATCTGGCCCAAAAGTGATGGACCGTTTCATGGGACTACTCTCTAATGTGGATAAAATTGCTTGTATCTGGGTGGGTGGGTGCCTTTAAATCCGAAGCCTGACCCTATCTGGGATCCATAGTTTGAAAAACTTCCGAACTTAATAGTCCGGGCTCCGGAATATCAACCATTTTTTAGGCCCACAGTCCAATTCTAGGTTCGGAGTACGGGGCCCATCTCTCCGCGGGCGGGTGTCCGGCTCTGTGAGCTCGGAAACCCGAACATAGTTCATCCTCAATGTAGAGGATGAGTCGTCGCATTGCTCCTCCACTACCGCTATCTGATGGGTGATCGGTGGAGATTCAATCTCTCTGATCGAGTTTAAGCCCAATCCGATCGTAGTCCGTAGCGACTCCCAAGGCGGCGATGCGATCCAGGAGTTCGTTTAAAGATGAAAACTCTGTCGGATCCATCTGTTTGGAGTAGTTTGAGGTGATGCGGAGGCGATTTTCGATGACCCGAGAAGTCATCGTCGGCCCGACGGCCGAACGGGCGGTCATAGTGAAGCCGCTTGCTACCTCTTGAGCACTGTGTTGGATTTCCCCCAAGAGGAGAGGATGATGCAGTAAAGTAGTGTAAGTATTTCCCTCAGTTTTTGAGAACCAAGGTATCAATCCAGTAGGAGATCACGCACAAGTCCCTCGTACCTACACAAAACGATAGCAACTCGCAACCAACGCTTAGGGGTTGTCAATCCCTTCACGGTCACTTACGAGAGTGAGATCTGATAGAGATAATATTTTTGGTATTTTGATAGATAGATGCAAAGTAAAAAGTAAAAGGCAAAGTAAAAACAAAGCAAGTAAATAAAGTAATGGAGATTGATATGATAAGAATAGACCCGGGGGCCATAGGTTTCACTAGTGGCTTCTCTCAAGAGCATAAGTATTCTACGGTGGGTGAACAAATTACTGTTGAGCAATTGATAGAAAATCGAATAATTATGAGATTATCTAGGTATGATCATGTATATAGGCATCACGTCCAAGACAAGTAGATCGAAACGATTCTGCATCTACTACTATTACTCCACTCATCGACTGCTATCCAGCATGCATCTAGAGTATTAAGTAAAATAGAGTAACGCTTTAAGCAAGATGACATGATGTAGAGGGATAAATTCATGCAATATGATAAAAAACATCTTGTTATCCTCGATGGCAACAATACAATACATGCCTTGCAACTCTTTCTGTCACTGAGTAAGGACACCGCAAGATTGAACCCAAAGCTAAACACTTCTCCCATTGCAAGAACTACCAATCTAGTTGGCCAAACCAAACGGATAATTCGAAGAGACTTGTAAAGATAACTCAATCATACATAAAAGAATTCAGAGAAGAATCAAATATTGTTCATAGATAAGCTGGATCATAAACCCACAATTCATCGGTCTCAACAAACACACCGCAAAAAGAAGATTACATTGAATAGATCTGCACAAGAGAGGGGGAGAACATTGTATTGAGATCAAAAAAGAGAGAAGAAGCCATCTAGCTAATAACTGTGGCCCGAAGGTCTGAAGTAAACTACTCACACTTCATCGGAGAAGCTATGGTGTTGATGTAGAAGCCCTCCGTGGTAGTTGCCCTCCCCAGCGGAGCTCCGGAACAGGCCCCAAGATGGGATCTCGCGGATACTGAAGGTTGCGGCAGTGGAATTATGTTTTTGGCTCCGTATCTTATCTGGCGGGGGTACGTAGGTATATATAGGAGGAAGGAGTACGTCGGTGGAGTAACAGGGGGCCAATGAGGCAGGGGGCGCGCCCAGGGGGGCGCACCCTCCACCCTCGTGACCGCCTCCGGCACTTCTTGGAGTAGGGTCCAAGTCTCCTGGATCACGTTCGGTGAGAAAATCACGTTCCCGAAGGTTTTATTCCGTTTGGACTCCGTTTGATATTCTGTTTCTTCGAAATACTGAAATAGGCAAAAAAACAATAATTCTGGGCTGGGCCTCCGGTTAATAGGTTAGTCCCAAAAATAATATGAAAGTGGAAAATAAAGCCCAATATAGTCCAAAACAGTAGACAAAGTAGCATGGAGTAATCAAAAATTATAGATACGTTGGAGACGTATCAAGCATCCCCAAGCCTAATTCCTGCTCGTCCTCGAGTGGGTAAATGATAAAAAAGAATTTTTGATGCGGAGTGATACTTTGGCATAATTTCAATGTAAATCTTTTTAATTGTGACATGAATATTCAGATCCGAAAGATTCAAGACAAAAGTTCATATTAATATAAAAGTAATAATACTTCAAGCATATTAATCAAAGCAATCATGTCTTCTCAAAATAGCATGGGTAAGGAAAGTTATCCCTTCAAAATCATATAGTCTGGCTATGCTCTATCTTCATCACACAAAGTATTTAATCATGCACAACCCCGATGACGAGCCAAGCAAGTATTTAATCATCACACAAAGTATTTAATCTCAAAACTTTTTCAACTTTCACGCAATACATGAGCGTGAGCCATGGACATAGCACTATAGGTGGAATAGAATGGTGGTTGTGGAGAAGACAAAAAGGAGAAGATAGTCTCACATCAACTAGGCGTATCAACGGGCTATGGAGATGCCCATCAATAGATATCAATGTGAGTGAGTAGGGATTGCCATGCAACGGATGCACTAGACCTATAAGTATATGAAATCTCAACAAAAGAAACTAAGTGGGTGTGCATCCAACTTGCTTTCTCAAGAAGACCTAGGGCACTTTTGAAGAAGCCCATCATTGGAATATACAAGCCAAGTTCTATAATGAAAAATTCCCACTAGTATATGAAAGTGATAACATATGAGACTCTCTATCATGAAGATCATGGTGCTTATTTTGAAGCACAAGTGTGGAAAAAGGATAGTAGCATTGTCCCTTCTCTCTTTTTCTCTCATTTTTTTATTTTCTTTTTTTTCTTTTGGTGGGCTTCTTTGGCCTCTTTTATTTTTCATAAAGTCCGGAGTCTCATCCCAACTTATGGGGGAATCATAGTCTCCATCATTCTTTCCTCACTGGGACAATGCTCTAATAATGATGATCATCACACTCTTATTTTTCTTACAACTCAACAATTACAAGTCGATACTTAGAACAAGATATGACTCTATATGAATGCCTCTGGTGGTGTACCGGGATATGCAATGAATCAAGAGCGACATGTATGAAAATTATGAAGATGGCCTTTCCACAAATACAATGTCAACTACATGTTCATGCAAAGAGCAATATGAGAAAAATAATGTGTGTCATATGAACGGAACGGTGGAGAGTTGCATGGCAATATATCTCGGAATGGCTATGGAAATGCCATAATAGGTAGGTATGGTGGCTGTTTTGAGGAAGGTATATGGTGGGTGTATGATACCGGCGAAAGTGCGCGGTATTAGAGAGGCTAGCAATTGCGGAAAGGTGAGAGTGTGTATAATCCATGGACTCAACATTAATAAAAAGAACTCATGCACTTATTGCAAAAATTTAGAAGTCATCAAAAACCAAACATTAAACGCATACTCCTAGGGGGATAGATTGGTAGGATAAGACCATCGCTCGTCCCCGACTGCCACTCATAAGGAAGACAATCAATAAATAAAATTATGCTCCGACTTCATCACAAGCGGTTCACCATACGTGCATGCTACGGGAATCACAAACTTCAACGCAAGCATTCTTTAAATTCATAATCACCCCTACTAGCATTGCTTTAATATTATCACCTCCATATCTCAAAACAATTATCAAGCATCAAACTTATCTTAGTATTCAACGCACTCAAAAGAAAGTTTCACAAATCTTGAATACCAAGTATATTAACTTTAAGCAAATTACCATGCTATTAACAACTCTCAAAATAATCTAAGTGAAGCATGAGAGATCAATAGTTTCTTTAAAACAAATCCACTACCGTGCTCTTAAATATCTAAGTGAAGCACTAGAGCAAGAATTATTACGCTCAAAAGATATAAGTGAAGCACTATGAGCAAAACTATCAAGCTCAAAAGATATAAGTGAAGCACATAGAGTATTCTAACAAATTCCAAATCATGTATGGCTCTCTCAAAAGGTGTGCACAGCAAGGATGATTGTGGCAAACTAAAAAGCAAAGAAACAAATAATAAAGACGCTCCAAGCAAAACACATATCATGTAGTGAATAAAAATATAGCTCCAAGTAAATTACCGATGGAAGTAGACGAAAGAGGGGATGCCTTCCGGGGCATCCCCAAGCTTTGACTTTTTGGTGTCCTTGGATTATCTTGGGGGTGCCATGGGCATCCCCAAGCTTAGGCTCTTGCCACTCTTTGTTCCATAATCCATCAAAACAATTCACCCAAAACTTGAAAACTTCACAACACAAAACTCAATAGAAATCTCGTGAGCTCCGTTAGTGAAAGAAAACAAAAGACTACTTCAAGGTACTGTAATGAACTCATTATTTATTTACATTGGTGTTAAACCTACCGTATTCCAACTTCCTTATGGTTTATAAACTAATTTATTAGCCATAGATGCATTGAAATAAGAAAACAACACACGAAAAACAGAATCTGTGAAAAACAGAACAGTCTGTAGCAATCTGTAACTAACGCAAACTTCTGGAACTCTAAAAACTTCTACCAAAATAGGACGTACTGGACAATTTTTTTATTGATCAGCATCAAAAAGAATCAATGCAAAATCCCGTTCCTGTGATTTATTGAGTTTTTTATCGTGAGCGCAAAGTTTCTGTTTTTCAGCAGAATCAAATCAACTATCATCATAGCTTATCCTATAGGTTCTACTTGGCACAAACACTAACTAAAACACAAAACCACATCTAAACAGAAAGTAGAAACAAAATTTAGCACTAAACAGGAACAAAAACAAAGAACACAAAATAAAATTGGGTTGCCTCCCAACAAGCGCTATCGTTTAACGCCCCTAGCTAGGCATAAAAGCGAAGATAGATTTAACGAGTGCCACAATAATAGGATAGATCTTGAAAACTCATCTCATATTCTCTATGTTCAGTGGCAAGCTTCATTTGAGGTAAGCAAAAGTAATCAAAAGGGCTAAAGTTTGTAGGACAAAGGTCCCCAAGATCAATAAAGGGAGGAATAGGATCCTCTTTCGGCCCTTCATAGTGCACAACTATTTCATCACTAAAAGCATTTTTTTGGCAAAATTTTGTGAGCCTATACTCAAGAGAGTATCCTAGCTCATCGTTTCGAAGAGCAAAGTCATTATTAAGCTCGTTAATGCAATCAATCAAGACTTTGGTAGGAACCTTTTTTCTAAGGTTCTCATTGAAAGCGACATAGTCGGAAGATTGAAAACATCTAAATTCCTCTTGATCATAAAGGATTGCTTCTATGGGAGGACGACCGGCGTCCACCCTATAGTGCACAAAGATTTCTTTGGCTTCTCTAATGATAAATATAAACTCATGAGCCAGAAAGATAGTAACAGCGTGCTTAACAGAGGAGTGCTCAATATTAGAAAATTCCAAGAAAATTCTTTGTATGCAAGGATGCATGTGCATAAATTGTCTTTCAAGTTCAACTACAAGCATAGCGATAGCATCCGCAAGACTACTTGTTTTATGAAGGATAAAACCACCCAAGGAAGGTAAAGCACCAGTACAAGTAAAGAAATCTTGAATAACACCTTTGCCAATAATGTTACCACTGCCGATTCGGAACTTTTTAGTATGCAAGATATGGGGTTCATCGGCCGGAGCCTCGGGATTTTCTATGCCATTATTATTGTCCATATCGACGATAATCTCCCCAGTTTCAGACATGGCGGCAAACAAAAAGGTGAGCGAAGAAAAAAGGCAAAAGAGAAAGAGAGGAGGAGATTGGGAAAGAGAGGGCGAATAAAACGGCAAGGGTGAAGTGGGGGGGGGGGAGGAAAACGAGAGGCAAATAATGTAATGCGAGAGATAGGGATTGTGATGGGTACTTTGTATGGTTGACTTGCTTGCGTGAGCCTCCCCAGCAACGGCGCCAGAAGTTCTTCTTGCTACCTCTTGAGCACTGCGTTGGATTTCCCCCAAGAGGAGAGGATGATGCAGTAAAGTAGCGTAAGTATTTCCCTCAGTTTTTGAGAACCAAGGTATCAATCCAGTAGGAGATCACGCACAAGTCCCTCGTACCTACACAAAACGATAGCAACTCGCAACCAACGCTTAGGGGTTGTCAATCCCTTCACGGTCACTTACGAGAGTGAGATCTGATAGAGATAATATTTTTGGTATTTTGATAGATAGATGCAAAGTAAAAAGTAAAAGGCAAAGTAAAAACAAAGCAAGTAAATAACGTAATGGAGATTGATATGATAAGAATAGACCCGGGGGCCATAGGTTTCACTAGTGGCTTCTCTCAACAGCATAAGTATTCTATGGTGGGTGAACAAATTATTGTTGAGCAATTGATAGAAAAGCGAATAATTATGAGATTATCTAGGCACGATCATGTATATAGGCATCACGTCCAAGACAAGTAGATCGAAACGATTCTGCATCTACTACTATTACTCCACTCATCGACCGCTATCCAGCATGCATCTAGAGTATTAAGTAAAATAGAGTAATGCTTTAAGCAAGATGACATGATGTAGAGGGATAAATTCATGCAATATGATAAAAACCCCATCTTGTTATCCTCGATGGCAACAATACAATATGTGCCTTGCAACTCTTTCTGTCACTGAGTAAGGACACCGCAAGATTGAACCCAAAGCTAAACACTTCTCCCATTGCAAGAACTACCAATATAGTTGGCCAAACCAAACGGATAATTCGAAGAGACTTGTAAAGATAACTCAATCATACATAAAAGAATTCAGAGAAGAATCAAATATTGTTCATAGATAAGCTGGATCATAAACCCACAATTCATCGGTCTCAACAAACACACCGCAAAAAGAAGATTACATCGAATAGATCTCCACAAGAGAGGGGGAGAACATTGTATTGAGATCCAAAAAGAGAGAAGAAGCCATCTAGCTAATAACTATGGACCCGAAGGTCTGAAGTAAACTACTCACACTTCATCGGAGAGGCTATGGTGTTGATGTAGAAGCCCTCCGTGGTAGATGCCCTCTCCGGCGGAGCTCTGGAACAGGCCCCAAGATGGGATCTCGCGGATACAAAAGGTTGCAGCGGTGGAATTAGGTTTTTGGCTCCGTATCTGATCTGACGGGGGTACGTAGGTATATAGGAGGAAGGAGTACGTCGGTGGAGCAACAGGGGGCCCATGAGGCAGGGGCGTGCGCCCAGGGGGGCGCGCCCTCCACCCTCGTGACCGCCTCTGGCACTTCTTGGAGTAGGGTCCAAGTCTCCTGGATCACGTTCAGTGAGAAAATCACGTTCCCGAAGGTTTTTATTCCGTTTGGACTCCGTTTGATATTCTGTTTCTTCGAAATACTGAAATAGGCAAAAAACAGCAATTCTGGGCTGGGCCTCCGGTTAATAGGTTAGTCCCAAAAATAATATGAAAGTGGAAAATAAAGCCCAATATAGTCCAAAATAGTAGACAAAGTAGCATGAAGTAATCAAAAATTATAGATACGTTGGAGACGTATCACCGCTCAGCCAGAGGGTTTGGCCTGAGGCCAGGGCTCCCTCGGAGGTGATGTTGTCCTTGATAACAAGGCGATCCATCAAGCCTACGTTCGATGTCATAGTGGAACTCTAAATGAAAGCACCAATGCTCGAACGTATCACCGCTCAGCTGGAGGGTTTGGCCTGAGGCCATGGCTCCCTCGGAGGTGATGTTGTCCTTGATAACAAGGCGATCCATCAAGCCTATGTTCAACCTCACAGTGGAACTCTAAATGAAAGCACCAATATCGTGTAAAAACTGACGGATCTCGGGTAGGGGGTCCCGAACTGTGCGTCTAAGGCTAACGGTAACAGGAAGTGGGGGACACAATGTTTACCCAGGTTCGGGCCCTCTCTATGGAGGTAAAACCCTACTTCCTGCTTGATTGATCTTGATGAATATGAGTGTTACAAGAGTTGATCTACCACGAGATCGTAATGGCTAAACCCTAAGTCTAGCCTATGTGGTTATGATTGTTGTCCTACGGACTAAACCCTCCGGTTTATATAGACACCGGAAGGCGCTAGGGTTACACAAAGTCGGTTATAGAAAGGAATCTACATCTCTGAATCGCCAAGCTTGCCTTCCACGCAAAGGAGAGTCCCATTCGGACATGGGACGAAGTCTTCTATCTTGTATATTCATAGCCCAACAGTCCGGCCCACGTATATAGTCTGGTTGTCCGAGGACCCCTTAATACAGGACACCCTCACCTTGGTCCTCTTCCCAAATGTTGGCGGGAAGGGATCCCACAATGGCTGGATTTGAAAGGGGACAAGTAGTACAGCTTATCCTGACAAAAGTAGTCTTCACCTGTGAAAAGCCTCCGGTCCTGATGATGCGGTGGGCTCGGCGATGACCTCCGTCATGCCGTCCTGGCGGTCTTGTTCTTGTTACACCAGAATGGAAACCTTTGGATGACTTCTCGGGACTCCGCGCCTGTGGCTTGCCTCCTTTGCACCGAAGAGGAAACCTGCGCTCTTCGCCCGCCTGGCCTTGGTCGCCATGGCTCATGTCAGCAGAGCCTCGTGAGGTATACCTTGCATAGAACTCTCCGCCCCTCGGGAGCCAGCCTGAAGAGGCCATTCCCCTCGGGGGTCTTGGCATTTTCTGCCTCGCGAGGCTTGGCCCCTCGTGAAGGTCTGGAGCTGTCGATACTGAAGTTGGGTCGTACGAGGTCGTCGATGGAGCCATGTGGTGGGCCGCAGGCAGGCAGGGCTGGATACAACCATATCCAGAATGCCGACAGTTCCGTATTCTAGAGACTTACCTTGATCTCTGGGCTAGAATATGGGGCATTCTGGTCTCTCTGAGCCGGGGTGCCACAGCATCATCATTGTCATATTGCTTTGCATGATGTAACATCCCAAAATTCTAAATTTTGGAATGTTATTAACAAATAGATAGATTTGATTGATTGCTTGATTGATTGACTGAAAGTGAGTGAATTCGAAACTTTTTGAAAGTTAAATGAGAGGGAATAAAAGGACTTTCCCAAACTTTCATTTTTGCATTTTATGCTCTCCTTGAATTCAAATGCTTTTCAAACACAAAACCCTTGAGCCAAGATGACATGACTTCTTCCATTTAAAAAAATGAAAAGGGTGTTTGAAAAATAATTGAATTTCATTTGGAAATATTCCAATTCTGAAACTTTATGCGACTCAATGATTTTCACGAGAGAAGATAAAATGACTTCTTCAAATTATATGAAATATGAGTTGGGAGTTTCAAAGAATTAAATTCAAAGCTCTTTTGAATTTATTTTCAATTTGGAATGTTACGCACTAGATCATCATGCATATCTTATTGCATTTTGGTCGATCCTAGAAATTTCACGCAACTCAAGGACCCTTGGAGAGAGTTGGAGATTTCGTTGTTTTCATATTTGAGAGTTTTCTCGAATTGAAAAGAGGATCATTTGATTTATTTATTTCATCTTCAATAATTTTTCCGTTATCAAAAAAAAAATATAAGAGAGGGAATAATATGACTTTCCCAAAATATAGGAAAAATGAAGATTTAATAAATAGATCAAACTTTGTTTTCCAGTGTTTATTCGCATTTTATTTGGATAGGGAAAAATGCGCGTTTTCAAAAAATTGCTTTTTAGGTCCGGAATAAAGTTCATTTTGTTCAGCTTTTTTTTAGGAGTCGGGGAAAATTTACTTTATTAATTTTGGAGCCCGTTTAGTTTAATTTTGTTTTTTTTCTGCGCGCGAGACCGTTTAAAAAAAAATCCCGCAGCGCCTTGGGCCAAAGGCCCAAGCCGCTAGCCGCCGGCCGGCCAAGAGGCCATAGCTAGCGCGCGCACCAGGGAGCCAGGAGCCGCCGTTTCCTTTCTTTTGCCTAGTCCTAGTAGGACTCTTGTCCTATGTTCGTTTATTCCGTATTTATTTCTAGATCTTTTCCTCTTGTTTCCTAATCCTAATCTATTTCTTGTCCCCTACCCCAAGCAAAACCCTCCCCTCCCCAATATAAATACCCAAGCACCCCCCCCCCTCTAGACACATCAAACCAACACCTCTCCTCTCCTCTCCGCCGCCCCACGCCGCGCCGCCACACCCCACGCCGCGCCGCCGCACCACCCAAGCCGCGCCTCACCCCGCGCCTCTCACCCGCGCCGCCGCCCTTGTGCATCGCCGCCGCGCCCAACGCCGTCCAACCCCGCGCCCTAGTGCCGCCACCGCCGCCATGCGTCACCGCGCCGCCGCCGCCCTGCGTCAACGCCGCCGTCGCCGCCGTTCGCCGGAGGTACCGCGCCGCGTCTCTTCTTTCCCTCGGTTCGGTTTTTCTTATAAACCGTTCCGATTCTTTTCTTCTCTACCGATTCGTTTTCTTTCTGATTTTTCGCTAAACCGTTCCGGTGTTCTAGATCGGTTTTTCGTTTCGATCTCTTTTCCGAAAACCCTAGATTGGTTTTCGTTCTTCTTTCGGACCGTTCGTCTCAACGAACGTGATCACCGATTATTTCCCGGTTAACGACGTCTGTTCGTATAACCGTTCTTCTTTTTCTTCTCGTCGGATTTATTCCGCGATCGCGATCTCAGATCCGATCTTCGTTCTAGTTTATCTTCTCGCTCGTTTATCGGAATCAGGTGATTCAAGCGCCTGGAGTTTCATCTCGAAACCGCCGTTTCGTCTAATCAACTTGAACAAGCTTTTGCTACAGTAAAATTTGACCTAGTTTCAACTTGCTAGAACCGAGTTGTTTTCTTTCGCCGTTTGTTTTTCGTAGTTTGTTCGGTTCGTTCTTTCTTTGCAACCGGAGTTCTTAAGTTGAACTTTCTGGTTCGTTCTCTTGTTCGATTTTTCCCTGTGCATTAGATGAGTACTTATTGCGTGGTTACTATTGTTTGCTTACGATAGATCGACCGGAGTGTGACGAGTAGATCTATCACGAGTTTTGAGTGCGAATCATCTTCATCAACATTGCAGGCAAGTAACACTTGATCATATCTTTCCTACTACCCAGTTTTATTGCATTAGATCAAACCCTCAAACACTTGCATTGTTTAGGATCTAAATTAAATTGTGGGATGGGAAGTAGATGAGGTAGTACCTATTACCTGTTACTTATGAAACCTTGGGAGTTACTTCTACGTTTGCTTATTATGCTATGCTATGCTAGTAGACGTGGATTGGGTGAGTGATATCCATGACAGATGTGAGATTGATAATTTTAATGGTTTATCTAAGGTGGCAATTTAAACACACATCTGGGTGGATTGAGGCACCTGATGTCTATCAGGACTTGCCTGTTTTTTTTTTGGACCGCCACCCAGGCTCAAAGGGATCATAAGATCTTTCATGCTAGAAACTTCCGTGTGCAGCCACATGCTACTATGGGCTCTAGCATAGTTGACTAAGTTGCGCGAACTCTTACGGGGTGGACTAGCAGATGTAGGGGATGTAGGTGTACCGGTCTACCCCACATGTAAGGTGCTAGTGCTTCTGAAAGACTATGTCTCGGTCATTCGTTTCTCAAACACCATGTAGTGCGAGAAAACAAACGGAGGCGATCGAGTCATGTGGGGAAAAGTGCGCAAACCTCTGCAGAGTAACAAACTAATCATGATTAGCCGTGTCCCCGGTTATGGACAACTTGAGTATCTAGTACTTGAATATCGAGTGAATCTCAACATGTTACTTCTAATTAATGTTGTTGGTTTTTAATGAGTACTTTTAATTGGGATTGAGGATGCTGTCAACCATTCTCAATGTTTAACAACCACCATGATAGTTAAATAAATTTTATTCCTTTGAAGTAGGGAAAAATTGGCTTTTCGCAAAAACTGTAACCATAGAGCTTTCCACCAGCCAAATATGCATATAGTGATAGTCATTGTTCATTATTCTCTCTATGGTGTGAATTTGCCAGTACATTCAATGTACTGACCCATTTTCGGGCTGCAACTTTTCATGTTGTAGACTTTTCAGACGACGAGTAAGTGGTACGTTAGGGTTACGATTTCCTATACTCAACTTTGCCGTTGGTGTTGATGGGAAACCACAACCTTGTTGCTTCCGCTATAAGGATTGAGGTAATAGTTTTTACGTTACTTTATACATGTGATTTACCTCTGTTATAAATCCTTCGAGTACTGTGTGTGTCAGCATACTGATCCAGGGATGACACATAAGCACAGAGACTTGATCCATTCGGGTCGGGTCGCTACAAGATGGTATCAGAGCACATGTTGACTGTAGGACGTGACCCTAGAAACTGGCAAGCCAATAGCAAAGATTTTTCTCTACAACTTTCCCTTTCAAAAGATCTTTTACCTCTCTTCTCTTCTGAGTTTATTCAAATATTCCCTTTTTAGTGAGACCATACCCCTTTTCCCTTTTGACCACTCGAAGATTTGACTGATGAGACCACTCCAAGGAGACAAGATATCGGACAACTAAGACCATTTGGAATGAAGAGGATTTTACCGTGTAAATGGAAACTACAACTGTTGAAGACTCCGAAGACTAGGAGAATTTGAAGGCTCTGAAAAATTCCCAAATTTGTATGACCCAGGAAGGCTACCTTTATGGAACCTGGCAGACTATGGAAGTTATCAATACCGAGATCAAGGTGTATCGGAGAAGGACCGGAACATGGAGCATTAGAACTCAAAGTTTTGTCAAGAAAACTCTAAGAAAGGAGATATCAATCATGAAATGAAAGCTCATGGCAGTAACATGGGCATAGACATGGCTAACGATGGTGTTATTGCCCGCCTATTCTATTGTCACCATGCGGAGTTAAGCGTGCAGATGCATGGAAGAATTGAATGGTAGAACGCTGAAGGAGCATCTGTCAGCGAAGGATGCAGTTTTAACATAGCTGGTACATCACCAGGATCTGGAATATTACATCAGGAAGTTTAGGAGGGACCTGCAGAAGCAGTATTCGGCAAAGAAGTATTTCGTGAAGAAACTCAGGAACCAGAAGCTGAAGTAGCCAAGCTGGAGAAGCAAAACCTCGAGGTACCAGAGATTCGTCATGAACTGAAGGAAAGTAGAACCACGGCTCAGCCACGGATGTTGAAACCCAAAAGTTTGGAATGCAATTCCAGAATATTCAAGGATGTCACGAGAGACTTCGCGTCAACAGAGATGATCTGGCAAAAGAACTTGAGCAGGACAAGCACGATTGGAAGAAGCCATCGGAGACATGAACATGACTTGAAGAGTTTGACGACTTTGAAGATCTATTGACTCTTAGAAGACCAAACCCCTGTTACATACATACGTTAGATGCGACGATTGTGAGCTGTCATTTGTTTGATGTTTTTCCGACAGCCACAATAAAATCTATCTTTTCAAAACTTTTGTTTGTATTGTGTGCATTCCTCTCTCTTGATCTCTCTTATCTCACCCCAAACCCTTGAACCCAATAGAGGATGAATGGAGATGAGCTTGTATTTTCTGGACCGATGAGTCAATTGGAGACAGACCGATGGATTCAGAACATGGAAGATCATATGGAGAACAACCCTGTAGTCGGAAAGGATATGGCCCACCATGCTCTTCAATGCCTTGAAAGAGGTGCTGCTACTTGGTGGAGGATGTACCAAACCATCAATGGATGGCAAGGAGTAACCACTTGGAAAGAATTTAAGTTGACTTTGCTAAAGTCTCAGTTTGTGTCCCAGAAGTTGAAGCCTTATGGAAAGGATATGAAGAAACCTTGTGCATGCAAGATTTGTGGAGAAATCGGACACACCCATAAGGAACACAAGGATGAATGCCCTAATTGTGAAGGAAGTCACCCAACTGAAGAATGCCCAACTAGACAGATTACTTGTTTCTTGTGTGAAGGGACTACCCACTACCCTGCTCAGTGTCACATTTATCCCATGGTACAAAGAACCATCCAGCAGAAGAAAGAAGCAACGAGAGGAGCCCTTATGGAAAGTTTAGAAGAACCTGTGATGAAGGAAGATGTGGAGGACACGCCCAAAGAAGAACCAATTAAACCCTACACCAAGTCTTGCTATTCATGTGGAGAAGAAGGACACATCTCCCAAAATTGTATGAATGGGAATCTAGTAGAATTCCCGACAGAGGAAGTAGAGTATGACCCACTGGAAATAGAAGCCCTGATTGGAATGGAAAAGTCCAGAAAGAGAAGTAGGTTGGATTCCAGGAACAACCCAATTTCTACAAAGAAAGACCTGAGTCATATCACATGTTTCAGGTGCAAAAATTCAGGGCACTACTTCAACGATTGCCCAAGAGGGAAGATAAGGACCCAAGGAGGCTATGTGATCATGAGGAAACCTCGAAACCTGTCAGAAGTAATGTGTTTCCGTTGTAATGGAGCAGGGCACTTTGCCAGAGGTTGTCCGAAGGAGAAGGAGACTTGTGATAAATAGTTGAGTTTGTAACAGAAGTAATATAGTAGTGGTAGTGAGAACATTTTCTTTTATATAGAGGTATTGAATTGAGGCATGTAATGGAAAAACAGGAGATTGTAATGGTTTGAGAATTAATAAAGTTAGCCTCGTTGGTACTGATATGGATTTTATGAGTTGCTACTCTATGAAGTAGGATTTTGACCATTTTTGAGGATAAGAGAAATATGGTCTATGGAAGATTTGTGCATTCTAAGGGTGGTAGTACCCTGTAAGAACCTTTGACCCCAGAAAGGATAAAGATACTCCACTGCATGGATTTTGGGCAAAAATGAAATACGAGTTTTGTCTCGATATGTGTGATGCCCCAAGAGTAGGTGGGATGACGTCGGAGACCGACAGTTGTTTGGACCAAATGTGATCAAGGAGTCAGAAGAGAATGTTAAGCTAATTCGAGATAGACTGAAGGTAGCTCAGTCCAGGCAGAAGAGTTATGCAGACTCAAAAACTCAAGGAGGTAGTCTATGAAATTGGAGATAGAGCATGTCTTCATGTGTTCCCTCTGCGAGGAGTTAAACGGATTGGAGTTAAGGTACAGTTAGCCCCGAGGTTTGTAGGACCATACCGAGTTTTGGAGCGTATGGAGAAGTGGCCAACAAGTTGGAGTCACCCGGAGGACCGTCAGGAGTCCAAGAGGTGTTTTACGTTTCCCAGTCGAAGAAGTGCCATGCAGAGATGGCCAATATTTCCTTGTAAGGACGCTTGACCCTGGAAAGGATAAGGATGTTCCACGAAGTGGAGTATGGATTTCATAAGTATAAGTTTTATCACGGTATGTGGGACATCCCACGAGGATGAGGAGATGAAGTGTTATTGGATATAAAGGAGGTATGATGTTGGAAATATGGATCAATGGAAATTCCATGAAGAGTCTGAGTAATCATGTCCCCGTTTGGTGCAAATATAAGGAAAAGAGACAGTACGATTGGATGGAATTAAGAATACTAGGAAGTTGGATGTTGGGATAATGATCAGTTGCCCAGATGATGAGTTCAAGATTTGCAAGTGATGAGATGGGCCATAACCCACAGGCCCCAGGACCTGCCAAGAAGCAAGCACACTCTTGCTGAAGGAAAAACCCTGGAAGAAGTTACGACTTGTATCAACCGACGATTCTATAGGAGTTTAGGCAAAACCTGAGAGTTGTTAAGTAACGATAGATGTTTGTTTGGCTTGCAGAATCAATGGATTTTCCGAACTTGGTTCATCGACAAGAGAAATTCTGCAATGCTTGTGAGGTTGACCGAGTGTTAGAATGCGAGATTCGCTAAACCATGTACAAGGAAATGATTTGGGTGCGGGATGGATTGATCACCATACCGACTTACTCTTATTATTCGCCTTGCTATATGGGATGGTAAATCTGAGTGACTTACCTATAGTAGAGAGACGACGATATCAAACCTTGTTAAACCTTAGAATGGTATAAGAATTTTCCCTTGTACACGGCAGCTTTGCCAACCGTAGGTTATATGGTGAGGATCAACCCAGACCCATTTTCTGCAAGAGAAACCATAAATTGTTGACCGCCATGAGATATCGATAGTTGTTTAGTCTTGGCGCCAGACCGTCAGCTAAGAAGACCCAATTTCAGAATAACCTTACCAAGATGAAAGGACATAAGAATTAAGGAAAAGGTTATGCCACTACCGAAAGAGCCCAGAGAAGGATTTATCCTGAAGATCTGAGAAGACCGACACTGTTAACAATATGGATGGAGTATATGAGTATTGATGCAACCGTAACAATGTTTCTAAGGGTGGTAGCACCCGAGACCTCGGAGATGATCGATGGACTTTGAGAAGACCCCCAAACCCTAACCTATTCTTTCTAGCCTCTCCGAATCTCGAGGACGAGATTCATTTTAAGGGTGGTAGTTTGTAACATCCCAAAATTCTAAATTTTGGAATGTTATTAACAAATAGATAGATTTGATTGATTGCTTGATTGATTGACTGAAAGTGAGTGAATTCGAAACTTTTTGAAAGTTAAATGAGAGGGAATAAAAGGACTTTCCCAAACTTTCATTTTTGCATTTTATGCTCTCCTTGAATTCAAATGCTTTTCAAACACAAAACCCTTGAGCCAAGATGACATGACTTCTTCCATTTAAAAAATGAAAAGGGTGTTTGAAAAATAATTGAATTTCATTTGGAAATATTCCAATTCTGAAACTTTATGCGACTCAATGATTTTCACGAGAGAAGATAAAATGACTTCTTCAAATTATATGAAATATGAGTTGGGAGTTTCAAAGAATTAAATTCAAAGCTCTTTTGAATTTATTTTCAATTTGGAATGTTACGCACTAGATCATCATGCATATCTTATTGCATTTTGGTCGATCCTAGAAGTTTCACGCAACTCAAGGACCCTTGGAGAGAGTTGGAGATTTCGTTGTTTTCATATTTGAGAGTTTTCTCGAATTGAAAAGAGGATCATTTGATTTATTTATTTCATCTTCAATAATTTTTCCGTTATCAAAAAAAAAATATAAGAGAGGGAATAATATGACTTTCCCAAAATATAGGAAAAATGAAGATTTAATAAATAGATCAAACTTTGTTTTCCGGTGTTTATTCGCATTTTATTTGGATAGGGAAAAATGCGCGTTTTCAAAAAATTGTTTTTTAGGTCCGGAGTAAAGTTCATTTTGTTCAGCTTTTTTTTAGGAGTCGGGAAAAATTTATTTTATTAATTTTGGAGCCCGTTTAGTTTAATTTTGTTTTTTTTCTGCGCGCGAGACCGTTTAAAAAAAAAATCCCGCAGCGCCTTGGGCCAAAGGCCCAAGCCGCTAGCCGCCGGCCGGCCAAGAGGCCATAGCTAGCGCGCGCACCAGGGAGCCAGGAGCCGCCGTTTCCTTTCTTTTGCCTAGTCCTAGTAGGACTCTTGTCCTATGTTCGTTTATTCCGTATCTATTTCTAGATCTTTTCCTCTTGTTTCCTAATCCTAATCTATTTCTTGTCCCCTACCCCAAGCAAAACCCTCCCCTCCCCAATATAAATACCCAAGCACCCCCCCCTCTAGACACATCAAACCAACACCTCTCCTCTCCTCTCCTCTCCGCCGCCCCACGCCGCGCCGCCACACCCCACGCCGCGCCGCCGCACCACCCAAGCCGCGCCTCACCCCACGCCTCTCACCCGCGCCGCCGCCCTTGTGCATCGCCGCCGCGCCCAACGCCGTCCAACCCCGCGCCCTAGTGCCGCCACCGCCGCCATGCGTCACCGCGCCGCCGCCGCCCTGCGTCAACGCCGCCGTCGCCGCCGTTCGCCGGAGGTACCGCGCCGCGTCTCTTCTTTCCCTCGGTTCGGTTTTTCTTATAAA
The DNA here is from genome assembly GCF_018294505.1 of Triticum aestivum. NCBI lineage: Eukaryota > Viridiplantae > Streptophyta > Magnoliopsida > Poales > Poaceae > Triticum > Triticum aestivum. Next base: position 163,201,896 of record NC_057813.1, read on the forward strand.
CCGTTCCGATTCTTTTCTTCTCTACCGATTCGTTTTCTTTCCGATTTTTCGCTAAACCGTTCCGGTGTTCTAGATCGGTTTTTCGTTTCGATCTCTTTTCCGAAAACCCTAGATTGGTTTTCGTTCTTCTTTCGGACCGTTCGTCTCAACGAACGTGATCACCGATTATTTCCCGGTTAACGACGTCTGTTCGTATAACCGTTCTTCTTTTTCTTCTCGTCGGATTTATTCCGCGATCGCGATCTCAGATCCGATCTTCGTTCTAGTTTATCTTCTCGCTCGTTTATCGGAATCAGGTGATTCAAGCGCCTGGAGTTTCATCTCGAAACCGCCGTTTCGTCTAATCAACTTGAACAAGCTTTTGCTACAGTAAAATTTGACCTAGTTTCAACTTGCTAGAACCGAGTTGTTTTCTTTCGCCGTTTGTTTTTCGTAGTTTGTTCGGCTCGTTCTTTCTTTGCAACCGGAGTTCTTAAGTTGAACTTTCTGGTTCGTTCTCTTGTTCGATTTTTCCCTGTGCATTAGATGAGTACTTATTGTGTGGTTACTATTGTTTGCTTACGATAGATCGACCGGAGTGTGACGAGTAGATCTATCACGAGTTTTGAGTGCGAATCATCTTCATCAACATTGCAGGCAAGTAACACTTGATCATATCTTTCCTACTACCCAGTTTTATTGCATTAGATCAAACCCTCAAACACTTGCATTGTTTAGGATCTAAATTAAATTGTGGGATGGGAAGTAGATTGAGGTAGTACCTATTACCTGTTACTTATGAAACCTTGGGAGTTACTTCTACGTTTGCTTATTATGCTATGCTATGCTAGTAGACGTGGATTGGGTGAGTGATATCCATGACAGATGTGAGATTGATAATTTTAATGGTTTATCTAAGGTGGCAACTTAAACACACATCTGGGTGGATTGAGGCACCTGATGTCTATCAGGACTTGCCTGTTTTTTTTTTGGACCGCCACCCAGGCTCAAAGGGATCATAAGATCTTTCATGCTAGAAACTTCCGTGTGCAGCCACATGCTACTATGGGCTCTAGCATAGTTGACTAAGTTGCGCGAACTCTTACGGGGTGGACTAGCAGATGTAGGGGATGTAGGTGTACCGGTCTACCCCACATGTAAGGTGCTAGTGCTTCTGAAAGACTATGTCTCGGTCATTCGTTTCTCAAACACCATGTAGTGCGAGAAAACAAACGGAGGCGATCGAGTCATGTGGGGAAAAGTGCGCAAACCTCTGCAGAGTAACAAACTAATCATGATTAGCCGTGTCCCCGGTTATGGACAACTTGAGTATCTAGTACTTGAATATCGAGTGAATCTCAACATGTTACTTCTAATTAATGTTGTTGGGTTTTAATGAGTACTTTTAATTGGGATTGAGGATGCTGTCAACCATTCTCAATGTTTAACAACCACCATGATAGTTAAATAAATTTTATTCCTTTGAAGTAGGGAAAAATTGGCTTTTCGCAAAAACTGTAACCATAGAGCTTTCCACCAGCCAAATATGCATATAGTGATAGTCATTGTTCATTATTCTCTCTATGGTGTGAATTTGCCAGTACATTCAATGTACTGACCCGTTTTCGGGCTGCAACTTTTCATGTTGCAGACTTTTCAGACGACGAGTAAGTGGTACGTTAGGGTTACGATTTCCTATACTCAACTTTGCCGTTGGTGTTGATGGGAAACCACAACCTTGTTGCTTCCGCTATAAGGATTGAGGTAATAGTTTTTACGTTACTTTATACATGTGATTTACCTCTGTTATAAATCCTTCGAGTACTGTGTGTGTCAGCATACTGATCCAGGGATGACACATAAGCACAGAGACTTGATCCATTCGGGTCGGGTCGCTACACATGATCATGTAGTTGACATCGTATTTGTGGCAAAGCCATTGTTCATAATTCTTTCATACATGTCACTCTTGATTCATTGCACATCCTGGTACACCGCAGGAGGCATTCATATAGAGTCATATTTTGTTCAAGCATTGAGTTGTAGTTTTTGAGTTGTAAGTAAATAAAAGTGTGATGATATTCATTATTAGAGCATTGTCACATGTGAGGAAATAAAAAAAGAGAGAAGTCCAAAAAAAGAGAAGGCCCAAAAAAGAGAGAAACAGAGAAAGGGCAATGTTACTCTCCTTTTCCCACACTTGTGCTTCAAAGTAGCACCATGATCTTCATGATAGAGAGTCTCCTGTGTATCACTTTCATATACTAGTGGGAATTTTTCATTATAGAACTTGGCTTGTATATTACAACGATGGGCTTCCTCAAATTGCCCTAGATCTTCATGAGCAAGCAAGTTGGATGCACACCCACTTAGTTTTCTTTTTGAGCTTTCATAAACTTATAGCTTTAGTGCATCCATTGCATGGCAATCCCTACTCACTCACATTGATATCTATTGATGGGCATCTCCACAGCCCGTTGATATGCCTAGTTCATGTGAGACTATCTCCCTCTTTCTGTCTTCTCCACAACCACCATTCTATTCCACCTATAGTGCTATGTCCATGGCTCACGCTCATGTAATGCGTGAAAGTTGAAAAAGTTTGAGAATATTAAAGTATGAAACAATTGCTTGGCTAATACCGGGGTAGTGCATGATTTGAATAGTTTGGGTGATGAAGATGGAGCATAGCCAGACTATATGATTTTGTATGGATAAGCTTTCTTTGGCCATGCTATTTTGAGAAGACATAATTGCCTTGTTGGTATGCTTGAAGTATTATTGTTTTTTTGTCAATATTAAACTTTTGTTTTGAATCTTATGGATCTGAACATTCATGCCACAATAAAGAAGATTGCATGGATAAATATGTTAGGTAGCATTCCACATCAAAAAAATTGTGTTTATCATTTACCTACTCGAGGACGAGCAGGAATTAAGCTTGGGGATGCTTGATACGTCTCCAACATATCTATAATTATTTATTGTTCCATGCTATTATATTCTATGTTTTGGATGTTTCATATGCATTAATATGCTATTTTATACTATTTTGGGACTAACCTATTAACCTAGAGCCCAGTGCCAGTTCCTGTTTTTTCCATGTTTTTGAGTTTCGCAGAAAAGGAATACCAAACGGAATAAAACCTTCGCGGTGATTTTTCTTTGACCAGAAGACAACCAGGAGACTTGGAGTTGAAGTCGGAGGAGCCACGAGGAGACCACAAGGACGGAGGGCGCGCCTAGGGCGGTAGGGCCCGCCCTCCACCCTTGTACCCCCCCCCCCCCCCCCCCCGTGCACCTCCTGACCTAATTCTTTCGCCTGTATATTCCCATATATCCCCAAACCACCATAGGCATCCACAAAAACACTTTTCCACCACCGCAACCTTATGTACCCATGAGATCCCATCTAGGGGCCTTTTCTGGCACCCCGCCAGAGGGGGATTCGATCACGTAGGGCTTCTACATCAACTCTATTACCCTTCCGATGAAGCGTGTGTAGTTTACCACAAACCTATGGGTCCATAGCTAGTAGCTAGATGGCTTATTCTCTCTCTTTGATTCTCAATACCATGTTCTCCTCGATGTTCTTGGAGATCTATTCGAGGTAATACTTTTTGGTGGTGTGTTTGCCGAGATCCGTTGAATTGTGGATTTATGATCAGCTTATCTATGAATATTAATTGAATCTTCTCTGAATTCTTTTATGCATGATTTGATATCTTTGTAATTCTCTTCGAACTATCGGTTTGGTTTGGCCAACTAGATTGGTTTTTCTTGCAATGGGAGAAGTGCTTTGCTTTGGGTTCAATCTTGCGGTGTCCTTTCCCAGTGATAGTATGGGCAGCAAGGAAGGTATTGTATTGTTGCCATCGAGGATAAAAAGATGGGTTTTTCATCATATTGCTTGAGTTAATTCCTCTACATCATGTTATCTTACTTAATGTGTTACTCTGTTCTTGATGAAGTTAATACTCTAGATGCAACCAGGAGTCGTTCGATTTGTGGTGTAATAGTAGTACATGCAAAATCATTTCGGTCTACTTGACACAGACGTGATGCCTATATTCATGATCATTGCCTCAGATATCGTCATAACTTTGCGCTTTTCTATCAATTACTCGGCAGAAATTTGTTCACCCACTGTATTATTTTCTATCTTGAGAGAAGCCTCTAGTGAAACATATGGTCCCCGAGTCTATTTTCCATCATATAAGTTTCCGATCTACTATTTTGCAATCTTTTACTTTCCAATCTATAAACTAAAAATATCGAAAATATTTACTTTACCGTTTATCTATCTCTGTCATATCTCACTTTGGCAAGTAACCGTGAAGGGATTGATAACCCCTTTATCGCGTTGGGTGCAAGTTGTTTGATTGTTTGTGCAGGTATTCGGTGATTTGTGGGTTCTCCTACTGGATTGATACCTTGGTTCTCTAACTGAGGGAAATACTTATATCTAGTTTGCTGCATCACCCTTTTCTCTTCAAGGGAAAAACCAACGCAAGCTCAAGAAGTAGCAACTAACATGATCTAATTTATAGCAAAATAAACTTACCAGAATAGCAATTCATTTGATCATAGCATTTCTACTAATATGTAAATGAATGTAACAAATGATCACATATGGACTAGTACTAACAAGTAATCATTGAGCATGCTAGATGCAACATGGACATGATATGAGCATGAATACAACAAGTATAGTCATTATATCTGCAATTTTAGAATTATGCAAATAATTACTCCAAATATTCATGTGAAACCCATGGCCATTGCAATGCCATCGTGCAAATGGGTGATGTGGCTTGCCTTGATCCAGTGGAGTGTCAAAATACTCATGGCATTCTCCAACAAAGTTACTTTCTCTTGGGAGAAAAATAAAAAGCAACAAAATGTCACATAAAGCATTCCTTTTGCTAGAAATTCTAGATAACAACAAAAATTACACAAACTTTCCAACGTGAAGAGGGGCTCAATAAAAAACCACTTCAAAATCACAATTACATTCTCCTAGCCCTAGAGGTAGAACACAACTTACAATCTTGAGGTAGATCAACTCTGTACTTGATACATCTCCATCAATATAAACAAGAGCAGGACGTAGGGTCTTACCTCCATCAAGAGGGCGTGAACCTAGGTAAATATCGTCTCCCTTATTCCTGTTACCATTGATCCGAGATCCAAAGATCGGGACCCCCTACCCCGAGGTCTATCGGATGTCACACTGACACTAGTGCTTTCATTAACAGTTCCGTTGTGTGATCGCCGGAAAGATCGATGGCTCATCTATAGATCAACCGCGGCACCGGCCACAGAGACATTTACGTTCCCGACCAACTCTTTGTGTTCGGAAGCATGATCTTCCGTGCCGACTCGACATGCCATCGGGCCTCCGGCAAGAACTATGCCCAATGAAATCCGAAGAGTTATCTCACCTGAACGAGATGCTTGACTGTATCTAGAGCATGTCAATCTCGGATGGCAAGACTTCGGTTTACAACAAGATCAGACTTTAAGCCAATGATCAGGAAATTTACATCCCACCCACCACCCACCTAGTCACCACAGTCAATGACTTAACCGACATGCGAGACTATGATGAGGCCACAAACATGGATGAAGATGCTGATGGCCCCACCAAAAACACTTCGCCGTTAGTAAATACCGGCAAGTGGACCGCAACATCTACCTATGATGTATACATGGTCGACACTCCTAAAACCCCCTAGGCGTCAACACAGACGCGAGCAGGGCACAAATGGGGAACCCAGCGAGAACAATGCCACAGCTGATAACGGCGGAATGATAGGGGATGATGCCGATGACCCAGGGAAAGATCTTCAGACTTCCCCAGAGCATCACGCCACCTCGGGAAGAAACCCTGAGGACCTAGATCCCAATGACCTGTTTGAAGGGGCTGATGAAAATTATATGCCAGAATCCGAGGAAGACGAGAGCCTCATCACCGAGGACTACATCATCCCCGAAGACCCCTTTGAGAAAGAGCGCTTCCAGCGATGCCTCGTCGCCACCGCCTGAAGTATGAAATGCAAGCAGCATTAGCTGCCAGCCAATACAGATGTTGAACAAAAAGTGGATTGAAGTACTCTCTGTTGAATAAGATGTTCAATATCGACTCCATAGCGCGCCCAAATATTATCCTCGAAGGCGTTTGCTACCGCAGTTCGATGATGAATTGGCCGCCGATGCGCCTAACTGACCCCCCTAAAGGGCGCGACAGGCCAGTGCGGGAAAATTTCAACACCTAACCGGCTCCATGCCGTCATAGAAAGGACCATGTGGATTACCTAGACCCTCATGATGTTCGACATCGGATAGAGGCAAACTAGGCGCCGACTCGATCCATTTGTGGATCTAGAAGGCGCAAACCCGTGGGACGCGATGACTATGATGCCTGGATGGACAGGAATGGCCGAGCTTGGGACCAAGCCTATCCATGGATCTCCCCCGATATCAGGCGCGACACTACACGGACCCGAGGTGCCAATCACCCAATCTGTTTTATAGACAGGTAACATTTAACAAGGACCAGGCGTAGTCAAACTCGATTCAACTAAAGTTGGACAAACAGACACCCGCTAGCCACATGTGTGCGAAGCACGTCGGTAGAACCAGTCTCATGAACGTGGTCATGTAATGTCGGTCCAGGCCGCTTCATCCAACAGTACCACTGAATCAAAGTAAGACATTGTCGGTAAGCAGTATGACTATTATCGCCCACAACTCTTTGTGTTCTACTCGTGCAAAAACCATCTACGCATAGACCTGGCTCAGATGCCACTATTAGGGAACGCGGTAATTTCAAAATTTTCCTACGATCACGCAAGATCTATCTAGGCGATGCATACCAACGAGAGGGGAGAGTGTGTCCACGTACCCTCGTAGACCGAAAGCGGAAGCGTTTCAATAACGCGGTTTATGTAGTCGAACGTCTTCGCGATCCAACCGATCCAAGTAAGAACGTACGGCACCTCTGTGTTCAGCACACGTTCAGCTCGATGATGTCTCTCGTGCTCTTGATCCAGTTGAGGACGAGGGTGAGTTCCGTCAGCACGACGGCGTGAGGACGGTGATGATGATGCTACCGGCGCAGGGCTTCACCTAAGCACTACGATGGTATGATCGAGGTGTGTAACTGTGGACGGGGGCACCGCACACGGTTAAGAGAAACTTGTGTGTCTTTGGGGTGTCCCCTGCCCACGTATATAAAGGAGGGAGGGAGAGAGGCCGACCTTTCTGATGTCCGGATATAGCCTTCCAATATATCGATCTTTATGTCTCGATCATTTTGAGACTCCTTCTCACGTCCGTGATCTCATCCAGGGCTCCGAACAAACTTCGGTCATCAAAACACATAACTCATAATACAAATCGTCATCGAACGTTAAGCGTGCGGACCCTACGGGTTCGAGAACTATGTAGGCATGATCGAGACACATCTCCGATCAATAACCAATAACGGAACCTGGATGCTCATATTGGCTCCTACATATTCTACGAAGATATTTATCGGTCAAACCGCATAACAACATACGTTGTTCCCTTTGTCATCGGTATGTTACTTGCCCGAGATTTGATCGTCGGTATCATCATACCAAGTTCAATCTCATTACCGGCAAGTCTCTTTACTCGTTCCGTAATACTTCATCCTGTAACTAACTCATTAGTCCCAATGTTTGCAAGGCTTATAGTGATGAGTATTACCGAGAGGGCCTAGAGATACCTCTCCGAAACACGGAGTGACAAATCCTAATCTCGATCTATGCCAACCCAACAAACACCTTCGGAAACACCTGTAGAGCATCTTTGTAATCACCCATTTACGTTGTGACGTTTGATAGCACACAAGGTGTTCCTCCGGTATTCGGGAGTTGCATAATCTCATAGTCTGAGGAATATGTATAAGTCATGAAGAAAGCAGTAGCAATGAAACTGAAACGATCATAATGCTAAGCTAACGGATGGGTCATGTCCATCACATCATTCTCCTAATGATGTGATCGCTTTCATCAAATGACAACACATGTCTATGGTTAGGAAACATAACCATCTTTGATTAACGAGCTAGTCAAGTAGAGGCATACTAGGAACAATATGTTTTGTCTATGTATTCACACATGTACTAAGTTTCCGGTTAATACAATTCTAGCATGAATAATAAATATTTATCATGAAATAAGGAAATAAATAATAACTTTATTGTTGCATCTAGGGCATATTTCCTTCAGGTACAACCATGGCCTGCCAACTTCTTCTTCTCCATCTCCTCTTTGAGATCACTTAGAGCCACCCTAGAGCATTGCCCAACTGTGTGATAGCCTCCTCCTTGTCAGCAACCATTCTAGCAAAGTCCAATTTGAAAATTTTCAGCTCTTCCTCCATCTTCCTCTTTTCTCCAACTACTTTGAAATTTTGTTCAACATAATGAACATTATCTCTCAGCTTGTCCTCGTTTTCTTTCTCATACATGCTCCACAATTCAGTTAAGCAGAACTTCATAGCCTCTGACCACTCAGGGTCTATTCACTCCAGATAGTTGCATTTTAGTTCAGCCTACAATTAAATAAATATGTTCGCAATAAGAAATTGAATGAAATGTGCACAAATTATATAATATTGTATGAAATTGTGGGCACAGGCTAATTAGCTACATTAGCTTATATTATATGCATAAATTGTGGGATGAAACAAATATTAGATCATAATTAATAAAGATATTCTCAATAAGAAATTGTATGCATAGATTCTGGGCAGAAAAAATTATAACAGCATATATAAATAATATTTTCCTCAATCAGATTGTATATGTATAAATTGTGGGCGAGCACAAAGATTTATTACACCGACTAAAGCAAGAGAAGATTGGAGTACTGAAGCAAATCATATTTGAGCAACTATCCAGGAACAAATCTTTCATACACAAAATTGGAGTATTGACAAGTGAATGGAGCATAAGCTAACTAAGCAAATCTATTTACACTACTAAGCAACACACCTTCTCCTCAGCACACGCTAGAAAACGTCTGCCAGTGTCCAAGGATTCAAATGCAACTAGCCTGGCGCAAGGTCCTCGATGCAGACAACGAGAAGACAGATCGTGAGCAATGCCACTTCATTCATAGCAAGGAATAGTCCTAGGAAGCTAACCAGCACACAAATTGCACAAATGAGCGACCTGATAAAAAATCCCCAAATGATGAACCCTAACCCTAACCCTCGATGGGGGAGGCAAACACGCATACCTGGCTAGTAACTTATTCGCCGTTCGAAGAAGAGCTGGACTGGTCGGTCCAAGAAACCATGGCGGAGCGGCGAATGGCGGCGACTTGACAGTGGCGCCGCCGGCGGTGGTCGCAGTCGAGAGAGAATAGAGCGAGAGGGGTGAACTGGTCTAGTCTGGTCCGAACAGTGACTGGTGCAGGCCACTCATACACGGGGCAGGAACGGCCGTCTGTCGCCGTCTAACGGCGTTCGTCAACCGGACAGACGGGACCCACCTGTCGGATTCGCTGTTTTCCGAGCTAAAACCAGCATCAGTGCTTCGCGTTACAGATTAACCCCATTGTTGGTGGTTTTTTGTGTCCTACCTCAAATATAGTACAGATTTGTTACCCTAACCTCAAGTGTGATGGTTTTTGGTAAATAACTCCTCCGTAAAATGCTCGTGGCCTGCCAATGAAACGGGAGAGTATACATGGCCATACCTCGGGTCGGGCCTAGCCAAGCCCGACGCAAAAAACTCAGGCCCGAGCCGGTCATAGGGCCTATTTTCTGGGCCCAAGCCCGGCCTGAACACGTAAAAGCCCGTTGGGCTTCGGGCCGGCCCGGCCCGCCTTTAAGGAAAACACAAAAATGACGGGCCCGGCCCAGCCCGGCCTTCAGGCTTAAAATCTAGGCCCGGGAGCAGCGTCGGGTCATGCCGGGTCGGGCTTTTTCGGGCCGGGCCGTTCGGGCCGGGCTGCCCATGGCCACGACTACGGGAGAGTCTTAGATAGCCAGGCAGTGGCATCTTCCTCCGCATCTCAGTTCCACCCGGCACATACTCGCCCATGTCAACGCGCACGGCCGTTTCTTTGACGAAAAAGGGTTTCCCCCGCTTTATATTATAAAGCACAACCACAACCACAACAACGAGCATCCGATACAAACACATGCCACACTGACCCAAGGCAAGATACATGAGTGCCGGGCACCGACACGCAACCTCAACGACACAAAGCATCTAAAAGATAAGCAAAAAAAGGTCCGCTAAGAGTCGACCGAGACCACCACCAAGGAGCGATCGTCCGGGAGGATGCGCGCCGGACACGCCGGACCGAGGACTCCAAGACGGTGCCTCCAGGAAGGGCACGACGAAGAACGCCGCCACCGTCTGATCCGAAGATCAAGTTTTCACCCGGAGTAAGATGGAGGGAGAAGAAGCACCACGACGGAGCCTGCAAGGAGGAACACGACGTCCACGGACGCCGTCACCGTCGACCAGAACGGGACTGGGTAGGTGATGAACCCCGGTGCTTCAGCTCCTCCACCGCCACCCCGGTCCACCAACGCCCACAACCATGCCGCTCGAGCGGCCATGGTTGCCTGCCCGCATTCGAGTCGTGCGATCCGCCCACGACCAACGCGACTCCCACCGCCAGGGCCGCCACCCCGCCATGAGACCTCCCCGAGGCCCCCAAAGGCCACGCCTTTGTCAAGATCCACAACCCCGACCACCTCCAGAACCGCCGCCGGCCAAGCTGCCTCGAGAAGGGCCGCGACCACATCGATCGGGGGAAGGGGAAGACGGAGAAGTGGCACATGGCCACGACCGACACCCGTGTCGGCTCCAACTTCCCCCCGAAACCGAGTTTCGCCCCCGCTTCGAAGGCCCGGAGCATCAGGAGGCATCGGCCGTCGCCAGAAGCCAGAGAGGGAGGGTTGCGGAGCCGTCGCCGTCGCCGCCTGAAGACGCCACCAGGGGATCCACCCGAGCCGAGCGCCACCACCCAGCCGCGAGGGCCCGACTAGGTGGGAGCAACCCACCACCTCCGCTGCCGCGCCGCCCCCCCACCAGAGTACCACGGCGAGAGGGCCGCCCACGACCCGGTCAACCGCGACCCGTGGCGCCGGAGGCGAAGCCGAAGCACTGCCGGAAGCACCGCCGCCGACTCCACCACCGGCCCGCACCACCACCATGCCGCCCGCCGCACGTCGAACACCACCATCGCCGGCCTGCTCCGGGGCGCCGCCGCGCCACCACACCCAGCACCGAGCGCCGCGCCCAGCTGCGAAATCTGGCCCACGCCATACCTCACAAGCGGGGGCCGAAGGAGCCCCGCCGCCGCCGGCGACGCCCGGGCTTCGCCCGGCCGCGCCCCTTGGCGGCGGCGAGGGAGGGGGAGGGAGGAGGAGGGGGGTGCGGCGGCGGGGATCTGGAGCACTCCCCGGCGCCTCGCAGGTGGCGGCGGGGGAGGAAGGGAGGGGGGGATTTTTTTTTTCCGGGTCAATCGATTTTTCAGCCCACGGCCGTTTCTTTACTCCAGCACGTAGCCATCACCGGTACGGCCACCATCTACCTCGCGCCTGATAAAACAAAGCAAAATCTAAGTTGCAGTCAGATCAGTGCCCTCCCTAATCAAACCCGACCGCAGGTTCCAATCTTTTCCCCGCGGGCTCTCACTCGGCCGATCGGTAGCTGCCGCGGCGGCGGTCTCGGAATGGCGCCGATACGCGTGCTCACGGCGCTGGACCACGCCCGCACGCAGTACTACCACTTCAAGGCCATCATCATCGCCGGCATGGGCCTCTTCACCGACTCCTACGACCTCTTCTGCATCGTGCCCGTCATGAAGATCATCGGGCGGGTGTACTACCCTTCGCCCGCCGGCGACGGGAGGCCGGGCGTGACGCCGCCCGCCGTCGTCTCGGCCACGGTCGGCGTCGCCCTGCTGGGCGCGGTGGTCGGGAACCTCCTCTTCGGCGCGCTCGGCGACCGCGTCGGGCGGCGGCGCGTGTACGGCCCATGCCTGCTGCTGCTGGTGTGCAGCTCCATCGGGAGCGGCTTCTCCATCTGCCGCACGCGCGGGTGCGTGCTCTCCAGCCTCTGCTTCTTCCGCTTCATCCTCGGGGTGGGCGTCGGCGGAGACTACCCGCTGTCGGCGACCATCATGTCGGAGTTCGCCAACAAGCGCACGCGGGGGGCGTTCATCGCCGCCGTGTTCTCCATGCAAGGGTTTGGGATACTGGCCAGCTCCGGCGTCACCATGGTCGTCGCCGCCGCGTTCGACCGGTTCACGGGCCACCCGGACCCGCTTGACACTCCGGAGGCTGCTGACCTTGCCTGGCGCGTCATACTCATGGCCGGCGCCGTCCCTGCCGGGCTCACCTTCTACTGGAGGATGGCCATGCCAGAAACAGCCAGGTTCGTCGGTCGTCCTAACCCCCAACTGGCGCACTACGTGTCTCTTCGACCACGTACGTTATATTTCCCTAACGTAGTTCCAGTACTCTGTAGGAGTGACATTCATACAGGGAGTTATCATGTACGCATGTACATGTTTCGGCACATTGTCAGTACACAGTAAAAATTTAGCTATGTCTAGGACACATCTAGAGTTATGTCACATCTAAACTGCTGTCCACTTTGTTTGTGGTCTATCTTTTTTTTTGTTTCATGTTGTTGCGTTATATATTTGTGAGAGATTAGATGTGACATTTTTAAAAAAACATCTATGTGAATTAGATAAATTGTAAAAAAATGCTCCCTCTAGGCACCTTAGAGATTACTCTAATTTCCAGACGAGGCAAACCGTAGTCTCCGCAGATTTTTTTAGTCCATCACATTCATGCATTTACCATACATGTGACTGGAGTAACTTTGATCAAAATATTGTCTGCCCACCTCACATGAAAACCCGGATTTAAGCTGATACATCTTAAAGGGGTAAAAAATGAACGGTTCAAGAGTTCGAGGCTGCATTTGGAAGTTTTCAACATTTAGTTCCATTGCACAGTCAGTTTGCAGGTGATTTTCTCGTACTGTGTGTCTGTTTCTAAGCTGTGAACGAAGTACCTTTGAACGGCCCCATGGTAAGTTAATAATACCAGCTGGTGCTGCCATGACTGTTAATCCTGGATTATACTATATTTTTTTGAGTTGGCATCCTGGGTTATATTCGAGTACCATCGTAAGACACACGAGCGCGAGTGGCACGCCTTGCACTAAACATTTCGGCAAGTCACCGCATTGATTGGTAGACTAAACTAAACTGCGATGATCGATGTGTACACTGACTGGTATCTCAAACAAATGGCGCGAAGAAGAATATACCGCGGGATACTTGAGATCCGAAGAAGCAGCAGCTTCCTGCTGACCAACGAAGGAATTCAGTCTGTTCCCCGTAAACGAACCTGGGCACAGTTTGCCTAATTATTTTCTCTAAGCCGGAGCTTAACTAAGTGCCAGGCTCTGGTCGCCATCATAAGGTTGCTGCTTATACTTGTCTAGTTTTGGTATTACTATATATCTTATCGTCAAGTTGCCTAGCTCCGTTTGACCTTGCACTAGCTTCTAGAACTAGTCGTGCATCTGGCTGTCAAGTTTAAGCATACTTGAACAAGTTGCATAAGCATACTTAAACAAGTTTGCATACGCTGTAAAATAAGCAAGTTGAGCATATCTATATCTGGATCGATCTGCGTCTCGTTGGATTGGCCTCGTCACACCACACGTCAGGCCGGCATATCAAATTGAAGTGGCATATACCGGTGCTGAATCTGGCTCACTTTAGTTTTCATTTTGCAGTTAACAAACCAGGTCGATCAGGAGGTGATTCATTACACCAAAAGATAAAGTAGAAACGTACCGTACTACTGTAGTGTCAAAAAAGAAAGTTAAACTAGTAGTAACCAACTAAAGTTCAGTAATTGACCGAACTAACTAACTGCTCCACCTGATGGGTGCTGGCTGGTGGTGGTGCAGGTTTACGGCGCTGGTACAGCGCGATGTGCTCAAGGCGACCAGCGACATGGGCTGCGTCCTCACGGACCTCGACCTGAACGCGATATCCGAGGGGGAGGACGCGGCGGCCATGCCCCGCACCCCGGCGCCGTTCGGGTACGCGCCGGCGGCTCAGTACGGCCTCTTCTCGCGCGGGTTCCTGCGGGAGCACGGCCGGGACCTGTTCGGGTGCGCGGCGACGTGGTTCCTGCTCGACATCCCCTACTACAGCAGCACCCTGTTCCAGTCCCAGATCTACCGGCCGTGGTTCAAGCCGGCGAGCCACCAGAACGTCTTCCAGGAGGCGTACAACGTGGCGAGGTTCCAGGCCATCATCGCCGTCGCCTCCACCATCCCGGGGTACTTCGCCGCCGTCCTGCTCATCGACCGCACCGGCCGGCGCCGACTGCAGATGGCCGGCTTCTTCCTCATGGCCGCGTTCCTCTTCGCGCTCGCCGGCCCCTACGACCACTACTGGCGCGGCAACGCCAAGAACGCCTGGTACATCGTGCTCTACGCGCTCACCTTCTTCTCCGCCAACCTCGGGCCCAACACCACCACCTTCATCCTGCCGGCCGAGCTCTTCCCGGCGCGGTTCCGGTCCACGTGCCACGGGATATCCGCCGCCGCCGGGAAGGTCGGCGCGCTCGTTGGCTCGGTGGGGTTCCTTTGGGCGTCGCAGTCGCGGGACAGGGGCGATGTGCAGGCCGGGTACGAGCCCGGCATCGGCATGATGTACGCGCTCATCATTCTTGGAGCCATCAGCCTGCTCGGGCTCGTCGTCACCTACTTCTTCACGCCGGAGACGATGAGGCGGTCGCTCGAGGAGAACGAGAGCGAGCGGGATCAGAACCAGGACAGCGACGGCGGGATGTGCTTCCAGGAACTAACTCTGACGCCCAAGAGCCCGGGGTCCTTGGTGAGCTCGCACGTTAGCACGTCGCCTATCCACCCGCACCGCTTTTCTGTATGATGGAACTTTGAAAACTTGGCGCCACGCATAAGCAGTTCCGCTTTTCGGTTACTGGCACGTGAAATACAGATGTAGATAATCCTACAAAAAAAATACAGATGTAGATTTCCCGCATGGTTGCTTCGTTTGATTGGTTGAGACAAAATTACAACATAGCTCAAACTTTGTAAAGGTCTGGTCCTATGTAACTAGCTATGCTATTACAGGAGTATATGTGAGTTGGTGATGGTGATTGTGGTGTCACTCAAAACACAAATATGTTAGTCAGGTTTTTTTAGGGTAAACCACACTTTATTGATTGCTAGAAGCACGGTTTACAGGGATAACAAAAAGGTTGTGGGGTAAACCCATCCACAAGTGGCGATCACCAGCTAAAGAAGAAGAAAACTTAGCTAAACTGTGAGCATCAGAATTCAAACTACAACTTCCAAAAATAAATTCGCAGCTCAAGAAATCTCTTGATTGGGCACGAATCGCCTTTATAATGGTGCTATACCTTCCTTGGGTGCCATTCTTTATCTCCTCTACCACTGATTTGCAATCACATGCAATGACGACTCGGTCGAGTGATAGATCCAATGCAAAAGCCAAGGCTTCGCGGCACACGAATGCCTCCAGGGTCGTCGGGTCGTCTATGTTAGTAAAAAACATCGTTGAGGAGCCCAAGAACAGAACAGTGTGGTCTCCACATACTGTTGCAGCTGCCCCACTACTCCCGTCCCTTGATAGTCCCCTGTCAACTTGGATCTTTGTCATGCCTGGACTAGGAGCAATCGAGTATTGCACATCTCGAATGTCGTTGACCTTGTAGGTGCATGTATAGTTTCAAGTTCAGATATAAAACTGTCGATGAAAGCATGTGTTGCGTGCGGACTTTGCAAAATACCCTCGTGAATCGCTTTTCGTCACGATGCCTAGATGGCCCATAGGGTAACAACCAGCTTGATCAAGCTTGCATGTGGAAGTTCATCAATCAGTGCAAATAACTACAGCTTGGCATCTGGCTCCGATGACGCTTGTACGTAATCAGCCACATCCTCGACCTCGGCCATGTTCCTTCTATGGCGAACATCCTCTGTCGGAATAGAATGCTTCGCTAGTCTCCATAGAAAATTACGGATCTTCCCTGGCACTTGATCGACCATAACGAAGTCCAAGCCTTAGCTTGAGTTTCAAAATTAGAACTCCCTCCATTACCCTCAAGCCAATCTTATCTCTGCATTTTAGTATCGACCAGCATGCGGTAAGTTGATCGTACAGTGGATATCCCTTTCTTTTCGAAGTTCCAAGCCCAAAAATCGTCCATCCATCTAGTGCATAAAGGAATGCTCAAAATAGCACCAGTGTCTGTCACCAAGAATGTTTGGTCCAGTACCTCTCTCTTCCAAGTCGCACTTGTATTATCAATGAGGTCACTTACCAACACAGGAGGGTTAGCCGAAAGACACACTATCGGCCTCATGGTATTATTTCTTGGTATCCAATTATCTCCAGATCCTTGTTGTGGAGCCATCTTCCATTCGTCGTATCAATCCTTGAGAAAGAATGCCGCGCCCTTCCAATATGGCGCGCCGCACTTGTGATGGTCGGCTGCCTAACTCTGCGGAGAGGATAGTTTCATTAGGAAAATAAATTGCCTTCAAATTACGCGCACAAAGTGACTCTGGATGTTGTAGTATCCTCCATGACTTTCTTGCCAGAAGAGACAAATTAAAAAGCTCAAAATCTCGAAAGCCAAGTCCTCCCACGAATTTTGGTTGAGTCATTGTATTCCATGCAACCCAAGCAGGCTTTCTTTTTCCTTCTTTGCCCCCCCCCCCCCCACCAAAATTGCCTAATAAGTTTGTTTAGATGCTCAGAAAGGTCCCTTGGCAATTTAAATTAAGACATAGAATAAACTGGCACCGCTTGTGCAACAGATTTCACCAGTACCTCCTTACCCGCTAACGATAACATTTTCTCAATCCATCCCTTCACCTTGCTCCACAACCTGTCCTTCAAGTACTTGAATGCTCCAAATTTTGAAGTACCTACATCTCATGGCATGCGTACATACTTATCATTCAAAGTCTCATTGGGCACATTCAGAATTCCTTTGACTTCATCTTTGACATTAGTTGGACAAATTTTACTAAAGAAGATACTTCATTTAGCCAGATTGATTCTTTGACCTGATGCTTGACAATATGTTTCCAACAGGTTTGACATTGATAACCCACAAGTATAGGGGACGCAATAGTTTTTGAGGGTAGAGTATTCAACCCAAATCTATTGATTTGACACAAGGAGAGCCAAAGAATATTCATGAGTATTAGCAGTTGAGTTGTCAATTCAACCACAGCTGAATGACTTAATATCTGCAGTAAAGTTTTTAGTAGCAAAGTAGTATGGAAGTAACGGTAACATTGGTAACAGTAGCAATAGCAACTTTGTAGTGATTGTAACAGCAGCACGGCAAAAGTAACTTAGCAAAGATCAATATGCGAAAAGCTCGTAGGCATTGGATCAGCGATGGATAATTGTGTTGGATAATATTCATCATGTAGCAGTCATAACCTTGGGCGACACAAAACTAGCTCCAATTCATCAATATAATGTAGACATGTATATTTCATATGACATTCATACGTGCTTATGGAAAAGAATTTGCATGACATCAACGGGGTCCATAAGGAAACTAAGATATATTAAGGCCTCATTTAATAAAGAACCGGAACAAAGCATTAGCACTTAGTGAATACATGAACTCCTCAAACTACAGTAATCATCGGAAAGAATCCCAATTATTATCACCTTGGGGTATACGGATCATAACACATAATAGGTGTGTACAACTTGGAAGATCGGATCAAGATCACGTATATATTCATGAAAACATACTAGGTTCAGATCTGAATTCATGGCACTCAGGCCCTAGTGACAAGTATTAAGCATAGCAAAGTCATAGCAACATCAATCTCAGAACATAGTGGATACTAGGGATCAAGCCCTAACAAAACTAACTCGATTACATGATAGATCTCATCCAACCCATCATCGTCCAGCAAGCCTATGATACGTCCATTTTGCATCATGTTTTCCTACTGTTATTTATATTGTTTTATTGTATAATAATCCTTTTTGGAGTAATTCTAACGCCTTTTCTCTCATAATATGCAAGGTATGTGATACGTCTCCGTCGTATCTATAATTTTTGATTGTTCCATGCCAATATTCTTCAACTTTCATATACTTTTGGCAACTTTTTATACTATTTTTGGGACTAACATATTGATCCAGTGCCCAGTGTCAGTTCCTGTTTGTTGCGTGTTTTATGTTTCACAGAAAACCAATATCAAACGGAATCCAAACGGGATAAAAACGGACGGAGAATTATTTTGGAATATTTAGGATTTTCCGAAGGAAGAATCAACGCGAAACAGTGTTCGAGGTGGCCACGAGACAGGGGGCGCCCCCTACCCCTGGGCGCGCCCTGGGCTCTCGTGGGCCACCCGTAAGGTGGTTGAGGCTCTACTTTTTCCGCAAGAAAGCTAATTTTATGAGAAAAATCTGGGCGAAAGATTCACCCCAATCGGAGTTACGGATCTCCAGATATAAAGGAAACAGTGAAGGGGCAGAATCAGAGAACGCAGAAACAGAGAGATAGATCCAATCTCGGAGGGGCTCTCGCCCCTCCCAAGCCATGGGAGCCAAGGACCAGAGGGGAAACCCTTCTCCCATCTAGGGAGGAGGTCAAGGAAGAAGAAGAAGAAGGGGGCCTCTCTCCCCCTTGCTTCCGGTGGCGCCGGAACGCCGCCGGGGGCCATCATCATCACCGCGGTCTTCACCAACACCTCCGCCATCTTCGCCAACATCTCCATCACCTTCCCCCTTCTATATTGAGCGGTCCACTCTCCTGCAACCCGTTGTACCCTCTACTTGAACATGGTGCTTTATGCTTCATATTATTTTCCAATGATGTGTTGCCATCCTATGATGTCTGAGTAGATTTCCGTTGTCCTATCGGTGATTGATGAATTGCTATGATTGGTTTGAGTTGCATGTTTTATTATTGTTGTTGTCCTATTGTGCCCTCCGTGTCGCGCAAGCGTGAGGGATTCCCGCTGTAGGGTTTGCAATATGTTTATGATTTGCTTATGGTGCGTTGCATGAGTGACTGAAACACAAACCCGAGTAAGTAGGTTGTTTACGTATGGGATAAAAGGGGACTTGATGCTTTAATGCTATGGTTGGGTTTTACCTTAATGAATCTTTAGTAGTTGCGGATGCTTGCTAGAGTTCCAATCATAAGTGCATATGATCCAAGTAGAGAAAGTATGTTAGCTCATGCCTCTCCCTCAAATAGAATTGCAATAGTGATTATCGGTCTAGTAACATAGTCAATTGCTTAGGGACAATTCCACAACTCCTACCACCACTTTTCCACACTCGCTATATTTACTTTCTTGCATCTTTATCTAAATAGCCCCTAGTTTATATTTACGTGCTCTTTATTATCTTGCAAACCTATCCAACAACACCTACAAAGTACTTCTAGTTTCATACTTGTTCTAGGTAAAGCGAACGTCAAGCATGCGTAGAGTTGTATCAGTGGTTGATAGAACTTGATGGAATATTTATTCTACATTTAGCTCCTCGTTGGGTTCGACACTCTTACTTATCGAAAATTGTTGCGATCCCCTACAATTGTGGGTTATCAAGACCTTTTTCTGGCGTCGTTGCCGGGGAGTCATAGCATGGGGTGAATATTCTCATGTGTGCTTGTTTTCTTTATCACTAAGTAATTTTTATTTGCTGTTCTTAGTTGTTTTCTATCTTTAGTTATGGGTAGGAAACGCAAAATACCAAAAAAAATAGTTGTACCTACTGCACCAATGGTTGAAGAACCACTCAAAATCTATCACACTATTGAAGCTTTTTACTTGGATCATCTTCGATCCCTTTGTGCTCGTGCTGAAACCCCAACTAGCTTAGTTGAGGGAAAATCTTTAGATGAGCATGCTTGTTATGTGCGACACCGTATATCTGAAAAAGGGAAACTATTATGGGATCAAATTCAACGTTTGCAATGCTATGCTTGGACTTTATGTGAATTATATGATGTTACTTGTTGTTCTGAAAACCCTAAGAAACACCTTCCCTACCAATGCTTGTTTAGCGATAATGGAATCGTATCTTCATATGCTAAGGGTGTTTATAATTACTATGATGTTCAACAAATTGAAGAATTTGTTGCTTTTAAGGGTGCTTTTGAAATTGCTTCTTTGATTGAAAAGTATGATGCTACTCTCTACAAATCTAAATTTTTTGCCATACTTGAATATTGCTATGATAATTATGCTTCTAATGCCCATGTTAAACTATATATTGAGGCCTACCCCGCTGTCCAAGAAGAGACTAATATTTTGCAGGAAGCTATGGAAGAAGAAATTGATGAAACTGTGAGCTCATTGGATGAAAAAGATGATGAGGAGAGTGAAGAACAAAAGGAGGAAGAGCAGATTAGCTACCCGTGCCCACCTTCTAATGAGAGTAACCCTCCAACTCATACATTATTTAATTCCCCTTCGTGCTTACTGAAGGATGATTGCTATGATGATTGCTATGATCCCTTGAATTTGTTTGAAATATCCCTTTTTGATGATGCTTGCTATGCTTGTGGCCAAGATGCCAATATGAATTATGCTTATGGAGATGAACTAGCTATAGTTCCTTATGTTAAACATGAAATTGTTGCTATTGCACCCACGCATGATAGTCCTATTATCTTTTTGAATTCTCCCTGCTACACTATATCGGAGAAGTTTGTGCTTATTAAGGATTATATTGATGGGTTGCCTTTTACCGTTGCACATGATGATATTGATAGATATAATATGCATGTGCTTGCTGCTCCTACTTGCAATTATTATGATAGAGGAACTACATCTCCGCCTCTTTATGTTTCCAACACGATAGAATTGCAAGAAACTGCTTATACTATGCATTGGCCTTTACTTTGTGTGCATGAATTGTTCTTTTATGACATGCCGATGCATAGGAAGAGAGTTAGACTTCATTGTTGCATGATATATGTTACTTTGTGCTCACTACTAAATTACAAATCATTGTTAATTAAAATTGGCTTTGATATACCTTGGGATCCGGGTGGATTTATTACTTGAGCACTAAATGCCTAGCTTAATGGCTTTAAAGAAAGCGCTGCCAGGGAGACAACCCAGAAGTTTTAGAGAGTCATTTAAGAGTCATTTATTTCTGTTGTGTGCTTTCATATAGTTTAAAAACAAAAAATAAAGAGGGGAAACCTAAAAACTTTTCAAAAAGGAAAGTGAAAGTGAGAAAGACTAGCATTGTTGAAGTGGGAGAGCTCCTTGAACTTTGTTCATGCTCACGGAAACTTTGTGAATCTTCATTACAGAAACTTTTCATCAAAAATAATTATCCCCTTGTACAATTCCATTGTATTATAAAAATAATGTGCCAAGGTTTGCCTTTAGGATGTTTACAATGCTTGTTGGTTTGTATGGTGCAGGACAGAAACTTTGTCCGTAGTGTTAGATTTTACATTTTTAACTGAAACGTCAATTGGTTCTGATTCCTTTTTCACTGTATTTATATACAACTTGTTTATTTTTCCTAATTTTGGTAGAATTGTTGGGGTACCAGAAGTATGGTGAATGTTCAGATTGCTACAGACTGTTCTGTTTTTGACAGATTCTGTTTTTGATGCATAGTTTGCTTGTTTTGATGAAACTATCAATTTATATCAGTGGATTAAGCCATGAAAAAATTATATTACAGTAGACACAATGCAAAAACAAAATATGAATTGGTTTGCTACAGTACTTAGAGTAGTGATTTGCTTTATTATACTAACGGATCTTACCGAGTTTTCTGTTGAAGTTTTGTGTGGATGAAGTGTCTAATCGAGGAGGTTTCGATATGAGGAAAAGGAAGAGAGGCAAGAGATCAAGCTTGGGGATGCCCAAGGAACCCCAAGTAAATATTCAAGTAGACTCAAGCGTCTAAGCTTGAGGATGCCCCGGAAGGCATCCCCTCTTTCTTCAACAAGTATCGGTATGTTTTCGAATTCGTTTCGTTCATGCATTATGTGCAAGTCTTGGAGCGTCTTTTGCATTTAGTTTTCATTTTTCTTTTATGCACCATGCTGGTATGAGATAGTCCTTGATTGATTTATAGAATGCTCATTGCACTTCACTTAAATTTTTTGAGTATGGCTTTATAGAATGCTTCATGTGCTTCACTTATATCATTTGAAGTTTGGATTGCCTGTTTCTCTTCACATAGAAAACCGCCATTTGTAGAATGCTCTTTTGCTTCACTTATATTTGTTAAGAGCATGGGCATGTCTCTTTTAGAAAGAATTAAACTCTCTTGCTTCACTTATATCTATTTAGAGAGATGACAGGAATTGGTCAATCACATGGTTAGTTATAAAATCCTACATAAACTTGTAGATCGCTGAATATGATATGTTTGATTCCTTGCAATAGTTTTGCGATATAAAGATGGTGATATTAGAGTTATGCTAGTGGGTGGTTGTGTATTGTAGAGACACTTGTGTTGAGGTTTGCAAGTCCCGTAGCATGCATGTATGGTAACCGTTGTGTGACAAATTTGAAGCATGGGGTGTTTCTTTGATTGTCTTCCTTATGAGTGGCAGTCGGGGACGAGCGATGGTCTTTTCCTACCAATCTATCCCCCTAGGGGCATGTGTAGTAGTACTTTGCTTTGAGGGCTAATAAACTTTTGCAATAAGTATATGAGTTCTTTATGACTAATGTGAGTCCATGGATTATACGCACTTTTACCTTTCCATCATTGCTAGCCTCTTCGGTACCGTGCATTGCCCTTTCTCACCTCTAGAGTTGGTGCAAACTTCGCCGGTGCATCCAAACCCCGTGAACGATACGCTCTATCACACATAAGCCTCATTATATCTTCCTCAAAACAGCCACCAGACCTACCTATCATGGCATTTCCATAGCCATTTCGAGATATATTGCCATGCAACTTCCATCATCATCATATACATGACTTGAGCATTTATTGTCATATTTCTTTGCATGATCGTAAGATAGCCAGCATGATGTTTTCATGGCTTGTCCGTTTTTTTGTCATTGCTACGCTAGATCATTGAACATCTCGGTACACCACCGAAAGCATTCACATAGAGTCATATCTTTGTTCTAGATATCGAGTTGTAAGTAAATAAAAGTGTGATGATCATCATTATAGAGCATTGCCCCATAAAAAAGAAAAAGGAAAAAAAAGAAAGGCCAAAGAAGC
This sequence comes from Triticum aestivum, assembly GCF_018294505.1. Lineage (NCBI taxonomy): Eukaryota > Viridiplantae > Streptophyta > Magnoliopsida > Poales > Poaceae > Triticum > Triticum aestivum. The sequence continues at coordinate 163,225,169 of NC_057813.1, forward strand.
CTAAATAAAAAAGTGGGCCAAAGAAGCCCACCGAAAAAAAGAAAACAAACAAAAAGAAGAAAAAAGAAAAACAAAAGGGGCAATGTTACTATCCTTTTTCCACACTTGTGTTTCAAAGTAGCACCATGTTCTTCATATAGAGAGTCTCTTATGTTGTCACTTTCATATACTAGTGGGAATTTTCATTATAGAACTTCGCTTGTCTATTCCAACAATGGGCTTCCTCAAATGCCCTAGGTCATCATGAGCAAGCAAGTTGGATGCACACCCACTTAGTTTCTTTTGTTGAGCGTTCATACATTTATAGCTCTAGTGCATCCGTTGCATGGCAATCCCTACTCCTCGCATTGACATCAATTGATGTGCATCCCCATAGCCCATTGATTAGTCGCGTCGATGTGAGACTTTCTCCTTTTTTGTCTTCTCCACATAACCTCCATCATTATATTCTATTCCACCTATAGTGCTATATCCATGGCTTGCGCTCATGTATTGCATGAGGGTTGAAAAAGCTGAAGCGCGTTAAAAAGTATGAACCAATTGCTCGGCTCGTCATCGGGGTTATGCATGATGGGAGCATTTTTGTGTGACAAAAATGAAGCATGGCCAAACTGTATGATTTTGTAGGGATAAGCTTGCTTTGGCCTTGTTGTTTTGAAAAGACATGATTTCTTTATTGGTACGCTCGAAGTATTATCTTTTTTATGTCAAATGATAGACTATTGTTTTGAATCACTCGTGTCTTAATATTCATGCCATGATTAGACATATGATCAAGATTACGCTAGGTAGCATTCCACATCAAAAATTATCTTTTTTTATCATTTACCTACTCGAGGACGAGCAGGTATTAAGCTTGGGGATGCTGATACGTCTCCGTCGTATCTATAATTTTTGATTGTTCGATGCCAATATTCTTCAACTTTCATATACTTTTGGCAACTTTTTATACTATTTTTGGGACTAACATATTGATCCAGTGCCCAGTGCTAGTTCCTGTTTGTTGCATGTTTTATGTTTCACAGAAAACCAATATCAAACAGAATCCAAACGGGATAAAAACAGACGGAGAATTATTTTGGAATATTTGGGATTTTCTGGAGGAAGAATCAACGTGAAACAGTATCCGAGGTGGCCACGAGACAGGGGGGCGCGCCCCCTACCCCTGGGCGCGCCCTGGGCTCTCGTGGGCCACCCTTAAGGCAGTTGAGGCTCTACTTTTGCTGCAAGAAAGCTAATTTTATGAGAAAAATTTGGGCGAAAGATTCACCCCAATCGGAGTTGCGGATCTCCAGATATAAAGGAAACGGTGAAGGGGCAGAATCAGAGAACGCAGAAACAGAGAGATAGATCCAATCTCGGAGGGGCTCTCGCCCCTCCCAAGCCATGGGAGCCAAGGACCAGAGGGGAAACCCTTCTCCCATCTAGGGAGGTGGTCAAGGAAGAAGAAGAAGAAGGGGGCCTCTCTCCCCCTTGCTTCCGGTGGCGCCGGAACACCGCTGGGGGCCATCATCATCACCGCGATCTTCACCAACACCTCCGCCATCTTCACCAACATCTCCATCACCTTCCCCCTTCTATATTGAGCGGTCCACTCTCCCGCAACCCGCTATACCCTCTACTTGAACATGGTGCTTTATGCTTCATATTATTTTCCAATGATGTGTTGCCATCCTATGACGTCTGAGTAGATTTTCGTTGTCCTATCGGTGATTGATGAATTGCTATGATTGGTTTGAGTTGCATGTTTTATTATTGGTGCTGTCCTATTGTGCCCTCCGTGTCGCGCAAGCGTGAGGGATTCCTGCTGTAGGGTTTGCAATATGTTTATGATTTGCTTATGGTGGGTTGCGTGAGTGACTGAAACACAAACCCGAGTAAGTAGGTTGTTTACGTATGGGATAAAAGGGGACTTGATGCTTTAATGGTATGGTTGAGTTTTACCTTAATGAATCTTTAGTAGTTGCGAATGCTTGCTAGAGTTCCAATCATAAGTGCATATGATCCAAGTAGAGAAAGTATGTTAGCTCATGCCTCTCCCTCAAATAGAATTGCAATAGTGATTATCGGTCTAGTAACATAGTCAATTGCTTAGGGACAATTCCACAACTCCTACCACCACTTTTCCACACTCGCTATATTTACTTTCTTGCATCTTTATCTAAATAGCCCCTAGTTTATATTTACGTGCTCTTTATTATCTTGCAAACCTATCCAACAACACCTACAAAGTACTTCTAGTTTCATACTTGTTCTAGGTAAAGCGAACATCAAGCGTGCGTAGAGTTGTATCAGTGGTTGATAGAACTTGAGGGAATATTTATTCTACCTTTAGCTCCTCGTTGGGTTCGACACTCTTACTTATCGAAAACTGTTGCAATCCCCTACACTTGTGGGTTATCAAGAGTATGCTCCAAGGGGGAGAATTGTGGCAGCTAGAAATCTGGACCTGAAAAAGCTACGTCAAGCTACCTATTCTGCACAACTCCAAATGAGTTGAAACTCCCCAAGGATTTTTTATTGAATATTTAATAAATATGGGAGCTAATAAGTACCAGAGGAGGGCCACCAGGTGGGCACAACCCACCTGGGCGCGCCAGGAGGCCCAGGCACGCCCTGGTGGGTGCTGCCCTTCTCGGCCCACCTCTAGTGCCCATCATCTAGTATATAAGTCATTTTGGCCTAGAAAAAAATCAGGAGAGGACATTCGGGACGAAGTGCCGCTACCTCGAGGTGGAACTTGGGCAGGGGCACTTTTGCCCACCGACGGAGCGATTCCGCCGGGGGAACTTCCCTCCCGGAGGGGGAAATCATCGTCATCATCATCACCGACAACTCTCCCATCTTGGGGAGGGCTATCTTCATCAACATATTCACAGCACCAACTCCTCTCAAACCCTAGTTCATCTCTTGCGTTTAATCTTTGTATCAAAACTATAGATTGGTGCCCGTGGGTGACTAGTAGTGTTGATTACATCTTGTAGTTGATTACTATATGGTTTATTTGGTCGAAGATTATATGTTCAGATCCATTATGCTATTCAATACTCCTCTGATCTTGAGCATGTTTATCATTTGTGAGTAGTTAGTTTCATTCTTGAGGTCACGGGAGAAATCATGTTGCAAGTAATCATGTGAACTTGATATGTGTTCGATATTTTTATGGTATGTATGTTGCCATTCTCTTAGTGTTTTCATGTGAATGTTGACTACATGACACTTAACCATATTTGGGCCTAAGGGAATGCATTGTGGAGTAGTTATTAGATGGTGGGTTGCGAGAGTGACAGAAGCTTAAACCCCAGTTTATGCGCTATTCCGTAAGGGACCGATTGGATCCAAAAGTTTAATGCTATGGTTAGAATTCATTCTTAATAGTTTTCTCGTAGTTGCGGATGCTTGCGATAGGGTTAATCATAAGTAGGAGGTTTGTTCAAGTAATAACAGCATCTAAGCACCGATCCACCCACATATCAAATTATCAAAGTACCAAACACGAATTAAGCCAACATGATGAAAGTGATTAGATGAAATTCCCGTGTACCCTCAAGAACACTTTGCTTATCATAAGAAACCATTTTGGCATGTCATTTGCCTAAAAAGGATTGGGCTACCTTGCTGCACTTTTGTTACTACTATTTTTACTTGCTCGTCACAAATTATCTTGCTACCAAACTACACCGCTACTTACAATTTTAGCACTTGCAGACATTACCTTGCTGAAAACCACTTGTCATTTCCTTCTGCTCCTCGTTGGGTTTGACACTCTTACTTATCGAAAAGATCTTCAATTGACCCCATATACTTGTGGGTCATCAAGGCAATTTTCTGGCGCCGTTGCCGGGGAGTGAAGCGCTCTTGGTAAGTGGAAATTGGTAAGGAAACATTATTACTACATGCCAAAATTTATTGTCACTAGCTACTATCCAAAACAATCCTTTGAGGGGTTTGTTTGAGGTATCTTCACCTCGACCGGAACCACAATTAGTTACCCCTGAACCTACTGCACCTACTGAAAATATTGAATATGAAATTCCTTCGGGTATGTTAGAACAACTGCTAGCTAATCCTTATACAGGAGATGGAACTGAACATCCTGATATGCACTTGATATATGTGGATGAAATTTGTGGATTATTTAAGCTTGCAGGTTTGCCTGGAGATGAAGCTAAGAAGAAGGTTTTCCCTTTATCTTTGTAGGGAAAAGCATTGACATGGTATAGGCTATGCAATGATATTGTATATTGGAACTGGAAAAGTTTGAAATTGGAATTTCATCAAAAAATATATCCTATGCATCTAGCGTGATCGGAATTATATATATAATTTTTGGCATCATGAAGGAGAAAGTATCGCTCTAGCTTGGGGGAGGCTTAAGTCAATGTTATATTCATGCCCCAATCATGATCTCTCGAGAGAAATTATTATTCATAATTTTTATGCTTGGCTTTCTCGTAATGATCAATCCATGTTCGATACTTCTTGTATCGGTTCTTTTATGAAGAAGACTATTGAATTCTGGTGGGTTCTTTTAGAAAGAATTAAATGCAACTCTGAAGATTGGGAACTCGATGAAGGTAAAGAGTTAGGTATTGAACCTAAGTTTGATTGTGTTAAATCTTTTATGAATATCGATGCTTTTCAAAAGTTTAGCACTAAATATGGACTTGACTCTGAGATAGTAGCTTCTTTCTGTGAATCTTTTGCTACTCATGTTGATCTCCCTAAGGAGAAGTGGTTTAAATATCACCCACCAATTAAAGAAGAAACTAAAGAACCGGTGAAATCTGAAGAAGAAACTATCATTTACAATGTTGATCCAGTTGTTCCCACTCCTTATATTGAAAAACCACATTTTCCTGTTAGGATGAAGGAACATGCTAAAGCTTCAACTGTGGTTAACAAAAGTTATGTTAGAACACCCAAACCTTCTGAACAAATCAAAGTTGAACCTAGTGTTGCTATGGTTAAAGATCTCTTAGTTGATAATATTGATGGGCATGTTATTTACTTCTGCGCTGAAGCTTCTAGAATTGCTAAACCTGAAGGAAAACATAAACATAGACCAGTTGTTGGCATGCTTGTTGTCTCAGTTAAGATAGGATATCACTGTTATCATGGGTTACATGACCTAGGTGCTAGTGTGAGTGCTATTCCTGTCTCCTTATATCAAGAAATTAAAGATGAAATAGCACCTGCTAAAATAGAAGACATAGATGTTACTATTAAACTTGCTAATAGAGATACTATATCACCAATTGGGATTCTTAGAGATGTTGAAGTCTTGTGTGGGAAAATAAAATACCCTACTGATTTTCTTGTTCTTATGTGACGCCCGGATAATTAAGCTACAACAACCCTCTGCTAATGATGCCACATCACTTTGATTACTGTAGCTAATCTCGCGTTAGTTCAAAACCGATTAAAATTCAAATTCAAATCAAGCAAAGAATAAAAGTTTTCAAATATTAAAATTAAAATGTTCGGAGTAAAGAAAATAATGCATAGCTAAATATGGTGAAGAAACCAGATTGTTATAAGATGCTTAAGTGCTTTAAAATAAATAAAACAGCAGCAAAACAATTATTAAAAGCCTCTTATAATTTATAAAATGTAAAATTATTTTCTATTGGGTATCCAAATTGTACTGGCAGTATTATAGTTAGTAATACTAACTTAGAGACTATTTTTATTGTTTATATTACTAAACATAAAAGAAACTAGAAATAAAACAGAATAGGTAAATAAAAAAAGGAAAAGGAAACAGAAAAGCCTCCCCGCCCCCCGCTGGGCCAAGTGGCCCAGCTGGCCTCAGCCGCCCGAATGGGCCGGCCCAGCCCCCCTGTCGTCCCCTTCCCTGTTCCCCCGACCAGGGTCGGAACAGGGGCACGTCCCCGCCCGACCACCTCGCCAACACTGACGCCGGGAGGGGATAGGGCCACCCCGACGCCTCGGCCTCCACCCCTCTCTCCCACTTGCCCCCTCTCGCTCACCTCTGCACCTCCCCTCCCCTAGATCCACCTCTCCCCTCTCCTCTCGCTCAATCCCTTGCGTGCTCGCTCCCATGGCCGTGGCCACCGTCCTTCCCGCACCGCGCCCATGCATCACCGAGCTCCCTCGTCCCCCACCTCATCGTCCCCTACCGTTGATTCGAGCTCTGCGCCGTCACAGCGTCGTGGACGAGGTCGTCTTCAACCTCCGAACACCGAGCTCCACCGCGTCGGATTACGCCTCGTCTCTGCACTCCCGTTCCCCGCAGGCCTTTCGTGTGCCACTTGGTGAGCTCCACCCCCTTCTTCTCCCCGTCCTTACTTCATTTCCATGCCATAGCTAGCTGTGCGTGACGCACCACCATTGCCGAGCTACGGCTCCGCTGTCAAGCTCGCCGACGTGGTCACCGCACATGCGGCTCACGTCCGACCGCGTAACCGTGCTCACTACACCACCGCGACACCTTAGCACTCTCTAGTACATCTCCTCGCTGCCCCTAGCTCAGTCCCCGTCGAGCTCCAATTCCGGCTATCGCCTGACCTCGACGCACCGCTCAACCCCGGCCACCCCCGTGCCTGCGACCATCGCCACTCGATGCGCGATGTCGCGTGTGTTCGAACGCACCCAGCCCCGCGACAAAACGTGCCCCGCAGCCCCGCATTCGAACTCGCCCGAGCCCTGGCATCCTCCCCGTTCGTCGCCGGCGACGCTGCGGTCCTCCTCCAGCCAAGCCACCGCCTCCGTTAAATGCGCCACGGCGCGGACGTTCGAAAGAGCCCACCCGCGCCCCCTTACTTGCACCGTGGCGTGATTCCGGTGAGGTCCGCGTGCCTCCGCCGCTTTTTCGGTCACCAGCGGTGAACCTCCGCCGCCCGCCGACGTGGCCTGCCGCGGGGGCCCATCTAGGTCACTTCCTTGTGGCCCTAGGGGCCCGGCTGGCCCAATTGACCATGGTCAACTTGCTGACTAGGCCGGTCCTAGCAGCTAACCAGTGGCCCCCACCGTATAAACTAATTGAATTAGTTGAATTAATTAATATAGACTAATTAGTCATTGACTAGTGGGCCCAGTTGCTTAACTAGCTAAAATTAGATTAATTTGAACTATGACTAGTCCACTGTGTGTGACAGGTGGGACCCAGCCCTCAGGTTTGACCTGGACTAGCTGGGTTGACTGCTGACGTCAGGGTGATACAATAACTTCATTTTCTCGATTTAAAATAATTTTAGGAACGAATTAAAACTTTAACATGTAATATAAAATAAACCATAGCTCGGATGAAAATACTTTGTACATGAAAGTTGCTCAGAACGACAAGACGAATCCGAATACGCAGCTGTTCGTCTGCCACATGGCCCTAGCATAGTGAACCTGCAACATTTCACCTCCGGTTCATCTGTCCGAAAACGCGAAACACTGGGGATACTTTCCCGGATGTTTCCCCCTTTCGTCGGTAACACCTACTACCACATTAGGGCACACCTAGCACCTCTCTTTGTCATGTCCTGCATCTCATGCTTATGTTTGCATTATATTTATTGTTTCTTCCCCCTTGTCTCTCCGGTAGACTACAAGACCGACGATGCTGCTGCCCCATTCGACTACGGAGTTGACGATCCCTTCTTCTTGCCAGAGCAACCAGGCAAGCCCCCCCTGATCACCAGATATCGCCTATTCTTCCCTCTACTTCTTGCATTAGATTAGTGTAGCATGTTACTGTTCGGTTAATCCTATTCGGTTGCATAGCCTGTCATTGTTGCTAGAGTTGTTGATACCTTAACTGCAATCCTAAATACTTAGTATAGGATGCTAGTTTATCATATGTGGCCCTACATTCTTGTCCGTCTGCTTTGCTTACTATTGGGCCGTGATCACTTGGGAGGTGATCATGGGTATATACTATACATACATACATACTATACAGATGGTGACTAAAGTCGGGTCGGCTCGTTGAGTACCCACGGTTGATTCATGGATTGGGGGATCAACGGACTTACTTTCCCGACGGTCCTCTGAGTGGATCTTTGTGGCGGAGCGACAGGGCAGGATGACACCACCTAGGTGAGATGTGGGCCTGGCCCTGGTCGGCGTCCGCGGTTACTTCAAAAATAACACGCTTAACAAGATCTTGGTATTTGATCTGAGTCTGGCCACTGGCCTATATGCACTAACCAACTAAGCGGGAACAGTTATGGGCACTCGACGTCGTGGTATCAGCCGAAGCCTTCTAGACGTTAGCGACTGAGCGGCGCGTGCCAGATTGGACTGGAACGCCCGCTCTTGTATTAGGGAGGCTAGGTCCACTTCTGACCACCCACGCAACGTGCAGGTGTGCAATGGGCGACGGGCCCAGACCCCTGCGCGCTTAGGATTTAGACTAGTGTGCTGGCCTCTCCGTTAGGCCTAGGTAGGGTTGAGACGTGTTGATATTCCGAGGCCGGGCATGACCCAGGAAAGCGTGTCCGGCCAGAGGGATCGAGCGTGTTGGGTTATCTGGTGCACCCCTGTAGGGAAGTTTATCTATTCGAATAGTCGTGTCCCTCGGTAAAAGGACGACCCGGAGTTGTACGTTGACCTTATGACAACTAGAACCGGATACTTAATAAAACAAACCCAGACAAGTTCCAGAGACAACCCGGTGATTGCTTTCCCACAGGGCGACGAGGGGAGGATCGCCGGGTAGGATTATGCTATGCGATGCTACTTGGAGGACTTCAACCTATTCTCTTCTACATGCTGCAAGGCGGAGGCTGCCAGAAGCGTAGTCTTCGATAGGACTAGCTGTCCCCCTCTTATTCTGGCATTCTGCAGTTCAGTCCATCGATAGTGCCTCTTTACACATATACCCATGCATATGTAGTGTAGATCCTTGCTTGCGAGTACTTTGGATGAGTACTCAGGGTTGCTTTGCTCCCTTATTTTCCCTTTCTTCCCTCTTCTTCTCGGATGCCACAACCAGACGTTGGAGCCCAGGAGCTAGACGCCACCGTCGATGATGACCCATACTACATCAAGGGTGCCTCCTACTATGTTCAGGCTGCTGATGTCTAGGAGTAGTTTAGGAGGATCCCAGGCAGGAGGCATGCGCCTCTTTTGATCTATATCCTAGTTTGTGCTAGCCATCTTATGGCAACTTGTTTAACTTATGTCTGTACTCAGATATTGTTTCTTCCGCTGACTCGTTTATGTTCGAGCACTTGTATTCGAGCCCTCGAGGCCCCTGGCTTGTAATATGATGCTTGTATGACTTATTTTTACTTTTGGAGTTGTGTTGTGATACCTTCCCGTGAGTCCCTGATCTTGATCGTACACGTTTGTGTGCATGATTAGTGTATGATTAAATCAGGGGCGTCACAAGTTGGTATTAGAGCCGACTACCTATAGGAATCCCCCTTCCACACTCCTTGGCCGAAGTCGAGTCTAGTCACCACAAATTTTTTACTAACATGGATGTGAGTCTTACGGGCCCACGTTGCCATTTGGGTGGTATTAGGATATTTTACTCCTCGACCTTTACTCTGGGACTCTTATCTCTCCTCTATTCGGGTTAAATAATTTTACTAACACCGACTCTAGGTTCTCGTAACTACTTCCTCCTGGAGAGCCTTCGCTCCAGATGATTGCTTAGTGCACCAGAAGATTTCGAAGATACTCTATGATGTTCTCCCGAGACACTTATGCCCACTGCCCTTACAAACTCCCTACCACCGTTATATCCTTATGAATAACTGTATACACCTGCCATTCTTACATTCAATCCTTTAAACTTACTACCTGGCAGTTCTTACCACATGAATACACCCTACGGATAATTTCTCGCACTTACCGAGTATCCGATCATCCTTAGTTGATCCATGTAATTCACAAAAATTCTTAGAAATGCTATTCGACCTTCTAAAAATCTTCAGCACCTTATTGCTACTGAAGTTCTTACCTTCCCGCAATATGGTTAATTCTATATATCTAGTAACCTTCGTTGGCATCCCTTGTCATTATCATTCTGGGTCCGTTGATTCAATATGTTGTGAATGCCCGCAATCATCAGATGATCCTTATGAATTATCTTTCCGGCTCAGCCATCATTTTTAACTCGAGCTGGTTCTCCACCAATCAAATTGTCGTCGATTGTACCCCTAAGACTATTCAACTTATCAATCCCTAATCAGAGCGTTGCTTCTGATCCCTTGACTGGGAATTCATAATTTTTGTGCAATTGAGCTTTGAGTTAGTCAGTTGTTTCTATAATCTGATCCCCTTGCATTCATTCTTCCTCTGATTGAGTACTGATACTCACATCAACTCCGTTGTAGACCACAAGACCCCTTGTTGGATAATTATCCGACGGTGTCTTTCACATTCAAAATTCTTGTGGGCCTTTCCTTGGATACATAATGCCTTTGCTAAATCGTATCCTCTACTTTCTCAACCATGCTCTGCCTTTGAGCTGGTGATATTTACTCTCGAAGCTTGAGGTATATGTTTCTAAGATGCCCAGATGGGTTGAACCTATACCTTCCCTAAAAACCATATGAACCCGAAGGTTTTCACAAGTCATACCCTTTTGGTGTCTTACAAGATAATTTTCTACCATACAATCTATTCGAGGACGAGAAGTGAATGAAAGGTTATGCATTGAAGAAGTGGGAGTCGACCTTGAACTTTGTGTTCATGCCCATGGACACGATGTAGATCTTATCATTAAAGCCTCTCTTAAATTAATTATTCCATTGGTATGATTTCATCTTATATCTGGGATCTAGCGTTTTTGCAATGGTGGTTCCGACCATATTCTCCTTTAAATACAATTTCTCGTGCAACTTTAAGCACTTATCTTCTGCAGAGCAATATCCTAGTCCAACCTCTACTTTGATCTGTCATTGAGTATTACCCCTGGTACCTCGAGGATATCATGCCATTGAACTACATCTTATGAACTTTTGATGAAATACTACATTTCCCTATCATTGTCACTTCATGGGATCTGGGTTGTTTGTCAACCGAGAACACCGATAAGTGAAACGATTTCGCACTCCGATTCAATAACTCTTAAGTATTTTTTGTTGCTTACGAGTTTAATAATCCTTCAAGTCATTCCTAGCCTGATCGGCTATATCATTATCTTGCTAATTTTAACTATGCTATCTGGTCCTTCTTCCCGAAGCACAACTTTCGACGGTGAGCTAATCTTATGCCGATCTTCCTCGTCTTATCATTTCTCCTTGAACAACAAACTTGATTTCGAGTTTGTGGTGTACCTATGGTTCCAATAGCCATTCGCTTCATCATTCCTTTGACTTGATGCCATCGGCGATCGATTGCATCTTCATGAAATCTCTCGACAAATGTGTCGTGATCATCATCAACATTCTGATGTGAAAAATTCAAAACTTCTAGCAACCCTATTGCTTGTAAGATATTGAATGATAGTTACATTCTTTTTGTATTGGATATCAAATTACCCTACTAACATTGATCTCGCTACCTAAGGCCATAATTCGGGTGCACCTTTCTACCAATGTTAAATTGTGTATGTTTTCCTCGAGCATACATCATTTTATCATTTGATCTGCCATATGTTATCTCCTTGTTCACATAATTGTGGAATCCATCTTGTTGGAAATCTTGAGGATTCATCGCTGAGTCCATCATCCACCTCCTCATCCTCTCCTTTGTTTAATGATGAACTCTTGTTTTGGAACTCGCTTCCATAGTTTATTACCCGAGAATCTTACAATGTCATCTCGACAATTTGTGTTGCACCTTTCTTCTCCGGCATCCTGAATATGAGGTATCCTGACACCAATCAGATCTTAATCTTGGTCAGATATGATGGTTGGAATATATATCCAAGAGTTATAATATTGGTCTTTATATGACCCGGTAAGATGATGTCATGCCTAGCACACCTGGCCGGAGGACCTATTGTTATAGTTTCCTTTTTAGCAAGCTTAGCGATTCTTCCATGAGGAAATTATAAGACTTATTTTATAAGTTGTTCCTGATGGATCATTTGTGTATCCAAAGTCTGACCTTTACCATAAGACCATGTCAATGCTATCTCGAGGCATGTCTGTGGTACTCCAATTTTCAACAAAAACATTTGAAGCACAATGCTAAATTTTCATTATCAAATACCCAAACACCGTTGTATGGGTAAGGTCGTGAAATTTCCCTCCTCTTACCAAAAGGATTTTCTACGATATATCCTGTCATGGATATCATGCTCTGCTTCTCCTTGGGAAGGATATACCCCTAAAATATGTGTTTGAACACATTTCCTTGCCATTGTTCAGTTTAATCTGATAATCGCATTTCCCTTTCCATTGATTTGTTTAACCTTTCTTATAATCTGACTTAACTGGGCAGTGATAATTCCCTACTTAGGTAAACTCCTTGTTGTACCACTTTGACAGTAAGACCCTGTTACTATTGTTGATGGCATTTTGGTAGCCACCGATGGATGAGAACTTTGCCTATTGGTCCGCCTCATTCTACGAGCAGGAAAAAGGGTTCTCTTCATCCCTCACCCTTGGTACCGACGTTGTTGCCGACATAACTAATGAACTATCCTCTGACAGGCCTTGTTATCATGACTGCGCAAAATATCATCGCCCTTTCTACTTTGAACCCACATGGTGGGTCCATAACCCACAATTCCATAGGATCGAAACCTGACTCTCCTGTACACACATGTTTCCATACTTATTCCTCGCATGTGGCTTCGTATGTAATTCACGAGCTACCTTTCGAGAGATTATCAGTTCTAGTATCAGACACAATGTTTGTTCCTTTGCTTTGAACCCCTTTCATGCCCTGTTCCAGGCATAGAATGATTGCATGCCCGTTTGAAACTTATCATGGTACCTTCTTACTTTGCTCTCGATATCTTCTTAAGTTTCAGTTTGAGAGTTACTTTCCGGCACCTTCCCCGATGTTGTCTATCATATAGTCAACCTTGTAGAGGACCATTCTACCGGAATAACCCCCCCTATTCTTTTGTAAGTACGATGGAGTTCTTGAAGAAGGGTCCCGACTTCATCATGATGTATTGAAGAAGAGAAATAAAGACATCAATGAAAATGATCAACTACTTCAGGAAGAGGCAACCAAGACCAAAAAGATTCGTTAGAATTTTGCAACCATGGCTTTCCCCCTTACTTCCCCTCTTAAACCTTGGGACGAGATTTCTTGTAGTGGAGGAGAATTGTGACGCCCGGATAATTAAGCTACAGCAACCCTCTGCTAACGATGCCACATCACTTCGATTACTATAGCTAACACCGATGCCGGGAGGGGATAAGGCCACCCCGACGCCTCGGCCTCCACCCCTCTCTCCCACTTTCCCCCTCTCACTCGCCTCTATGCCTCCCCTCCCCTAGATCCACCTCGCCCCTCTCCTCTCGCTCAATCCCGAGCGCGCTCGCTCCCATGGTTGTGCCCGTCACGTAGCCGTGGCCACCGTCCTTCCTGCACCGCGCCCGCGCATCACCGAGCTCCCTCGTCGTCCGCCTCGTCGTCCCCTACCGTTGATTCGATCTCCGCGTCATCGCAGCGTCGTGGACGAGGTCGTCTTAAACCTCCGAACACCGAGCTCCACCGCGTCGGATTCCGCCTCGTCTCTGCACTCCCGTTCCCCGCAGGCCTTAGTGTGCCACTCGGTGAGCTCCACCCCCTTCTTATCCCCGTCCTTACTTCATTTCCATGCCATAGCTAGCCGTGCGTGATGCACCACCATTGCCAAGCTACGGCTCCGCCGTCAAGCTCGCCGACGCGGTCACCGCACGCGCGGCTCGCGTCCGACCGCGTAACCGTGCTCACTACACCACCGTGACACAATAGCACTCGCCCATACATCCCCTCGCTGCCCCTAGCTCAGTCCTCGTCGAGCTCCAATTCCGGCCATCACCTGACCTCGACGCACCGCTGAACCCCGGCCACCCTCGTGCCTGCGACCACCGCCACTCAACGCACGTTGTCGCGTGCGTTCGAATGTACCCAGCCCTGCGATGAACCATGCCCCGCAGCCCCGCATTCGAACTCGCCCGAGCCCTGGCGTCTGCCCCGTTCATCGCCGGTGACGCTGCGGTCCTCCTCCGGCCAAGCCACCGCCTCCGTTAAATGCGCCACGGCGCGGGCGTTCGAAAGTGCCCACCCGCGCCCCCTTACTTGCACCGTGGCGTGATTCTGGCGAGGTCTGTGCGCCTCCGCTGCTTTTTCGGTCGCCGGGGGTGAACCTCCGCCGCCCGCCGACGTGGCCTGCCGCTGGGGCCCATCGAGGTCGCTGCCTTGTTGACTAGGACCCAGTTGACCGTGGTCAACTTGCTGACTAGGCCGGTCCCAACAGCTAACCAGTGGCCCCCACCGTATAAACTAATTAAATTAGTTGAATTAATTAATATAGACTAATTAGTCACTGACTAGTGGGCCCAGTTGCTTAACTAGCTAAAATTAGATTAGTTTGAACTCTGACAAGTCCATTGTGTATGACAGGTGGGACCCAGCCGTCACGTTTGACCTGGACTAGCTTGGTTGACTGCTAACGTCATGATGACGTTAGGCTGATACAATAAATTCATTTTCTCGATTTAAAATAATTTTAGGAAATGAATTAAAACTTTAAAATTTAATATAAAATAAACCATAGCTCGGATGAAAATACTTTGTACATGAAAGTTGCTCAGAACGACGAGACGAATCCGAATACACAGTCCGTTCATCTGCTACACGGTCCTAGCATAGTGAACCTGCAACATTTCACCTCCCGTTCATTGGTCCAAAAACGCGAAACACCGGGGATACTTTCCCGGATGTTTCCTCCTTTCGCCGGTAACACCTACTACCACGTTAGGGCACACCGACCACCTCTCTTTGTCATGTCCTGCATCATCATGCTTATGTTTGCATTATATTTATTGTTTCTTCCCCCTCGTCTCTCTGGTAGACTACGAGACCGACGATGCTACTGCCCCGTTCGACTATGGAGTTGACGAACCCTCCTTCTTGCCAGAGCAACTAGGCAAGCCCTCCCCCCCTTGATCACCAGATATCGCCTATTCTTCCCTCTATTGCTTGCATTAGAGTAGTGTAGCATGTTACTGTTTGGTTAATCCTATTCTGTTGCATAGCATGTCATTGTTGCTACAGTTGTTGATACCTTAACTGCAATCCTAAATGCTTAGTATAGGATGCTAGTTTATCATCTGTGGCCCTACATTCCTGTCCGTCTGCTTTGTTTACTATCGGGCCGTGATCACTCGGGAGGTGATCACGGGTATATACTATACATACATACATACTATATAGATGGTGACTAAAGTCGGGTCGGCTCATTGAGTACCCGCGGTTGATTCACGGATTGGGGGCCTGAAAGGACATACTTTCTCGATGGCCCTCTGAGTGGATCTTTGTGGCAGAGCGACAGGGCAGGATGAGACCACCTAGGTGAGAGGTGGGTCTAGCCCTAGTCGGCGTTCGTGGTTACTTCAAAAATAACATGCTTAACGAGATCTTGGTATTTTATGTGAGTCTAGCCACTTGCCTATACGCACTAACCAACTACGCGGGAACAGTTATGGGTACTCGACGTCGTGGTATCAGCCGAAGCCTTCTAGACGTCAGCGACTGAGCGACGCGTGCCGGATTGGACTGGAATGCCTGCTCTTGTATTAGGGAGGCTAGGTCTGCTTCTGGCCGCCCACGCAACATGCAGGTGTGGAATGGGCGACTGGCCTAGACCCCTGCGTGCTTAGGATTTAGACGGCGTGCTGACCTCTTTGTTAGGCCTAGGTAGGGCTGCAACGTGTTAATCTTCTGAGGTCGGGCATGACCCAGGAAAGCGTGTCCGGCCAGAGGGATCGAGCGTGTTGGGTTATCTAGTGCACCCCTGCAGGGAAGTTTATCTATTCGAATAGCTGTGTCCCTCGGTAAAAGGACGACCCAGAGTTGTACCTTAACCTTATGACAACTAGAACCGGATACTTAATAAAACACACCCAGAAAAGTTCCAGAGACAACCCGGTGATCGCTTTCCCACAGGGCGACGAGGGGAGGATGGCCGGGTAGGATTATGCTATGCGATGCTACTTGGAGGACTTCAACCTATTCTCTTCTACATGCTGCAAGGCAGAGGCTGCCAGAAGCGTAGTCTTCGATAGGACTAGCTACCCCCCTCTTATTCTGGCATTCTGCAGTTCAGTCTATCGATATTGCCTCTTTACACATATACCCATGCATATGTAGTGTAGATCCTTGCTTGCAAGTACTTTGGATGAGTACTCACGGTTGCTTTGCTCCCTCTTTTTCCCTTTCTTCCCTCTTCTTCTCGGATGCCGCAACTAGACGTTGGAGCCCAGGAGCCAGACGCCACCGTCGACGATGACTCCTACTACACCGAGGGTGCCTCCTACTACGTTCAGGCCGCTGACGTGTAGGAGTAGTTTAGGAGGATCCCAGGCAGGAGGCCTGCGCCTCTTTCGATCTATATCCCAGTTTGTGCTAGCCATCTTATGGCAACTTGTTTAACTTATGTCTGTACTCAGATATTGTTGCTTCCGCTGACTCGTTTACGTTCGAGCACTTGTATTCGAGCCCTCGAGGCCCCTGTCTTGTAATATGATGCTTGTATGACTTATTTTTAGTTTTAGAGTTGTGTTGTGATATCTTCCCGTGAGTCCCTGATCTTGATCGTACACGTTTGCGTGCATGATTAGTGTATGATTGAATCAGGGGCGTCACATCTTAGCTCCCCACAAGATGACTTTTGTCCCATTATATTTGATACACCTTTCTTGAAAACCATCAATGCTAAAATAGATTGTGAGAAACAAATTGTCAGTGTTAGCTTTGGTGATGAATCTCATGAGTTTAATTTTCCAAGTTTAGTAAACAACCTCATAAGAAAGATTTGCCTAGTAAGCATGAAATTCTTGGTCTTGCTTCTATTGTCGTGCCTCCTACTGATCCTTTGGAACAATATTTGCTAGACCATGAAAATGATATGCATATGCATGAAAGAAATGAAATAGATGGAATCTTTTTCCAACAACCACCTCTCCTTAAACACAATCTTCCTATTAAAACTCTAGGAGGTCCTCCTCCACCTAAAGGTGGTCCTGTTTTTGAACTAAAACAATTACCAGACACTTTGAAATATGTTTATCTTGATGAAAAGAAGATATATCCTATTATTATTAGTTCTAACCTTTCAGAACATGAAGAAGAAAGATCGTTGAAAGTTCTAGGGAAGCATTATTACTACATGTGGAAATTGGGAAGTGGAAATTGGTAAGGAAACATTATTACTACATGCTGAAATTTATCGTCACTTGCTACTATGGAAAACAATCCTTTGAGGGGGTTTTTCGGGGTATATTCACCTCGAACGGAACCACAGTTAGTTACCCCGACCTACTGCACCTACTGAAAATATTGAATATGAAATTCCTTCTAGTATGTTAGAACAACTACTAGCTAATCCTTATGCAGGAAATGGAACTGAACATCCTGATATGCACTTGATATATGTGGATGAAATTTGTGGATTATTTAAGCTTGCAGGTTTTCCCGGAGATGAAGCTAAGAAGAAGGTTTTCCTTTATCTTCAAAGGGAAAAGCATTGACATGGTATAGGCTATGCGATGATATTGAATCTTGGAACTGGAACCGTTTGAAATTGGAATTTCATCAGAAATTTTATCCTATACATGTAGTTCATCGTGATCGGAAATATATATATAATTTTATCCTCATGAAGGAGAAAGTATCGCTCTAGCTTGGGGGATGCTTAAGTCAATGTTATATTCATGCCCCAATCATGAGCTCTCGTGAGAAATTATTATCCCGAATTTTTATGCTCGGCTTTCTCGTAATGATCAATCCATGCTCGATACTTCTTGTACTGGTTCTTTTATGAAGAAGACTATTGAATTCTGGTGGGATCATTTAGAAAGAATTAAACGCAACTCTGAAGATTGGGAACTCGACGAAGGTAAAGAGTCAGGTATTGAACCTAAGTTTGAGTGTGTTAAATCTTTTATGAATACCGATGCTTTTCAAAAGTTTATCTCTAAATATGGACTTGACTCTGAGATAGTAGCTTCCTTTTGTGAATATTTTGCTACTCATGTTGATCTCCCTAAGGAGAAGTGTTTTAAATATCACCCACCAATTAAAGAAGAAACTAAAGAACCGGTGAAAGCTAAAGAAGAAACTATCATTTACAATGTTGATCCAGTTGTTCCCACTGCTTATATTGAAAAACCACCTTTCCTTCTTAGGATGAAGGAGCATGCTAAAGCTTCAACTGTGGTTAATAAAAGTTATGTTAGAACACCCAAACCTTCTGAACAAATCAAAGTTGAACCTAGTGTTGCTATGGTTAAAGATCTCTTAGTTGATAATATTGATGGGCATGTTATTTACTTCTGCGATGAAGCTTCTAGAATTGCCAAACTTGAAGGAAAAGATAAACATAGACCAGTTGTTGGCATGCCTGTTGTCTGAGTTAAGATAGGAGATCATTTTTATCATGGGTTATGTGACCTAGGTGCTAGTGTAAGTGGTATTCCTTTCTCCTTATATCAAGAAATTAAAGATGAAATAGCACCTGCTGAGATATAAGACATAGATGTTACTATTAAACTTGCTAATAGAGATACTATATCACCAATTGGGATTCTTAGAGATGTTGAAGTATTTTGTGGGAAAATAAAATACCCTACTGATTTTCTTGTTCTTAGCACCCCACAAGATGACTTTGTTCCCATTATATTTGGTAGACCTTTCTTGAACACTATCAATGCTAAAATAGATTGTGAGAAACAAACTGTCGGTGTTAGCTGTGGTGATGAATCTCATGAGTTTAATTTTTCCAAGTTTAGGAAACAACCTCATAAGAAAATTTTGCCTAGTAAGGATGAAATTATTGGTCTTGCTTATATTGTTGTGCCTCCTACTGATCCTTTGGAACAATATTTGCTAGACCATGAAAATGATTTGCATATGCGTGAAATAAATGAAATAGATAGAATCTTTTTCCAACAACCACCTCTGCTTAAACACAATCTGCCTATTGAAACTCTAGGAGGTCCTCCTCCACCTAAAGGTGATCCTGTGTTTGAACTAAAACAATTACTAGACACTTTGAAATATTCTTATCTTGATGAAAGGAAGATATATCCTGCTACTATTAGTGTTAACCTTTCAGAACGTGAAGAAGAAAGATTATTGAAAGTTCTAAGGAAGCACAAGGCTGCTATTGGAAATACTCTTGATGATCTTAAGGGCATTAGTCCCACTCTATGTCAGCACAAGATCAATGTGGAACCTGATGCTAAACCCGTTGTTGATCACCAACGTCGGTTAAAATCCGAAAATGAAAGAAGTGGTAAGAATAGAAATATTGAAACTTCTGGAAGCAGGTATAATCTATCCTATAGCTGATAGTAGATGGGTAAGTCATGTTCATTGTGTCCCTAAGAAGGGAGGTATTACTGTTGTTCCTAATGATAAGAATGAGCTTATTCCACAAAGAATTATCACAGACTATAGAGTGGTAATTGATTATAGAAAATTAAATAAAGCCACTAGAAAAGATGATTACCCTCTGCCTTTTATTGATGAAATGTTAGAAAGATTATCTAAGCACACACATTTTTGCTTCCTTGATGGATACTCTGGCTTTTCACAAAAACCTGTTTTACAATCTGATCAAGAAAATACCACTTTTACTTGTCCTTTTGGAACATTTGCTTATAGACGTATGCCTTTCGGTTTATGTAATGCACCTGCTACCTTTCAAAGATGTATGACTGCTATCTTCTCTGATTTTTGTGAAAATATTGTTGAGGTTTTCATGGATGACTTTTCTGTTTATGGGAAGTCCTTTGATGATTGTTTAAGCAACCCTGATCGAGTTTTGCAGAGATGTGACCAAACAAATCTTGTCTTGAATTGGGAGAAGTGCCACTTTATGGTTAATGAAGGTATTGTCTTGGTCCATAAAATTTCTAAAAGAGGCATTGAGGTGGACAAAGCCAAGGTTGATGCAATTGAGAAAATGCCATGTCCTAAAGATATCAAAGGTATTCGTAGTTTCCTTGGTCATGTTGGTTTCTATAGGAGGTTTATCAAAGACTTTTCTAAAATTTCTAGGCCTCTTACTAATATTTTGCAAAATGATATTACCTTTGTGTTTGATGATGATTGTATGGAAGCCTTTGAAACACTAAATAAAGCCTTAATCACTGCACCTATTGTTCAACCACCTGATTGGAACTTGCCTTTTGAGATTATGTGTGATGCTAGTGATTATGTTGTTGGTGATGTTCTAGGACAAAGAGTTGATAAGAAACTAAATGTTATTCATTATGCTAGTAAAACTCTAGACAGTGCTCAATGAAACTATGCTACTACTGAAAAAGAATTCTTAGCAGTGGTGTTTCTTGTGATAAATTCAGATCTTACATTGTTGATTCTAAAGTAAATGTTCACACTGATCATGCTGCTATAAAATATCTTATGGAAAAGAAAGATGCTAAACCTAGACTCATTAGGTGGGTTCTTCTGCTACAACAATTTGATTTGCATATTACTGATGGGAAAGGAGCAGAGAACCCCGTAGCTGATAGCTTGTCTAGACTTGAAAACATTATTGATGACCCACAACCTATTAATGATAGCTTCCCTAAGGAAAAACTAGATGAAATAAATGTTTCTCATATCACACCTTGGTATGCTGACTATGCTAATTATATTGTTGCTAAATACATACCACCTAGCTTCACATACCAACAAAAGAAAACAAATTCTTATATGATTTAAGACAATAATTTTGGGATGACCCACATCTTTATAAAGAAAGAGTAGATGGTATTAATTATTAGATGTTGTGTACCTGAGCATGAACAGGAACAAATCCTACGGAAATGTCACTCCGAAGCTTATGGAGGACATCACGCGGGAGACAGAACCGCTCATAAGGTATTGCAATCTGGTTTTTATTGGCCTACTCTCTTCAAGGATGCCCGTAAGTTCGTCTCATCATGTGATGAATGCCAAAGAATAGGTAATATCGGTAACCATCAAGAAATGCCTGTGAATTATTCACTTGTTGTTGAACCATTTGATGTTTGGGGATTTGACTTCATGGGACCTTTTCCTTCCTCTAATGGGCATACACATATTTTGGTTGTTGTTGATTATGTTACTAAGTGGGTAGAAGCTATTCCAGCCAGTAGTGCTGATCATAAAACCTCTATTGAAATGCTCAAGGAAGCTATTTTTCCAAGGTTTGGAGTCCCTAGATATTTAATGACTGATGGTGGTTCACATTTCATTCATGGTGCTTTCTGTAAGATGCTTGCTAAGTATGATGTTAACCATAGAATTGTGTCACCTTATCATCCTCAGTCTAGTGGTGAAGTTGAACTTAGCAATAGAGAAATAAAACTAATCTTACAAAATATTGTTAATAGGTCCCGGAAGAATTGATCTAAGAAATGATGCACTTTGGGCTTATAGAACAGCCTACAAAAATCCTATGGGTATGTATCCATATAAAATGGTTTATGGAAAAGCTTGTCACTTAGCTCTTGAGTTAAAACACACAGCATTTTGGGCAATAAAAGAACTCAATTATGATTTCAAACTTGCTGGGGAAAAGTGGTTATTTGATATTAGCTCATTATATGATTGGAGAACCCAGGCTTATGAAAATGCTAAGTTATTCAAAGAAAAAGTTAAAAGATGGCATGACAAAAGAATCCAAAAGCGTGAGTTCAAAGTAGGAGAATATGTTCTTTTGTACAACTCTCATTTCAGATTCTTTGCAGCAAAACTCCTCTCCAAATGGGAAGGACCCTATGTCATCGAGGAGGTCTATCGATCCGGAGCTATCAAAATATATAATGCCGAAGGGACTAACCTGAAGGTTGTCAATGGGCAATGAATAAAACACTATATCTCAGGTATGCCCATTAATATTGAAAGCGATGTTATCCAAACTTTGACACCGGAAGAACACATAAAAGGGTCCTTTCGGAACACTCCAGAATCGTAAAAATAAGGAGGTACGTGATACGGTAAGTAAACAAACTCCGAAAAATCCGCAAAAATATTTTTTCTCAATTTTGGAATATTTAGAAAACTAGGAAAATAAGAAACTTCCAGGAAAGTGACCCTGGTGGGCACGATACACCAGGGCCTAGCGTGCCCAGGTGGGTTGTGCCCACCTCGGGTGCTTTCTGGTCTCCGTTTTTCTTCCATTTTTCTTGTTCCCCAAGATAAAAAATCTATATATACCTCCCGAACCTGTTAACCTCCATATCGCGAAGAAATCTCCTATTTTCTTTTCTTGCTGTTTTCTGTCAGATCTATTGAGACAGGCATCATGTCTTCTCCCCCCTCTGATCATATGGAAGAAGATGCTTGGTTGATGAAGATCGAGCTGAAGAGAGAAGACCCCGTTGGAGCAGCTAAGGAGGACAAGAGCAAGGAGGCACCCGGAGATCAAGTGCAGATGGACGAGCAAGCATTGCTCGCCGATGAGGAAGAGGAATATATCCTTGAACCCTACTATGCTCATCTTACCCCCTTTGAGATTGCAGCCTTCAGGATCATTAATACAGTTCGTATACAAAATATGTATCTCAATCATGAAAATATTTTGCATATGGATCACATTGCTTCCTTGCGAAGAGTCATCCGAAGATTGCAGAGCCACTTGATCCTTAAATATCGGATTTACCTCATCACCACCATCTTCTTCATCACCACCAAAATAAAACTGAGTATTGGGTATGGGCACTCCCCTTGTCTTCCGCCAAGCTTGGGGGAGGTGCCCCGGTATCGTATCAATCTCCACTATCTTTTGCCTTTCCTTTCTTAGTTCGATCAATGGTTATATTTGTTATTAGATGAATAAAAGCTTAGTTGGATCCTTTTTTTGTGAGTTTGCTTAGTGATCAATCCTTGTAATCGTGTTCGAGATATAATAAAGTTAGTTTGAGTTTTGCCTTCTTTACTTTCTTGCTGCAATAAAAAGAAAGGAAATAAAAGAAAAAGATCATATGCTAATCCTATAGTAAGTGATGACATTACACAAGGAAAAGTATAAGTAGAAAATTTTATTGTAGATTGACAAACATAGCAAATGTCAATGATGCAACACATGAAAGAATTAATAAGGGAATAGAAGATTCACATATAAATACACTATCGTGGAAATCTTTTGTGATTGTGAGTACCCATCAAAATATTATATGCCAAAATTGTTGACGTTGTACAAGGAAGACAACTTAATGATTTATGTTTGTTCATATTCACATAGAAGTCATATTGTCATAGATCCTTCAACATGTGATGCTTGCCCCTATCTTAGCTAGCCAAAAATTTCGCACTAAGTAGAAATACTACTTGTGCATCCAAAACTCTTAAACCCTATCTTGTTTGAGAGTCCACCATACCTACCTATGTATTGAGTAAGACCCTTCAAGTAAGTTGTCATCCGTGCAAAAGGGCAATAAAAATTGCTTATAAAAGTGTGAGATCATTTAGTGTAAGGGAAAATTGAGCGTTGTACGAACTTGTGATGGTGAAGAATAAAAGTGACACACTGCATAATAAAGGTTGCCATCACAAGGGGCAATATAATGTGACATTCTCTTGCAATAAGGGGTTGAGCATACAAACAAAGAGCACATGGCAACCTCTGCTTCCCTCTGTGAAGGGCCTATCTTTTACTTTCATGCATTTACTTTTACGCAAGAGTCAAAGTTTTTCTCTCTATTCCTTTTATTTTTCTCCTTTGGCAAGCATCATGTGGTGAGGAAAGATCTAGGCACATATGTCCAGTTGAATATGGGTGACATAAGTTATTATTGTTGACATCACCCTTGAGGTGAGTGTGTTGGGAGGCGAAACTATAAGCCCCTATCTTTCTTTGGGTACGGTTGAAACGTTTTGCTCATGTGTACGCGGTGAGTGTTAGCAATCATAGAAGACTAAATGATGGTTAGAGTATGTGGACTTTTCAAAAAGGCTCTGATATGTGACCCTTCCTAAAAAGATGATGAATTGTAGTTGCAAAGTTGACTGAGAACATAGTTTGTTGGTTTTCAATAGAGTTTATGCTTTATACTTCGATGTTGTGATGAATTTTTACTTGTTCATGAGAAGTCTATGATAAAAGTTTTATGTTAAGGTTTTCTACTATTGTAATAATTTACATGATGCTTCTATGTCTGTAATTTTCATTTATCGACACCTCTCTCTCTAAGCATGTGGACATGTTTTTTGATTTCGGTTTTCGCTTGAGGACAAGCGAGGTCCAAGCATGGGGGAGTTGATACGTCCATTTTGCATCACATTTTCCTACTATTATTTATGTTGTTTTATTGCATAATAATTCTTTTTGGAGTAATTCTAATGCCTTTTCTCTCATAATATGCAAGGTATGCACCAAGGGGGAGAATTCTAGCAGCTGGAAATCCGGACCTGAAAAAGCTACGTCAAGCTACATATACTGCACAACTCCAAATGAGATGAAACTCCCCGAGGATTTTTTATGGAATATTTAATGAATATTGGAGCAAATAAGTACCAGAGGAGGGCCACCAGGTGGGCACAACCCACCTGGGTGTGCCAGGAGGCCCAGGCGCGCCCTAGTGGGTGCTGCCCTCCTCGGCCCACCTCCGGTGCCCATCTTCTGGTATATAAGTCATTTTGACCTAGAAAAAAAAAGCGGAGGACATCCGGGATGAAGCGCCGCTGCCTCAAGGCGGAACTTCAGCAGGGGCACTTTTGCCCTCCGTCAGAGCGATTCCACCGGGGGGAACTTCCCACCCGGAGGGGGAAATCATCGTCATCATCATCACCAACAACTCTCCCATCTTGGGAAGGGCTATCTTCATCAACATATTTGCAGCACCAACTCCTCGCAAACCCTAGTTCATCTCTTGCGTTCAATCTTTGTATCAAAGTTATAGATTGGTGCCCGTGGGTGACTAGTAGTGTTGATTACATCTTGTAGTTGATTACTATATGGTTTATTCTGTGGAAGATTATATGTTCAGATCCATTATGCTATTCAATACTCCTCTGATCTTGAGCATGTTTATCATTTGTGAGTAGTTACTTTCATTCTTGAGGTCACGGGAGAAATCATGTTGCAAGTAATCATGTGAACTTGATATGTGTTCGATATTTTGATGGTATGTATGTTGCCATTCTCTTAGTGGTGTCATGTGAACATCGACTACATGACACTTCACCATATTTGGGCCTAAGGGAATGCATTGTGGAGTAGTTATTAGATGGTGGGTTGCGAGATTGACAGAAGCTTAAACCCCAGTTTATGCACTATTCCGTAAGGGATCGATTGGATCCAAAAGTTTAATGATATGGTTAGAATTTATTCTTAATAGTTTTCTCGTAGTTGCGGATGCTTGAGAGAGGGTTAATCATAAGTAGGAGGTTTGTTCAAGTAAGAACAACACCTAATCACCGGTCCACCCACATATCAAATTATCAAAGTACCGAACACGAATTAAGCCAACATGATGAAAGTGACTAGATGGAATTCCCGTGTACCCTCAAGAACACTTTGTTTATGATAAGAAACTGTTTTAGCCTGTCCTTTGCCTCAAAAGGATTGGGCTACCTTGCTGCACTTTTGTTACTACTATTGTTACTTGCTCGTTACAAATTATCTTGCTACCAAACTACACTGCTACTTACAATTTTAGCACTTGTAGACATTACCTTGCTGAAAATCACTTGTCATTTCCTTCTTCTCCTCGTTGGGTTCGACACTCTTACTTATCGAAAAGAGCTAAAATTGACCACATATACTTGTGGGTCATCGGCCTACGAAGGATTTACTCACTCCCGGCGGTGAGCATCATGAAATTGGTGATGGAGGAAGGTTGATGATGATGACGGCGTCGATTTCCCCTCTTTGGAGCCCAAAACAGACTCCAGCTCAACCCTCCCGAGGAAGAATAGGAGGTGGCGGTGGCTCCATATCATGAAATGAGATGAATTCTTCTCTCTACTTTTTTCTCCCTGAATAGGAATATATGGAGTTGGAGTTAGGGTTGTAGGCGGTCCAGGGGGGCCACAAGCCTGGGAGGCGCACCTCTAGGGCTTGTGTCCTCTGGGTGGCCCCCCTCGGGTATCTTTTTCCACCAGTATTTTTATATATTCCACAAAAATTCTCCGTAAATTTTTAGGTCAATCCGAGAACTTTGATCTCTGCACAAAAATAACACTAAGGCAATTCTGCTGAAAACAACGTCAACCCGGGTTAGTTTCATTCAAATCATGCAAATTAGAGTCCAAAACAAGGGTGAGTTTGGAAAAGTAGATGCGACGGAGACCAACTCCCCCAAGCTGAACCCATTGTCGCGTCAAGCAAGCTGCGCATCTCATTAGTAATCTTAGCAGGAACCGTGTCCAAAACTGCGTGCATGTTGGTGCAACCCTCGACGTATACAACATCTTATAAAAATACGTCGTCATTGATTCCAACTCATACACATCCTCTGTAACTTGTCCATCCAGCCATGCTAGAGCTTTAATGTGGTTCTTCCTCCGTCGCATTGACGCTCGCCGCTGAAAATATTGCGTATTTTCATCCCTGTATGTGAGCCGGTCCACTCTTGATCTCTGCCAGTACAGAGTTTCTTCTCTTTCATACATCTCTACTAGTCGGATTGTGACTTTAATTTCTAAGTGACTAGGGCCAGTCCTTCCTGGAATGTTTTTTAGAGGTATGAGTTGTCGAACGAGCTGTTTGATTTCTAGTCTAACACTCCCAAAAGTGTACCTATCCTAGCTATGGAGATGCTCCCCTAAATCCTTCAGCTTCTCCTGCAACTCTACTGCCGATGCACCTTTTGGCCTGCTGCACCAAGTGCTTTCCACAAAGGTGTTCAACTGAGGGTGTCGTTCCCACATTAGTTCATACCTAAAGCTTTTTGGCAGCCATTCGTCAGCATTGTGCATTAAATTTAACACTGTTGGGCCATGGTCATGAAGGGAATATGCCCTAGAGACAATAATAAAGTTGTTATTATATATTTCCTTATTCATGATAAAGGTTTATTATTCATGCTAGAATTGTATTGACCGGAAACTTAAATACATCTGTGAATACATAAACAAATAGCATGTCCCTAGTAAGCCTCTACTAGACTAGCTCGTTTATCAAAGATGGTTAAGGTTTCCTAACCATAGACATGTGTTGTCATTTGATAACGGGATCACGTCATTATGAGAATGATGTGATGGACAAGACCCATTCGTTAGCTTAGCATAATGATCGTTCAGTTTATTGCTATTGCTTTCTTCATGTCAAATACATATTCCTTCGACTATGAGATTATGCAACTCACGAATATTGGAGGAATGTATTATGTGCTATCAAATGTCACAACATAACTGGGTGACCATAAAGATGCTCTACAGGTATCTCCGAAGGTGGTTGTTGAGTTGGCATAGATAGAGATTAGGATTTGTCACTCCGAGTATCGGAGAGGTATCTCTGGGCCCTCTCGGTAATACACATCATAAGAAGCCTTGCAAGCAAATGACTAATGAGTTGGTTACGATATGATGTATTACGGAACGAGTAAAGAGACTTGCTGGCAAAGGGATTGAACTAGGTATTAAGATAACGACGATTGAATCTCGGCCAAGTAACATACCGATGGACAAAGGGAATTACTTATGTTGTCATAACGGTTCGACCGATAAAGATCTTCATAGAATACGTCGGAGCCAATATGGGCATCTAGGTTCTTCTATTAGTTATTGACCGGAGAGGTGTCTCGGTCATGTCTACATAGTTCTCGAACTCGTAGGGTCCGCACGCTTCACATCGTTGATGATATGGTCTTATATGAGTTATATGATTTGGTGACCAAATGTTGTTCAGAGTCCCGGATGAGATCATGGACATGACGAGGAGTCTCAAAATGCTCGAGAGGTAAAGATTGATATATAGGACATAGTATTCAGACACTGGAAGTGTTTCGGAATGTACCAGATAGTAATCGGAGTACCGGAGAGGGTACCGGGCACCCCCAAGAGGATAGTGGGCCTATTGGGCCACAAGAGGGGAGCACACCAGCCCACAAGGGGCTGGCGCAACCCCATGGCAGCTGCCCAAGTGGGGAAAGGATTCGTCCTCCCCCTTCCTTCCCTCTTCCCCCTTTTTCCTCCCCCCCCCCCCCCCCCCGGGAGTAGGATTCGGACCTACTTGGGCGCCCCTTGGCCTCTCCCTCTCCCTCCCACCATATATGTGGGAGGGGTTCCTAACACACCCACGACAATTTCTTAGCCGTGTGCGGCGCCCCCCTCCACCTTTTACACCTCCGGTCATATTTTCGTAGTGCTTAGGCAGCCCTACGGAGATAGTTTCACCATCAGCGTCACCATGCTATCGTGCTGCTGGAACTCATCCACTACCTCACCGTCTTGCTGGATCAAGAAGGCGGAGGACATCACTGAGCTGAACATGTGCTGAACGCGGAGGTGTCATACGTTCAGTACTTGATCGGTTGGAGCACGATGAAGTTTGACTACATCAACCGCGTTACTAAACGCTTCCGCTTACGATCTATGAGGGTACGTAGACACACTCTCCCCATTGTTTCTATGCATCTCCATGCATAGATCTTGCGTGTGCATAGAATTTTTTTTGTTTTCCATGCAATGTTTCCCAACAGTGGCATCTAAGCCAGGTCTATGCGTAGATGATATGCACGAGTAGAACACAAAGAGTTGTGGGAGGTGATAGTCATACTACTTACCACCAACATCTTATTTTGATTTGGCAGTATTGTGGGATGAAGCGGCCCGGACCAACATTACATGTCCACGCACATGAGACCGGTTCCACCGACAGACATGCAACTAGTTTTGCATAAAGGAGGCTGGCGGGTGTCTGTTTCTCCTACTTTAGTTGAATCAAATTTGACTGTGACCGGGACTTGAAGAAGGTTAAAATAGCAAACTTGATAAATCACCGAAGTGGTCTTTGCCGTAGGTAAGAATGGTTCTTGCTAGAAGCCCATATCAGCCACATAAAACTTGCAACAACAAAGTGGACGACGTCTAACTTGTTTTTGCAGGGCATGTTGTGATGTGATATGGTCAACACATGATGTGATATACATTATTGTATGAGATGATCATGTTTTGTAATTTATCGGCAACTGGCAGGAGCCTTATGGTTGTCTCTTTATTGTATGAAATGCAAACGCCATGTAATTGATTTACTTTATCACTATGCGTTAGCGATAATTATAGAAGCAATAGTTGGCGAGACGACCATGACGCAATGATGGAGATCAAGGTGTCGAGCCGGCGACGATGGAGATCATGATGATGCTTTAGAGATGGAGATCAAAAGCACAAGATGATGATGGCCATATCATGTCACATATTTTGATTGCATGTGATGTTTATATTTTAGGCATCTTATTTTTACTTAGAACGGTGGTAGCATTATAAGATGATCCCTTCACTAAATTTGAAGATAAAAGTGTTCTCCCTGAGTATGCACCATTGCTAAATTCATCGTTTTGAAGCACCTCATGATGATCGGGTTTGTGTGATAGACTCTACGTTCACATACAATGGGTGTCAGACAGTTTAAACTTGACGAGCCTGGCATGTACAGACATGGTCTCGGAACACTGGAGACCGAAAGGTCGAACGTGAGTCATATAGTAGATATGATCAACATAGATATGTTCACTATTGATGACTACCCCATCTCACGTGATGATCATACATGGGTTAGTTGATTTGGATCACGTATCACTTAGATAACTTGAGGGATCTTTGTTTAAGTGGGAGTCATTAGTAATTTGATTAATTGAACTTAATTTACCATGAACTTAGTCTTATAGTTTTGCATATCTATGTTGTAGATCAATGGCCCAAGCTATCGTTCCCCTGAATTTTAATGCGTTCCTAGAGAAAGCTAAGTTGAAAGATGATGGTAGAAACTACATGGACTGGGTCTGTAACTTGAGGATTATCCTCATTGTTGCATAGAAGAATTATTTCCTTGGTGCACCGCTAGGTGATAGGCCTGCTGCAGGAGCTGATGCAGATGTTATGAACGTCTAGCAAGCTCCATCTGATGACTACTCAATAGTTTAGTGTTCCATGCTTTACGGCTTAGAACCGGGACTTCAAAGACGTTTTGAACGTCATGGAGCATATGAGATGTTCCAGGAACTGAAGTTAATATTTCAAGCAAATGCCCGGGTTGAGAGATATGAAGTCTCTAACAAGTTCTATAGCTGCAAGATGGAGGAGAACAGTTCTGTCAGTGAACACATACTCAAAATGTCTGGGTATTATAATCACTTGACTCAGCTAGGAGTTGATCTTCCAGTTGATTGTGTTATTGACAGAGTTCTTCAATCACTACCACCAAGCTACAATGACGTGATGAACTATAATATGCAATGGATGAACAAAACTATTCCCAAGCAATCAAGAAGGAGCATCAAGTGTTGATGGTTAAGTAGACCACTAGTTTCAAGAAAAAGGGCAAGGGAAAGAAAGGGAACTTCAAGAAGAATGGCAATCAAGTTGCCACTCCCGGGAAGAAACCCAAAGCTAGACCCAAGCCTGAAACTGAGTGCTTCTACTGCAAAGGGAATGGTCACTGGAAGCAGAAGTGCCCAAGTATTTGGCGGAAAAGAAGGATGGCAAAGTGAACAAAGGTATATTTGATATACATGTAATTGATGTGTTCCTTACTAATGCTCGTAGTAGCGCCTGGGTATTTGATACTGGTTCGGTTTCTCATATTTGTAACTCAAAACAATAGTTGTGGAATAAACGAAGATTGGCTAAGGATGAGGTGATGATGTGCGTCGGAAATGGTTCCAAGGTCGATGTGATCACCGTCGGCATGCTACCTCTACATCTACCTTCAGGATTAGTTTTAGACCTCAATAATTGTTATTTGGTGCCCGCGTTGAGCATAAACATTATATCTGGATCTCGTTTATTGCGAGATGGTTATTCATTTAAGTCAGAGAATAATGATTGTTCTATTTATATGAATAATATGTTTTATGGTCATGCACCCTTGAAGAGTGGTCTATTCTTGTTGAATCTTGATTGTAGTGATACACATATTCATAATATTGATGCCAAAAGATGCAAAGTTGATAATGATAGTGCAACATATTTGTGGCACTACTGTTTAGGTCATATTGGTGTAAAGCGCATGAAGAAACTCCATGCGAATGGGCTTTTGGAATCACTTGATTATGAATCATTTGATACTTGCGAACCATGCCTCATAGGCAAGATGACTAAAACTCGGTTCTCCGGAACAATGGAGCGAGCTAATGACTTATTGAAAATAATACATACTGATGTATGCGGTCCGATGAGTGTTGAGGCACGTGGTGGGTATCATTATTTTCTAACCTTCACAGATGATTCAAGTAGGTATGGGTATATCTACTTGATGAAACACAAGTCTGAAACATTTGAGAAGTTCAAAGAATTTTAGAGTGCAGTGGAGAATCATCGTAACAAGAAAATAAAGTTTCTACGATATGATCGTGGAGGCGAATATTTGAGTTACAAGTTTGGCCTTCATTTAAAACAATGTGGAATTGTTTCACAACTCACGCCACCTGGAACACCATAGTGTAATGGTGTGTCCAAACGTTGTAACTATACTTTATTAGATATGGTGCATTCTATGATGTCTCTTACTGATTTACCACTATTGTTTTGGGGTTATGCATTAGAGACAGTCGTATTCACGTTAAATAGGACACCGTCTAAATCCATTGAGACGACACCGTATGAACTGTGGTTTGGCAAGAAACCTAAGTTATCGTTTCTTAAAGTATGGGGTTGCGACACTTATGTCAAAAGGCTTCAGACTGATAAGCTCGAACCCAAATTGAAGAAGGGCGTCTTCATAGGATACCCTAAGGAAACAATTGGATACACCTTCTACCATAGATCCGAAGGCAAGATATTTGTTGCTAAGAATGGATCCTTTCTAGAGAAGGGGTTTCTCTCGAAAGAAGTGAGTGGGAGGAAAGTAGAACTTGATGAGGTATTTGTACCTTCTCATGAATTGGAAAGTAGCACATCAGAGAAATCCATTCCCGTGATGACTACACCAACTAGAGAGGAAGCAAATGATAATGATCATGAAACTTCAGATCAAGTTGCTACTGAACCTCGTAGGTCAACCAGAGCATGATCTGCACCAGAGTGGTATGGTAATCCTGTCTTGGAAGTCACGTTATTAGACCAAGGCGAACCTACGAACTATGAAGAAGCTATGATTGTCGGTGTCAAAACCGGCGGATCTCTGGTAGGGGGTCCCGAACTGTGCGTCTAAGGCTAATGGTAACAGGAGGCTGGGGACACGATGTTTACCAGGTTCGGCCCTCTCGATGGAGGTAATACCCTACTTCTTGTTTGATTGATCTTGATGATATGAGTATTACAAGAGTTGATCTACCACGAGATCAAAGAGGCTAAACCCTAGAAGCTAGCCTATGGTATGATTGTTGTTGTGTCCTACGGACTAAACCCTCTGGTTTATATAGACACCAGAGGGGGCTAGGGTTACACGGAGTCGGTTTACAGAGAAGGAGATCTACATCCGAATCGCCAAGCTTGCCTTCCACGCCAAGGAGAGTCCCATCTGGACACGGGACGAAGTCTTAAATCTTGTATCTTCATAGTCCAACATTCCGGCCAAAGTATACAGTCCGGTTGTTCGGATACCCCCTTATCCAGGACTCCCTCAGTAGCCCCCGAACCAGGCTTCAATGGCGATGAGTCCGGCGCGCAGATTGTCTTCGGCATTGCAAGGCGGGTTCTTCTCCAAATCCGGCATACCCGTCGTAGCGAGCAGTGTCCAGCCTCCCAGTAATGTTGCACTCCTCGGCTTCCATGCTTCAATAATGGCCATCTCCACGTGTCGAACGAAGACGAGGGGCCGTGGCATTTTTACATTTGCCACCCTAATCCCGTAGGCAAGCCGTCTATTTGAAGAAACGGGGATCCTCAAATCCAAATCACACCACCTTCCCCCGAGCAAGCATTCCATAGAGCGCGTCCAAAAGAGGCCATCCCATCATGACCGGTCGCCGCAGCTCCGCTCGTCACTCCCCTAGCTCAAAACCAGGGGATTGGGAAAAGTGTTGCATCCCTCACAGCCGCCTAATAGAGCTGCAGACTCAAGGGTTTCTCCCGCCCGCATACATGGTCCCTGTACGATCCGAACTAGCCACCTATAATGGCGGGGAGCAAGCGGAGAGATTCCCTAACCCATCTCGGGGCGAGTGGGTATGCCTTGTCCCATATCTGCTAAGAGGAGTCAGGTTTCCAATCCACCCATTCCTCCGCGGGCTCCTGGAATTCTACGGCCTCCAGCTGCATAACTTTACCCCCGCCTCCATACTGCACATCGCGGGCTTTGTTGCCCTCTGTGAGTTGTTCCTAGGCTGCGAAGCTCATTTCGAGCTATGGAAGAGGTTATTTTGCCTCGTCCCCCGCAACCAAGAGGGATCTATATATCAAGTGGGCGGACCCAAAATATGGTGCGTCGCCCAGACCAGATACCTGTCCGGTACTCCAAAGAAGGCGTCCGAAGACTGGCCTTCGGAGTGGATTTATGTTGATGACATTCCCCTTCCGGAGCCAGTCCGGACTGGCCTCCCGGAGTTTACCAATACCCCGTTGAAGAAACGCCAAAGCTGGCACCCTCGGAGCCCCCAGGAGGAAGATAACAGAGAAGTCCTCTATTTGATGAGCAGGATAAAAACCCTGGCCAAATTAGGACTGACTATAATTGAAGTCATGTCAATATGCATAATGCGGGGAGTGCGGCCACTTCAATATTGGGGGAAACCCATGTGGCACTTCAATGGCGAAGACAATGCCTCCCGCTGCGGTCGTAAAGGTCCGGACTCCGCCATCGCTCTGGCAAGAATAATGTCTGATCTGTATAAAGGAGAAGAAGAGGAGTTCTCTGCATTAAACCGCAGGATGGATTTTCCATGTACAACCCCCATAGCTGGGTAAGCTGTCATCCTTTACTCGACTCCATCCATTCTTACCTCCATTGTCACAATTATTTACCTTGATGTTTCAAAGTAGGAACTAAGGAAGGCCGTGAAAGAGTTCAACAGCCCCCCTCCGCAGCCATAGGATCCCGGCCGGGCTCTCGACCCCGCACTTGAAGAAGATCCGGACATATCCGTGGAATTTGTCAACGGGACTTTCTACCAGGCAAGCAGTGGCGGCTCTTTAGTGGCCATTATCGCGGATTATCCCGGACTGCTTCCTGTGTCGCACGTAAGTGATGTCAGGGTCCCAACTTTCCGAAAGGATTCCTTCATTATGACGTACCTTATGCTTGCACGCCATATTTTTATAGAAACGGCCATCAGGACGCCACGCGGAACCCGCGGGGGCCTCTCAGCAAGAGGCGCCTAGACAAGGTAGGCTCAAAAGGAAGGCGGTTAGGACCGAGACGCATGCGCAGAGGTATTCATTAAACTTGCCCTGTGGTTATCTGGTCTTTTGCCAAGATGTGACGGCTTTAATTATGTTCTGTCAGAAAACGCTGGACTATATCCGGGGACCCTACCGGCCACGCCTCCAGTAGCCGGATTCCTGAACCGGATTCACGGGCGGAGGTTGATGTGGGGACAACACCGAACAGTCCTCCTGCGGAGGACACGGATAGGTTTTCCGCCACAAATTCTAAAGTGGAGAGCGCCATGAATCACCGGCACCGACGGGCCGTACTTCGTGGTGGTATTTTATCCGAAGAGGCGTTTAATGCCTTCAATTTCGGACACACATATATCCGCGCTGCTCAAGATGGACTTGCGAGAGCAACGGACTAGTATGTGAAGGATATACGGGTACGAAAATTTAATAAGTATGTGTAGTAGTAGTAGCCCCTGAGACTTAAAACAGTTGGCACAACTGATTTAAGGATCATTAAATGCATAGGTTCTTGTAGAGAAGAATGCCCAGTTGTATCAAGAGCTAGAGGAATGTAAGGCCCAAATGAATGCCAATGTTGCCGAACAAGAGGAATCCAAAAATGCCTCTTCTGGTAATAACTTCCTTCTACCAGTTTGTTTGTTCGACATGGTTTATAAATCTGACGAAAGATTCAGCAGACAATCCCGGAGGAATTCCGAAGACTGTGGGAGATAATGAGCTGCATCTGCAAAGTCAGCTGAAGGCGAGCGAACGCGTGCTGACGCAGTCTATTCAGGAGAAGAATAAGCTGCAAGATGTGAATATCCGACTGAGCGTTGAATTGAAAGTTGTTCGGGCTCAGCTCGCGGACTCCGTGAAGGAGAACCGGAGGCTTCGACGCGGCATTTATAGTAAGTGCTTGAACGAATTGTAGTATAGTTCGGCGAGGAAGCGTATTGACAGAGTTATGTCTGCAGGTATGCTGACGGGACGTCCTGAAGAGGAGATGCCCGGTTCCACGGGCGATATGCTGCAGGAACTTTCACAACTGCACGAACGAGCTTGGCAGGTGATGCAGGGTATCGCCCAGGCCTTCTGGCCATCCGCTTCCCTGCCAGGAGGCATGAGCGAACTCGTAGAGATGCTCCAAGGAGCACGGCGGCGCTTCCGATTATGGAAGATATCATCGTGCCGACAAGGTGCGAGAGAAGCTTGGGCCATGGTGAAGACGCGATACGCCAAGGCTGACCCGAACCATATGGCCGAAGTCGGACCAGTGGGGTCAGATGGGCAAGAGATACCCGTTAGCCTGGTATATTACCAAGTGGCATTAGCTGCAAAGTATTCCCAACAGGATTGTAGACTAGACAGCCTGTTGGATGGTATAGAGGAAGAATATAGCCAGTCCAAGTGACTATGTAATTAAATGGACCTATGTAGTCCCTAGCCGGATTGAAAATCATTTGTCATGGCGGACCTTTTTGCTTCAGCCCCCGGACACAACAGTTCGGGATGTATCCGAATACCCTCACAGTTATGAGAAACTGGGGTATGCGTGGAAACCAGGCGTAGGGGTCATAAGTGCGTGAACAGACAAGTACCCAACTAGTTATGTTATATTACATGGATAGTAAGAAACATCTTCCAGCGAGAATAGTTCCGATAGGGGTTCCTTTCACTGGGTATGCATGCATCGATGTGCATGTCCGAACTGCGCACAGAAGCGCAGGAAACAAAACATCTGGGTATTTATGTTGTAATGAACGCGAACATCTTTTGATCACCGACCGAATATTCCCTTAAGAACGCTAGCTTTCGGCTTCACCCAGTCTGAGGTACACATCTGACTCAACCGGCAGTAACAATCGCAGAGGTGCTCCCCTTATGCCCTAGCCGAATTAACGGGAACGTAGGGCATAAACACAAGAGCCAGGCAACCTAGCATGGCCAAAACTGAAGTCATATGGATGCATATAATGGTGAAGAAAAGGCACATATGGAAAAAAACGCATATGTGGCTGGCAAGAAGCCATTAAAGTAGTTATATTTAGCTTCCGAATAGGAAGCCCCCAGGTATAGTGTGCACGCATAGTGCGGCAGGAGCGATCAGGGCATCCGTACAGTTTTAAGGCTATATGTTTTAAAAGGAAAAAGAGGGTGAGAAAGGAAGAAAGAGAACATAATTGAAGATGCGGAGTTAAGGAGACGAACACTGAGTTCGGCGCTAGGCGTAGAATCTATGGAGTCTGGCCGCGTTCCATGGATTCGGCTCGAGTCTGTTATCAGATGCATTGCACAGACGGTATGCTCCATCGGTGAGAACTTTATTGATGATGAAGGGACCCTCCCACTTGGGTTTGAGCTTGTCCTTCTTCTTCTCGGGGAGTCGTAGAACTAGCTCGCCAATGTTATAAGTTTTGGCCCGTACTTCTCTGCTTTCGTACCTTCGAGCCTGTTGCTGGTAGAATGCGGAACGGGCTTTTGCAACGTCACACTCCTCCTCCAAAGCATCTAAGTTGTCCTACCGATCTAGCTCGGCTTCCTTCTCTTCGTACATGCGCATGCGAGGTGAGTCATGGATTATGTCGCAGGGTAACACTGCTTCTGTGTTGTACACCATAAAAAATGGTGTGTATCCGGTGGTACGATTGGGCGTGGTCCGCGGCCCCCAGAGTACGGAGTCAAGCTCCTTGACCCAATGTGTGTCTGATTCCGTCAAGGATCGCACTAGTCTGGGTTTGATGCCACTCATGATGAGACCATTTGCACATTCAACTTGACCATTTGTTTGGGGTGATAGACAGAGGCGTAGTCGAGCTTGATGCCCATTTTGTCGCACCAGTTTTTCACCTCATCGGCTGTAAAATTCGAGCCATTGTTGGTGATGATGCTGTGGGGGACGCCGTAATGGTGTACAACCCCTGAAATGAAGTCTATCATTGGTTCGGATTCGGCCGTTTAACTGGTTTGGCTTCTATCCATTTGGTGAACTTGTCCACCATGACCGATAAGTATTTTTTCTTGTGGCTTCCCCCTTTAAGGGGTCCGACCATATCCAGCCCCCAGACCGCGAAGAGCCAAGTTATGGGGATTGTTTGTAGGGCGGTGGGTGGCATATGGCTCTGATTGGCGAAGAGTTGGCAACCGACGCAATGTTGGACAATGTCCTGTGCATCTGCACGGGCTGTCAGCCAGTAAAAACCAGTACGGAAAGCCTTGCTCACAAGTGCCCGAGCTGCAGCGTGGTGCCCATCGAGTCGGGAATGGATTTCGGATAAGAGCTGCCGCCCTTCCTCTTCGAAGATGCATCGTTGGAGCACTCCGTTGGTGCTCTTCTTGTAGAGCTCTCCTTCATGGACTTTGTAGGCCTTAGAGCGTCACACAATGCAACGTGCCTCATTTTGGTCCTCGGGGAGCTCTTGCCTATTTAGGTAGGCCAAGAAGGGCTCGGTCCACGGGGCGATGACAGCCATTATTTCGTGGGCCTGAAGGTGTTATTTCGGTGGCAGAGCCTCCGATTATGTCAGATGGTTCAGAATCTGGGGTTGTGTTCAGAGCCGGACTAATAGTACCGGACTCCCCCTCCCATGCCACGGATGGCTTGAACAACCTTTCTAAGAAGATATTAGGTGGGACGGAGTCGCGTTTAGCACTGATGCGGGCGAGGATATCGGTCGCTTGATTATTTTCTCTGACCACATGGTGGAATTCGAGCCCCTCAAACCGAGCTGACATTTTGAGGACGACATTGCAATAGGCCGCCATTTTTGGGTCCTTGGCATCAAATTCTCCATTTACCTGAGATATTGCAAGGTTCGAGTCCCCGCGCACTTCGAGGTGTTGGATGCCCATGGAGACTGCCATCCGAAGACCATGCAACAGAGCCTCGTATTCGGCTGCATTGTTGGAGTTTGGGTATAATATTTGGAGTACGTATTGGACCGTGTCTCCGGTGGGGGATGTCAGGACGACACCCGCTCCCAATCCGGCCAGCATTTTAGAGCCGTCGAAATGCGTGATCCAATTTGAGTACGCACCGTACTCTTTAGGGGGGTCGGCTTCTGTCCATTCGACGACGAAGTCAGCTAGTACTTGCGACTTAATGACCCGCCGTGGTTTGTATGTTATGTCGAACGGAAGGAGCTCAATAGCCCATTTAGCAATTCAACCTATTGCGTCACGGTTATTTATTATGTCATTGAGTGGTACTTTGGAGGCCACCGTGATCGATCACTCTTGAAAGTAGTGTAGTAGTTTTTGAGATGCCATGAAGACCGCGTACGCTATCTTTTGATAGTGTGGGTACCGAGATTTGCATGGAGTGAGGACAGTGGACACGTAATATACCGGTTTTTGGAGCACGAACTTGTGTTCGTCTGCTTCTTGTTCGACGACGAGCACTGCGCTCACAACTTGGTTTGTTGCGGCTATGTATAATAGCATGGGTTCGCCAATGTTTGGCGCGGTCAGGACTGGGTTTGTGGCCAAGAGTGCCTTTATTTCTTCCAGTCCGGCCGTGGCCGCATCCGTCCACTCGAAGTGTTCAGTGCGTCGAAGAAGGCGATAAAGAGGTAGTGCCTTTTCTCCTAAGCGGGAGATAAAGCGGCTTAATGCAGCCACACATCCAGTTAGTTTCTGGATCTGCTTGAGGTCTGTTGGGATAGCCAACTATGACAGAGCTCGGATTTTTGCCGGATTTGCTTCAATTCCTCAATTGGAAACGATGAAGCCGAGCAATTTCCCAGAGGGTACCCCGAAGACACATTTCTCCAGGTTGAGCTTAATGTCATATGTTCGGAGATTGTCGAACGTAAGCCTCAAGTCATCTATTAAAGTTTCAACGTGTCTTGTTTTGATGACCACGTCGTCTACGTAGGCCTCTACTGTCTTGCCGATTTGTTTTTCCAGGCATGTCTGAATCATGCGTTGATAGGTTGCGCCGGCGTTTTTGAGCCCGAAAGGCATGGTGTTAAAACAGAATGGGTCGTATGGTGTAATGAAGGTTGTTGCAGCCTGGTCGGACTCCGCCATCTTGATCTGATGGTATCCGGAGTATGCGTCGAGGAAGCACAGTGAGTCGTGTCCTGCGGTGGCATCGATGATTTGATTGATGTGGGGGAGTGGGAAGGGATCCTTAGGGCAAGCTCTATTGAGGTCCTTGAAATCGACACATAAGCACCAGGATTTGTCCTTCTTTGGTACCATTACCAAGTTTGCTAGCCAATCCGGATGTTTGATGTCTCTGATGAATCCGGCCTCGAGTAGCTTGGCTAGCTCCTCTCCCATGGCTTGCCTCTTAGGTTCTGAGAAACGCCTAAGAGTCTGCTTGACTGTCTTGTATCCTTTCAGTATATTGAGGTTGTGTTCGGCCAGCCCGCGCGGGATGCCCGGCATGTCTGAAGGGTGCCAGGCGAAGATATCCCAATTCTCACGCAGGAAATCTCGCAATGTGGCGTCTATTGTGGGGTTCAACTGTGTCCCAATGGAAGCTGTCTTTGTAGGGTCCGTTGGGTGGACCTGGAATTTGACTATCTCGTCTGTGGGTTTGAAGGA